>NC_043705.1:9687210-9759125 GCF_006229205.1 Suricata suricatta
GGGGGGGGGGGGGGGGGGGGAGACAGAATCTGAAGCAGGCTCCAGGCTCTGAGCTGTCAACACAGAGCCTGACATGAGACTCAAACCCACGAACTGTGAGATCATGACCTGAGCCAAAGTCAGATGCCCAACTGACTGAGCCACCCAGGTGCCCCAGTCAGGCTCTGTCCTAACAGCTCAGAGCCTGGAGCCTGCTTCAGTTCTGTGTCTCCCTTTCTCTTTGCCTCTCCTCTGCTCACACTCTGCCTCTCCCCAAAAATAAACAAACAAATAAATAAAAATAATGCACATACACACACACACAATCATTCTCTCTTTTTCTTAGATAATTAGTTATCTAAGAACTAACTATGATGGTTAATATTATGTGTCGACTTGGTTGGGCCACAGTGATGCCCACTTAAACACTGTCGGTATTTTTAAGGGCTTCTGGATGAAATTAACATTGAAATCACTACACTGAGTGAAGCAGACAGCTCTCCCTAATGTGGGTGGGTCTCACTCAAAGACACGAATAAAATAAAAAGGCTGACCCTCATCCAAGTATGAGAGAATTCTTCCTGCCTGTCTTGAAACTAGGGCAACTGGCTTTTTCTTGCCTTCAGAATAGAACTGAGTTTTATAATAAATCTCTTATGTTATTCAAAAAATATCACCAACACCATGACTTTATTTAAATACAGAGATTTGGTATAAGGGATTAGGCCACATGACTATGAAGGCTGGCAAGTCCGAAGATCTGCAGAGTGAGTCGGCAATCCGGAGACCTAAGAGAGCCGAAGGTGAAGTTCCAGTCCAAGTCTGGACGCCCGGGAACCAGGCGAGCCAATGCTGTAATTCCGGCCTGAAGGCTTGCAGGCTTGAGACCCAGGATAAGCTGACGTTTCAGTTCGTCTGAAGGCAGGAAAAAGCTGAGGTTCCGATTTGAAGACAGGTAGAAGGACAGCTCTCTTATTTGGATGAAAATGAGCCCTTTACTCTATTCAGGCCTTCAAATGATTGGGTGAGGCCCACCCACATTTGGCAGGGCAATCTGCTTTACTCAGCCCACTGATTCCAACGTTAAGTCCATCATACAGGGAGTCTCCAACTTAACAACGGTGCAACGTAACAATTTTTCCACTTTATGATGGTGCAAAAGCAATATGCATTCAGTAGAAACTGTACTTCACATTGGAATATCTGTCTTTCCCCAGGCTGGGCATATGCAGCACAAAACTCTCCGGTGGTGCTGGGCAGCCACAGTGAGCTACGGCTCCAGTCAGCCACATGATCACCAAGGTAAACACCCATTCTACTCATATGACCATTCTGTTTTTCACACTCAGTACAGTATCAATGAGCTACGTAAGACATCCAACCATTTATTATAAAATTAGCTTTATGTCAGCTGCTTTTGCCCAACTGTTGACTAATATGTTTTTCCATCTTGCTTTTTTCACTTAACAGTATTATTCTAGGGATTGATTTTCAGCAACACATACAGACGGTTCTCATTTTGATAGTTCTGTAAGATACATACAGTGGGTGTACCCTGGCCTCCAGCCCCTGCCGACGGACACCTGGGCCATTCCAGTCTTTTCCTATTACAACTAGTATGGTAGTTATCACAATTTTACCAGCTCCTTACTGGTAGTTATTTAAGGTGTCCCCAATTTACTTTTTTTTTTTTTTTTTTTTTTTGCTGTATAAAAAACTGATGCAGTGAATACCTTTGTATGTAAAGATACCAAAGAATGCTACAGGAATAGAGTCCTAAGAGTGGGCCACATGGTTATGTCTGATATGTGTACTTTTAATTTTTGAAAAATTTCACAAAACTTGGCATACGCTGTAAAACATGTTACAGTACGTAATGTCCCCACCAGCAATATAGAATGGTCCTCATTCCTCATATCCCCTCCAGCTCCGGATACTGCCACCTGTTCTAATTTTTGCCAATCTGACTAGTGAAAATAAAATCTAATTGTCCTTTTAACTTGCACTCTCTGACTACTAGTGAGATGAAGCATCTCTAAATATTTCTGGGCTACTGAGATTTAGTTTTCTATGACTTACCTATTTCTGTCATTTGCACACTGTTTTCTTTTTTCTTAGTAGAATATAACGGGAGATGAAATCCTTTTATTTCCTGAGGTGGCAGTCATAACTGGCCCAGAAGCTTTCCTAATTTTGGCACATCCTAACCAAAACCAAATTTAATCTCCTCACAGTTTCCCCCTGAAATGAAGGGAGAAGGGACGAGGGGGGACGGTACCAGGCGCTCCGTGCGCCCCTGTGCACGGCTCCATGAGCCAGCCGCCACGCGACTTGCACACCTCTATGAACTGATGGAGATCCTAATAATCTCAGACTGAATTTCCTGTGGCCTCAACAGAAGGAAGCTTGGAGTTAGATAAACGTTATATAGAAAAAATTACTCTTCTTACATCTCAGAGCTCAGGGAGTAAAGTTCACACATGCCACAAATCTAAGGAAATGTGTCAAATAGAACATCCGAGAAGGACTAGAACTGTAAAAATCACAAAAACAAAAAACAAAGAAAACCACCGTTGGCCTAACTGGGAGAGAAACTCCACTCATGATTCAGAAGATAAGACCAAATAAGAAAGTGTGGGCCAATAGTGAGAAATCAGAATCTGAGTGCTAAAACTTAAGAAAACACTTTTCACTTTGAGTTTGGGATGATACAGTCAAGTGGAGCCCCACAGGGGTTTGTGTTCAAAAGCACGTAGGTATTTGCCACAATTAGTTTTCATCATCTGAGCGAGAAGGGACCAGATGAAAGACTTAGACCTATCTGTATGAAATAGATTTTGCAATTTCTCAATATGGATTTTAGAAAACGCTCTGTCCTCTCCCACCCCAGTTCTCTACAATGTATGACCTGATACACTTATCTTGACTTGTGAAATAATGGAGTTTTAGAATGATTTCATGAGGTTTTTTTTTTTTAACATTTATTCAGTTAAATAAATCAACATCAACAGCTGCTTAACAGTGATAAAATATACTTTATTTACTTTGTTGAGTCAGAGGGTTGTAAAAAAATTATTGCTAAAGTAGATATCAGGCAAACAGAAAGGTGCTTTAGAAGTCCAGTTACCTTGGAGTTTATTTAAACTAAGAGAAAAAGGTCATAATGTTTTCATGCAATACATACTTGATTCTTTAAATAACAAGTGTGACAAGTAACAGAAAGAACGATGGGACGCTGCACTTGTGATCCATACACAACACCAACATTTCGGATTGTACAGAGTTGAAAGGAATGTCTCAAACACGTTCTGAAATACTGTAGTAGTAAGTAGCCAATACAGAGAGGCATGCCTGACGTGGGCACAGGAATGCAGTTTAGAAAAGAAAGCGAAATATCACACTGGAACTACCCCATTTCTTCAAAATCACTGAGCAGGAAAAGCAACATTGAACTTCCATACCGATTTTACACAACTTCTCTACAGTACCTTGACTTCAATCCAAGAGCAAAAGTTAAGACTCTCCTCCTCTATTTTTGGTAAACAACTGCATGGTAAACTTAGATGACTTTTCCCCCTGGATTTTACCTGGGAGTGGCCTTTTTATTTTATTTTTTACTTAAAAGAGGGCAGGTTTGGCACTTTTATACTGATGTCACCAATGTTAATATTTCTTGGGATCTCAGGAAGATTCATATTCTTTACAGCTGATACAGCACGGGCTGGAGCTCCCGCTAAGCCAGCCTGTATACAGAAGCAAATAAAAGAAAAAGAAAATGTACAACTCAGGTGTAGCTCATTAAAAAACACTAAAAATGGAGGACAATGATAAAAGATTTTCATATAACAAGCTTAGAGACCAGATGGTAGTTGGAACTGGTATGGGATGGTTACTTTGAAATTCTAATCTATAAAGAGAAAACAGTTGACACATTAAAAATACAGTGAATACATGCAATGGTGACAACGCAGATTTAGATACAAATTAACCTGTGCTACGTAGATACTACATACAATATGTAAATGACAAAGGCAACATCTTCCCCTATATCCTGACTTACTGACTTATGATAGAACACAGGGCATATTTTATGTTAGTTTCCTTTTTAAACATCTCTTGCAACAATCATGATAGATTTGGGTGTGTGTGTGTGTGTGTGTGTGTGTGTGTGTTTTAGGGAGGGTTATTTTTTTTTTTTGCTTTTAAAATAGCATTTATTATCAAACTGTGCTGTGAAATAAAAACTGAAAGTAACAGAGCATGCTTTACTTAGAGCCAAATCCTTAAAACATTTCAAAATGACAAATTAAAAAAAAAATCTTGTCATTGTGGAGGCTCTTCTAAACTTTTCTAGGAAAAAAAAAACCAGGCTTTTCAAGTAAAGCCTCAATCCAAAGAGAACAGTTCTGCCTAAAAATGAAACTGCAACAAAGAGGATCTTGCCAACCCTTCAATGCATTAGAGAAAATACAATGATTAAAATTACTTTTCATATAAGGCAGACTCAGCAACATATGTTCATTTATGATATACAAATTTAGAGACAGAATAGGATTAATGCAAAAGGCAGTTATATAAATAACTGAATTTTAAAACTTTTAGTAGCATTAGGGTACATTATTTGACTTTCATCTTAGCAGGGAAATTTAAAATTTGTGAAATATTTTTTAAAGAAAACATGCTTAAAATTTAAAAGAAAAATGCAAATGTATCTTCTTTCTCAAATAGCTACAAGAGTCTGCATACTTTTAAGGTTTAATTTATATTGAGATTTCATCCATTTTTGTTCAGGGGGTATAATAAAGCCAACAGACACTGAATTGAGTGGCACACATCATCTTGCACAAAAGCAGACAATTAGGTAACAAAAACAAATCTTCCACTTTGCTTCGATCACACATATGAGACAAAGTCTGTGTAATTAGAAACACTAGATTTAAGTCCCTTTTTGAACTTTTAGGTCTTTTTCTTATATGTAATCCTACCTCTTTTGTTAATTAAAATAATAGTAATAATAAAGCTGTTACCTGAGAAAAATCTTGACTGATACAAAATAGGCCAGTGTAAACTATTTGCTGAATAAAGGATATAAACATTGTTAAGTAATGAAATAAAAGCCATGGATTATCAAGTCAGAATTGGAAATAATTAAAAAAATCAGTAAAATAGTATTAATAATAGCTATGGTCCACACAGGCAATGATAAGGGTGATATAAACGAAACCCTCCATATCCAATTAAAGAATGAACAGGGCTGGAGTATTCAATTTTTGTAACTGGATAGAGGTTAGTTGTTTTTGATTGACCTCTACATTTATACCTACCTGAAGCAATGCAGTTATTTGTATGCCCCCAAAAGATGTTGGAGATAGGAATAAGTATCACGTAGGGTAGCATGAATCATATTCAAAAGGGTCTTTAACCTGATTATTTCAAGTTCAACATCTAGCTACCAAAATTTAGAATGGTTTAGGATCAAAGAAGGATCCATCTTGTAGGCTCTCTTCCTTTTAACCAAAATCTGTTGTCTCCCAAGGAACAAAAATTATTTTACAGAATTACAGCCGTCCTGGACCTATTATCATTTTCCCAAGTTGAAGGATTTTGTAGTTTTTTTAATTAAAAACCAACTTGCCACCATTTTTACTTGGATGTGTCTATACAGGGTACAAATGATGAACAGATTATAAAAAAGTATTGATAAGATATTTGAATACAAGTATTTTAAAAGGCATGAATTATTAGAGGATTTTATTATTGAGACAGAGAGAGAGAGAGAAAGTAGATATATGTGTGCGTGTGTGTTACTGGATGCTACGGTTTTACTTTTATAAAGAGTGAATATAATTTTTTTCAGTATTAAATTAAATGTCATTGTCAAGAAGCCTTCTTTTCCATACTATCCTGTACCATGAACAGCTCTAGACTGAACTTGAGCAAAGAAAATGAGAATAAAAATGCGTCCTATTAAATTTCTTTAGATTAAGTCGTTTCTTTGTGACCAAAGATGGTGTTGACTGTCAGCTGCTAATGAGAATACATAAAGTCAATACAGCAATTGATTTAAATAGCATATATGTGCCAAGTTCTTATTAATGTAAAACCAAAGAAGTTTCTAAGTACATCAAACTACAATTCCTCTAAACATAAGCAGCAAGCCATAGACATGCAAAGGATGGGAACTATTCAGAACACGCAAATGAATTAAGAGAATCAAATTATTTCTCAAGCATGTTCAATACTTTTGTGTAGTATGTCATGAATTTAAATGGTAGGAAATAAAACCTGTAAAATATACTTCAATTAAGTTTTAATTGAACGAACATTGTAAGAAGTCAGATTCTGCAAAATATAAAATATAGGAAAAAATATAAGGGGGACTGCACATCAGTTAAGTAGATGCTTAAATGAGCTATCAATATCTATAAATAAAAATGGAGGGCTTTAAAAAAAAAAAAAGACTACTAAAGTAGGCAACACCAGAAGTGCTGTAAAACAAACTTCCTTTCCAGACTCCCACGTCAGTGAGGTCTGAAACATTTTTATTAAAGAAAAAAAATGTAAATGAGGTAATTTGCCATTAGATTAGTTTGCCAACAAAGAGGTATACATTTTATGTTAGTTAAGATTTTTTTTCTTCAGGAAGATACATTTAAAGCAAAAGATAACATGTACCAATTTTTTGAACACTAAAATTTACAGAAACTAGGCTTACCTGACTTGTTAGTAGTGTGTACAATTTAAAATGTAAAATTAAGATACTCTGACAGCACAATATAGCTCTTAAAAGATCTGAGATTATGCAGCGGACACAAAGCGGAAAGGGAAGGAAGGAAACCCTACTGGAGAAATAACTTGTTCCCGTCTATGGTATTATACTTGAGCACCACCATGGCAGGCCAACCGCAGCGACTCCACTAACAAAATAAATATGTGAATCCAAAGCAGTTAAGAGTATGAACTGGATGAGAGAACGAAGTACAGTATCTAAAAGAATGGTCATGTTTTCTCTCCCATGAGATTAAATAAATTAACAGAATTAAGAGAAAGAAAACAAAATGAAGTCTGCAAGTATACCAAAATGAGGCCAAACAGATAGAAGACTTATACAGACATACTCTCGGAAATTTCAAGCACTTGAATCACAAAGATAGTAATGGATGGAATATGATTTGTTTTCGATTTTGTTTTTAAATTGCCAGACCCAAAAATAAACAAAATATGTGCAAGCAAAAGTGAAAAAGCAGCACTGCTAAAATATATTTCAAAGGCTCCCTTTTCCTCATGCAATAAAGCTATTAACTTTCTTGAAGGGAAAAGGAAAGAATCTAGATACTGATTTCATCTAAGACATCAAATACTGTCCTACCATCTTGAAGTACTTTTTCCAGCTTGCAATACAGAGTAAGATGGTGGTGGGATTAATTTGTGCAAACTGAAACCTTTACCCACCCTTCCTGCTGGCAGCTGCTATACGCACATTCATAATTTTGACCTAACAGCAAAGTGAAAGAACATCAACATTAATAAACACAGTATTAAATGGTTTCAGACTCAAAATCATTAACAAAATAATGGCAGCTTTTGAATGCATGTTTTGAACAAAATAGGAAATGTCGTTATTTTAATTTCTGAACGTAAGGTAGAAAAACTTAATCTGGGATCTTGTAATAAGCTTGTTCTTTGCTTTAAAGGTAGTGCTTTAATATTACAATAAGAAACAGGTTAGAAATGCTAATGACAGGCCTCTAGGGAGCAAAAACTGTAACATTTTATCAAAAAATTTTATCATAATTAGAATATTTAAAAATTTATAAACCTTCCCAATCATATAAACCAGTTTATATAATCTTCAGTTACAGTTTTCATTTCTAGCACAGGATTTGCCTGTGTGAAATAAATATAGCTGACTAGTGCCCATTTTGCAGACTTAATATAACGTGTTCTGACTGTGACAGTGACCTGAGGGGTCCTCACTGTAATTTTGTAAAAGAAAGTAACTGCATGTCAAGGTAAGAGGCAAGGACCTACTCACAGTCTGACCTTCCAACATCACTGTGTGTCAGGGCCACTTTTCCTACTCTCTGCTCTTTGAAAACAGAAACTTGATTTCAAAAAAGAAGAAATCTAATCACTAGTTCTCGTGATGGAAGTTAAGAGACCCAAGTGGTTCTTGGCTAGAAAATACCAACTTGACATACATTAAAGACTAGAACGTAGAGCCGGGCAGTGATGTGGATCAGTGGAGTGCACGAGACCATTGTGGATTCTCTGTTCCAGGGATAAAGTAATACAGATCTACAGCCCGCCATCTTGGGACAAGGGATTAAGAAGCCACCTGTAGGCTGCAGCTTCTCACGCCCATCCAGAAAGTAATAATTTTGTGGCTGAAAAACAACGCCAAAATCTCAGTGGCATTTTTCTAATTAGTCAAGTGGGTCATTTAACTTGTGCACTTGTAGATGTTTTTCCCTCTATGGGACTCAATATAGTATTTTCACTTTGAAATCTTGTAATGGAGGCCTATAAACATTCTGACTTTTGTATAAAAAAAAGCTGTTCATCACCATTTAGATGGAAATTTCTAAAAAAACACTTCACACAGTTAATTTAGGCTGTAAAAAAATGCACAGGAAATGTCAGAGAATATAGAGTTTTACAAAGCTAGGAGTCAACTGAGTCTTATTATAATATGTTTGGGGTGTCAGAGAGTTGCTATGCTGGGAAAGCCATTTTATTTTGGTCAAAATATTTAATTCCAAATTTTAGAACATTTAGTGTAATTTTAAGAGACTTGTCATCTGATACTTTTTTGGTGGCCACTTTTAATATGCACTTATTAGTCAAAACCATAAAAGCAATTCTGTTAAGACTTTGGAACTGAAAACCATTGGGTGGGGGGAGAAAAAGTACTATTTAAGTCACTACTCTAAGCCTTCATGGTTTCTCACTTTGTATGCAAAACTTTAAAGATACATGAAGACTTTGGTTTCCAAATTCACAGCTTCCAAAATTCGGCAGGCAACTTTATGTTAGAATTCTAGTTTAGAAAGATGGAGGAAAAGAACTAGCTGTGAGAGTTAAATTAAGATTGATTCTACCATAAGATTCTCAAAATAAACTCTAAATTTTTATATACAAAGTAAATTGTCATTTCTACAAATGTAACTTGTCAGTTAAATGATGATGTTTAAAAAAAAAGAACAAAAATTTACTTTCCTTTTACAATGCAGGCAGACAACACACAACAGACATGACATCAATGAGACACTAGTAAAATACAGTCAAGTCCAATAAAAGATGAAGAAACTACGAGGAGAAACTAGAATGGAAAATTGGCTACAGGGAATACATGGGTTCATTAACACAAAGAATTTTTGAGTCTGGCCTAAATAATTAATTGCCTTTGACATCATTTTGCTTTCCCTTTGTTACAGTACATGTTTCTCAAAGTCAGCAATACCTTGTCTACCTGTCCTGTCTGGGAGATTGAAAGATAAAGGTCTGTAAGAGAGAAGAATGGAAAGAGCTAGAAAGATCAGGATGTTCGGAAAAAAAAAGAAGACTGACTTTTAAAAAGTAGTGACTATATTCAGACCCATTTATCCATCTTAAAAATAACATGAAATACAGAAAAGCTCACAAGTCTCCCGACTCCACCCCTCGACCCCCACCCCCAGGCAGTCCTGTTATTCCCTCAGGCAGATCCTGAGTGCCTCTGACCCTCCCCCGCCCAAACCCACCAACCTCCCCACTTAAACCCTCCGCTTCCCAGACCCCAGTGTTAGCAAACCATTTTTCTGTCAAATCAGGATAGATGAAAATACATTCGGAGCATATCTCTGTTCCTACTGTCCTTAAGGACCTGGGGGATCTTTGCTTCTACCTGTCTATGCACTGGGAACTGAAGTGGCTCACTTTCTCTGTCACTGGAAATATACTACGTTTAAGCCAAAATAATAATCTCCAATTTCTGACAAAGTAAAGGCATCTCAGTATACCCGTTATACCTTACGAGCTTTACCTTAAATACCCATCACCGCATTTTTAAAAGGTAACTTAAAAATGATAACCAGGTCTTTTCATCAATCAGGATATTCTAGATTTTGATTCTTTCTTGGCAACTGTTTGCTTACATTTTAATTAAAATTTAGTAAGAATCAGATGCATAAAAGCTTATGGTGGGTCCTCAAATAATTTTGGATGATTCTGTAGTCATTCATATATTTGGTATATATGTCCAGGTAAGAGTAACAAGGAAATGGAACCCATATGAAAACTTCTGACATTTCAATGTGTCTGGAATAAAGGTGGCAGTCTTCCAAACATACTTAGGAAACCTACTGAAAAGTTACACCAAGTCAACATCACTTTTCTTAAAATATGATCAGGACTAAATGGCCTCACTGGAACTCGAAATACCCTACTTTAAAAAATTAGCAGACATCACATTTAGAGATACACTTGATAAAAAACGAGGTTGTGGTTTATTCCCAGAACGTACTTTCTAGTAAAGGAGAAAAAGAAAAACTCATTTGTAGCAGGTAACAGCAGACTGTGCAAGTTAAAAGATGATCAGTGGATGAAAAATATCAGTACTTTTTTCACCAGTATTTAAAACCATTTTAAATAAAATTGGTTCTGTGAAAAGATTTTTTTTAAGTTATAGTATTCTTACAAAGATTTCCATTGAAAATGTAAATTTTGTATTTTACTGCTTTTTACAGATAAGAAAAACTGCCTCATTAACAAAGTTTTACTGGACAATTAGAAAGCAAATATCCATTATGCAATTATTATATGTCCTTCAGGACTTTTGTCAGTATTACAAATAGCCAACCAAGGACAGAAAAAAGAAAAAAGAAAAAAAGAGGAGACCATCCTTGAAAAGAAGTTAAATACCTGGAATGTGAATATTCCAGACAAAAGGTCAATATATTTTTATAGATGATTATCAGAAGTCATGAATTATCACATTTCCATTCATTTTTGACAGATTATTAATGGACTATGTCACTGTCTCTTGGCATTTAAACTCTATATCCAAACATTTTTGTAAAGCAAGTGTTAACAGATTACATAAATTTCAAGTTATCTCTTAAGACTTTATAGCTCAGAGGTTATAGTAAATCTCTTCCTATACTAAATAATATAAGACAAACCAACAATACTCATTAATATTCTGAGCTCTTTTCCTTGTCCTAAAAGAAAACTTTCTGCATTAATCTAGTTTGTTTTCCCTTTTCAAAAACCAGTATTTTAAAAATTGACTGTAGAACACATAAAATATATATAGTTATTTAAACGAATCATAATTTTAAGCTCTTCACCATTAGAAGTCTCTCCTTTGGGCAATGACAAGGATGGTAAATTGAGAGAGAGAGAAATCCAGGACTACGAAGTTTCAACTACTTCTAACTCTCATGTTCTGGGTTTATCCATCATCCTGTGTTTCATTCAATTTCAATTAGCATAGCATTATGTTAAACTCATCCTTTAAATTGCCAACAAGATAAAAATTCCTTAGAACTCACCTGTTGTAAATTAATGCTAGCATATTTTTTATTCCTTGCTGCCTTTACAGTAATATTTACTTCAAATCAACCAAACACCTGAACTTGTACTAATAATTATACATACAATTTGTTTTTATAATCTGAGTTACAACTATAAATATCAAAGGTAACAAATACAGTGTTGAATGAGATATCATGACTATTCATCTTCCTAAATTTCCACTATTTTAATAAGAAACCACCAAAACAGTGTGAACTTGAGTGGCTCAGCTACAGTACCTGTTACTGACATTGAGTACTTGAGGAAAGAGTCACTAGAATTCTCAAGCAGGGCTCTATAAACGGTCAAGTGGCAGCTGATCCTCCTGCACCTAATCTAACAACACAGTTAGGCATGTATAACTAACCAAATCTTTCTCTTCTAGAATGCAGTAAAAGCCATGAATGCATGTATCAGTGTATAAAGTATGTGCTTTAGCCAACCTGTCAGTAACCTCTGAGAAGGATCCAGAATTAAGCAATTAAAGCAATGGATTTTTTCAGTGTTCACTCAGGCTTGCTAAGCACCAACTGTAACTATAATGAGTGGAATTCTCTATTCCTCATGAGAATTCCATTTCTTCTCCTCTCCTGTTCCAGAAATAGTTCTGTGACACTAAATTTATATATCTTTAAAATATCAGTTCTGAGATTTCCTTGATAATTACTGACTCAGGCTTTGTAGCACAAATACTGATTTCATTATTTGAATATCTAATTTCTTTTTTAAGCAGAAAGAATCTGGAACAGTTTATTACCCAAGACTAAAAAGGAATACACACTCTTGGGTGGATAATAGTCACAGAACATTTAACATACTAAGATATGTATATTCCATTTATAGAGACTGAAGCAGCCTATCAGCTGTCCTTAAAGGGTGATACTGAAGGACAAACAGTGAAAGCTACACATCATGCATAATTCATGATCATGCTTACCACCTTCATTAACTAGAGCACTTGCCATTCTTACCTCAGATTTCTCCAGTTTATTTTGTGCATCAATCTGTGTAACAATCTCATTCATGTTGGTCTCCAATACCATTCCCCCCATCACCATTTCTGCAAGAATATTGTGAACCTAAAAGAAAAAATAATACAGGTCCATAAAGAAAACTCACTACAAAAATGTTTTATAATTCCAGTAGTTTTTGCTTTAAAACTGCTGTGGCTATTTTATAAGCGTGAGATGTGAATAAATAAAAAAAAATAACAATAACATCCAGTACCTGGATGGCTCATTCTAAGCATTCAACTCTTGATTTGATTAAAAAAAAAAAAAAAAAGAAAAGAAAATTAAATAATATATATTTAAACAAAACAAGTTTTTTAAAAGTAAGATTACTTTATAATATCTTTTAGGTCCTCTGCTGCATACTTTGCCTGAATTATTCTCATGATAACTCTATGACGTGTCTATACTGTTTGTATCTGTGTTTTACAGATATGGTAGCAGCTGTGTGTGTGTGTGTGTGAAAGGGCACACAAGTAACAAGTGGTAGAGTCAGTATTTAGACCAATCTAATTTCAGAGTCTCCATTCTCTCTTTTTTTTTTTTACGTTTATTTTTGAGAGAGAAAGAGACAGAGGGTGAACAGGAGAGGGGCAGAGAGAGAGGGAGACAAAATCCGGAGCAGGCTCCAGGCTCTGAGCTGTCAGTACAGAGTCCCACATGGGGCTCGAACCCACGAACCAAGAGATCATGACCTGAGCCAAAGTCGGACGCTTAACCGACTCAGTCACCCAGGCGCCCCCCCTATTATATTCAATTTTCATTCTTTTATAAGGCTGTACACAAATGTATTCATGGTTTTTAAATCCTATCATTATTTACTAATTTTTCATTTTGAAAAGATGTATACACCTCATGTACAATTCTTGAAGAAAGAATTAGACAAATCACTTTCCCTAGCAAACAAAACAAAACCAGAAGCTACAACTGTTTTAAAAACTGGGGCTAAATATTATCACTTCTAATTGCTATCTCTTCTGCAACTAGATACTATTTATTAAAACTATGTTTTGCTGTTGCACTTAACAGTTTCTAATTTAATTCTCATATTAACATTTGTTACAGTTAACAGAATAAACCAGCTTTGCTCAGACACATTAAGTAATAGGTAGCAAATGAACAACTCAAACCTAAGTTCAAGTGACCCAAGTCCAATTCCTTGCTTTCTTCTGTTAACAATAACACATAAAATTATACACCAAATTAATTCTTAGCCATAATCTATAAATATTCAATTAAAGGCCAAGAAGGTGATCGGATGATAGAATATAATTACCTTACAACAGCTAACAGGTAATATACAGAGGAAAAGTGTTCAAAAAGAAAGGCCATGCCCAGCAAACGAGTTCATTAAAACTTCTGTTTTAGCAGGGGAATTTCCCCTCTTCTTTTTATTTTTTTTTAAGTTTATTATTTATTTTGAGAGAGAGAAAGCACAAGCAGGAAAAGGGCAGAGAGAGAGGGGAGAGAGAATCCCAAGCAGGCGCCACACTGTCTGCACAGACCCCGACACAGGGCTCAAAACTCACAAACCGTGAGATCATGACCTGGGCCAAAATCAAGAGTCACATGCTTAACCAAGTGAGCCACCCAGGTGCACTTCCTTCTTTTTAAAACAAATTCTCATTCGCACAATTTATAGTGCTGATAAACGTGTATCAACTCTACCAACCTGACTTTGCTCAGGCTTTCTGGGGAGTTCACCCCTACATGCACTTAATCCTGCCTTTCCAGAAACGTCTCAGAAACACAACCAGATTAGTAAAAATTGTTGATTTCAGGATTCTAGAAACATCTACCAAGTTTAAAGGTATTAAAATGAGTAGCCTGCAAATGTGGGTCATCCCCAAGAAATTCTAAGAATGTGTGCTAATTTAATAAGGTTTAGGATATAAATTTGTCCTCAAAGTAAAAATAACTCCTGTGAAAGCAAATTCAGAATTCCAGAGAAGATAAAAGATATAAATGAGAGCCTATGAGCTAAATCCTTAAAACATAATGTCACTTATTAGAAATACAATAAATGCCTAAAGAATGTATTCTAGGTGAGGGGGTACTATCTGTAGAAATCCCAGGAGATTAACCATATGGGAATGAGAAGCACTAACTGGCAGGGGAGTCCAGTATTATCAAGGTTATGGATTCCCAATAGGGCGTGGAGGGGTTTTAGAAGCTGCGCAGTGACAGAAACCTCCACGTTCCAAGAACTGACCGGGAGGAACCTCTGGGAGACGTAGTAAGAGAAGGGAGAGGACAGAAGCATTGCCTTCAGCTTAGCCCTACCACATACGGCTGACACAGTCCAGTATTTTTTTTTTAATTTTACTTAAAATAGATTTAATGGAAATAAAAGGGTGACAATATTCTTGAAACATAACTCATCTACTGAATTTCTCTGATGTTCACCTACAGTAGAGTTTGATGGATTTTTATCCCTTTTTCCTGAATATTTATAGACATTTAAAGTAGCAAATATCACATTAATGATATATTTTTGCTTTTTTGTTTGGTTTTAACTAATATATACCCTACCTGCCCAACCACATAGCTTCTTATGGACGTAAACCAGAACTTCTAACTTCATTTTCATTTTTTAATACAAAATAAGCAGCTTATTAAAAGTTCAAGCTCTATGGAAACTTAAGTATGAACAATACCAGTCTCCATCACCCTCTCCCTCTGTAGGTCCCTCTTTCCAAACGTAAGCACGGTTAATTACATCTTATACAGGTTTTCCCCACTTCCTGCAGTTTCCTCTGCATCCCTTCACTTTTACAAAAGACCTACGTTCATGCCTGTTTTTGTTAACTGAAAGAAATCCAGAGAGAGTGTTCACTTCTAGGAAATGGTACTGCTTCTGTGCTTTAAGCCCCTTTGGCTTACGGAGTGGTTTATAGGAACACTCTACTTTTGGATAGCACGGGAAAACCTGTACACCCTTCCTGAAAACTTTGGCTTGGGTCATGATCTCATGGTTCGTGAGTTCAAGCCCCATGTTGGGCTCTGTGCTGGCAGTGCAGAGGGCGCTTCAGGTCCTCTGTGCCCCTTCCCTGTAGCCCTCCCCAACTCATGCTCTCAAAAATAAATACTTAAAAATAAATAAACGGTCCCTATATTATTCTATTATTTATAAAATATAATGGACATTGTGGGCATCTAATAAATATACACAAATTTTCTTCAAAATTATTTATATCGATTATCTTAAAATTCAAAAGTTAAAGAACAAGCCACGCGTTCTTCCTCGGCAAGTTTCCGCACTCCGTCAGTGAGCCATGTTTAGGAAGTATTTCTCAGTGCTGGTTTCGACCCCAGTCAGTCAGCACACAGTCACTTCAGCTTCAGGTTACAAGCTGCCGATCCGCCGCTCCCATGCAGCACCCGGCTCGTCACACGCCCGTTAAGTGCTTGTGCGAAGAGCCGACAGACGGCAGCACCCGGTTGAGTGCAGCGCACGCAATCACGGGAGAGTAAAATGAAGATTAAATCAAGCACATTTCCCTTGTAACAGTTACAAGCCCTCCGCCAGATGGAGCGAAGCGTATAAAAAACCATGGAGGAGGGAAAGGAGGCCCAAGTATACAGATCCCCTTCTACGGCCTGTCACTTGTTTGCAGAGCACCAAAGTTGCTCTGCCGTAACTTCTGTTAGGAATGAGGTCCTTGGCACCAAGCCGTTTTCACTTTCCATTAATATTTGACGACAGGCGTGGTCAAGTAAAATGTGGCAGATCATTCTGTTTAATTCTTCACCTAAAATAAAGCTGGTGTGTACGTACCGACCGGGGAGGATCTAAAGACACATGCAGTTAATTAAGCAAGGCACAGAACACTGTAAAATAAAAGCAAACCTGATCACTCACTAGACCAAGAGAACTACACCTAGCTTTGAAATTAACGGGAAAAAAGTCTGGAAGCCCACCTAGCCAAACTGGGAAGAGAAATGACTGTGTGACAACTGTGGGATGAGGCTGAGTGGATGTAAGGAGGGGCGAGATAAGAAGAACGTGAATGTGTAAGCATATAGTCCTCAGTGGTGCCGGGCTTCTTTGTCTAAAGAAAGAAAAGTATTATTAATGTAATTTTAAAATAAGAAAATATTTTACTATGGCTAACACTGTAACGTTCTTTAATGGGTTTCTGTCTGTCAGAGACACAGAGAGGCACCGCCTCTCCTGGAAAACAACAACTAGACGAAGACCAGGATAACGCCCTGCAGAGGGGGAAGGGAGCAGTAATTATTTTTTTAAATGTGTTTTGCAAGGAACACCTCCTCCTTCTCTTGCTTGCAGCAAAGGAAACTGACCAGGAGTTTTAAAATTAAGAGTGGAGGGAGAACACAGCAGAGTTATTGGTCTACTCTAAGACATGACGTTTTCATTATATGAAAGAACAGCCCATTATGATGAAATGATCAAATATTTTAAATTATGTTAGAAAATTTCAACTTACATACTTCTGTGGGTCATGCTGTTGTTACTGTTGTTACACATACATATGCTAATAAAAAATTTAAACAATATACCTAATCTATTAGCCCCTGTATTTGTAATTCTAACTGTTGCAAATAGATCACTCTTCATATTTTGGTATTTCTTCAAATCTAAGCTACAAATATTATTTAAAAACCATTATTTTACATATAACTAAAAAGGAAAAACACTGCCAATTAAATTATGACAACGTATAGAATATAACATGCATTCCAATCTTAAAAGTATTAAAATGTGAGAGAAATCTACTATTTTAGAGTCAGTGAAATATGATATTCCCCATCAATGTTAGCCCCACAAGGGTTGCCAGATAAAATATAACGAAAAAGCTTAAGTAAAAAATTTCAATGTTTTGGAGTTTACTGGTGTACTGCCAACATTTAAAAAAAAGCTTAGTTCTGGATGTATTCTGAAAAGTAAATGCATTAGGATTTCCTGATTAATTGGATCTATGATATGAGAAAAAGTGACATTAGAGGTGATTTCAAGAAAAAAAAAATCAGAGATATATCCTCTCAAAATGGATTTATCAAAATTTAATTAGGTCTAAAAATATTTTTTACGTTTTTATTTATTTATTTTGGGGGGGGGGAGAGTGCAAATGGGGAAGTGGCAGAGAAAGAAGGAGAGAGAGAATCCCAAGCAGGCTCTGTGCTGACAGAGATGTAGGGTTCAATCCCACAACCGTGAGATCATGACCTGAGCCCAAGTCAAGAAATGGATGCTCAATCGAATGAGTCATTCATGCACCCCAATCTAAAAGTATTTTTAGGGGCTCCTGGGTGGCTCAGTCAGTTAAGCATCCAACTTCGGCTCAGGTCATATGCTCTGCTTGTGAGTCTGAGTCCCATGTCATGCTCTGTGGTGACAGCTCAGAGCCTGAAGCTTGATTTGGATTCTGTGTCTCCCTCTCTCTCTGCCCCTCCCCTACTCTGTTTCTCTCTCTCTCAAAAATACACATTAAAAAATAAATAAAAATGTAAGTATTTTTAAATTTTGCTATAATAATTCTCCAACAGGCTATCTAACATACCAAAGTGTTATATAAATCAAAACTGAACCGTTGACGTTATTAACGTTAAGGAAGTATTTGCTGGGGTGTCCGCGGGCTCAGCAGGTTGAGTGCTCCACTCCTGATTTCAGCTCAGGTCATGGTCTTAAGGTCGTGAGACTGAGCGCTACATTGGGCTCTGTGCTGGGCGTGGAGCATGCCTGGTATGGTCTCTCTCCCTCTTTTTCTATGCCTCCCCTGCTCACATGCATGTTCTCTCTCATACCCAAAATTAAAAAAAAATTTTTTTAAATAAAGTATTTGCTAAGAAAGTAATCAGTTTTATAGTCCTCTGGTTAATAATGTCTTGAGACTGAGTCAGTGAACTAGGTTCTGCTGCTAAAGATACTCTCCTTCCCCAACTACTGATGTCTTTCATACTATATTATCGTAGTGACATATCATTATAATGTATCAACCTAGCATATATCATGTTATGAAAGAAAATTCTAAAGCATGACAATTTGGAAAATAATTCTGAATGGAATTAGTAGTATATTTTGTTAGCCTTTCAAATTTTTGGTACAAATGTCAAGACAAAAGTAGAAAAGAAAGGGATATAACATATTAATAATAATGAAGTCAGCGATTAACAAATGGAAAGCAACATGGATATAGTAATTCAAAATAACGGGTTAGAGTAAACCTATTTTGGTACACGATGCATTTTATACTAACACTGAATATGAATATTTCAAAATCTGAAAATTCAAAATATTCAAGTCTGATGGAAAAGCTGGAAAGCTGTTCTACTTCCTATTCTATATTCTGGGCTGAATACCAAGAAATCCTTTTTAAAAGCTGCTTATTATAAAAGTCAGAGCTGCTCATAAAAAGATCTTAAACTATTCCAACTCCGTTTTCCCCCTTCCCGGCTTATGGTTTATTGGGGACTTGTATTTTAATGCTACAAATTCTGCTCATATTAAACCCCAAGGACTTTAACAGCCCATGTTCTTTTATCCTCACCCACACATTCACAACTTTCTTTGTTCTTCTTCCTTCTGGAACTCACTTCTTCTGATATCTCACAATTCCTTTGGTGTAAAGTACCTTCTTTTAGAATTTCTTTTGGGAAAGGCATGCTAGAAGCAAATTCCCTCATTAGTTTTCTTTGACAAAGTCTTTATTGTCTTGTAAGATATTTCGCCAACTTCAGAATTACAGCTGGGCAGCTATTTTGTCGATACATTGTCTTCTAACTTCTGTGGCTGCTGTTGAGAAATCATTTCCCAATTTAACCGCTGCTCTTGTGAAGGTAATGTTTATTTCTGGATGATTTTAAGAGCTTTCTCTGTCCTTCAATTGTGCTATCATTAGTCTAAATGTACATTTATTTTTATTTATTCTCTGCCTGTGATTCTTTAACCTGTGGATTGATATCATTCCTTAATTCTGGCAAATTCCCATAGTTTCAGATATTATGAAATAAATAAGAATTTATTCTTCTGAAACGGAGAATGTTCATTAGACCTTTCTTGCTCTATCCTCCCTGACCTGTAAACCATCTTCCATATTTTCACTCTTTCTTGTTTTTTATGCTGCATCATGTACTTGTTCTATTTTTCCATTTACTCAGATATGTGTAATCTACCTTTATATACCCCATCCTCTGAAAATTTTAATTTGACAGTTTTTACCTCTTCTAGAAATTCTATGGAGTTGTTTTTCAAATCACCTAAGCTGATTTTTCTAATACTTTATTCATTGCAAACTTTATCAGAACTGACTCTCTAACAACTTGCTCAGTTGACAGGATAGGGGCTGGTGTGTCTGGGGCCAAGTGCCGGGGTCCCCGGGGCCTGGGGCTGGTGCTGGCAGGGAAGAGTGGAGAGCACGTCTGGAGTTTAGCTTTCCAACAGCCCGGCCAGGAATTTGATTACAGAAAGGAAGAATTGAGCAAATAACTAAATGCATCATGAATAATGGGAATACCAAGAATGAGAATAATCAGCATAATCTTTCACTGTCAGAGTAGCAAATTGCAAATACAGAAAAGGAAAAGGCTAGAATAAATTCTGCAGCGTTGCACTAGACTCTGAGGTATTAAGAAGAACTCAGTGATGTCTGATATATATGAATATTTAGAAATAGGTTAGGGTGCCTGTGGGCGCCCACGTAGGTATCTACATCTATTTTCCAGCTGGGTTCAGAGAACCAGGAGTAACAAGGTGCCAAGACCATCATTTCTAAACATCACTGTCTGCTAAAAGGGAGCAGGGTTCCTTGAAGAAATAGGTGACTCAAGGGCAGGACAGAAAACATGCAAGATGCTCTCTCCATTGAAAAGGCCTAGAAACAATGACCAGCCTTGTAATTATGAGCGCCTCTAGTCCATATACCATCTCCCACTAAAAGGAATCAGAGCTCCTAGATGGAATGGCTGACAACATGTCTAGGGGAGGAAATGAAGAAAGTGAGTCTGTAACACCCAGTTGTACCAGAACACAAAACAGCTGTCCAGGTCCATGGAGGGAGGGAACAGCAAAAGGACTCAGGAGACGACCTGAAGGGGCTCCCATGGGCCAAAGAAAGGGCAATCTGAGCATCCAAAAGAGTAATATCTTCAGTGGATTAAAACAAATCAATTATGTTCAAATTCCTATGTTACAGGGTATTAAAAAAAAAAGAAAGAAAGAATAAGTTTTGGCGGTTATTAGGGAACTGAACTGTTAGGGAAACCCATCAATAGAGGGGAATAATTTAGAATTTACCCTGCCTTTCCTATATAACTGTGCCATTTAAACCCATCATCTCTCTTTTAATTCATTTAGTTCACACTTAGTGTGCTCAATATCTATTTTAAATTTTCATTTAAGTTACTTTCATTTTTCAACATAAAGTTGGTTGATTTGATCAAACTTTATTTATATTCTTTCCCTCCTCTTTTAAACCAGAGAGTCTACTGCTTATAATAATGATTATTTCTTTCCATGCTTTCTTAATCAAATAATAGGACTTTACTATTACTTAAAAAAAAAAAAACCCTCCTGGGGCGCCTGGGTGGCTCAGTCGGTTAAGCCTCCGGCTTCGGCTCAGGTCAGATCTCACGTTCGTGGGTTCGAGCCCCGCGTCGGGCTCTGTGCTGATGGCTAGCTCAGAGCCTGGAGCCTGCTTCCAGTTCTGTGTCTCCTTCTCTCTCTCTGCCCCTCCCCCTCTCATGCTCTGTCTCTCTCTGTATCAAAAATAAATAAAACATTAAAAAATAAATAAATAAAAATAAAAAAAATTAAAAAAAAATTTTTTTAAACCCCTCCTATGTGCATAAGAAACGGCTTCAGATCAGAAGGTCTTGGTGTACGTGTGGATGTCTCCACATCCAAACCAGTTCTGGGCGGTGAGGCTGTCCCTCCACCTGAGGGTGACTACAGTGTTAGGTTATGTGGCTGATCCAGAAGAAGGACTTAGATTCGTAATAAGATACAATGAAGATACAGTAAAGGAAGACACTGGCTTAGGGGCTGGGCAGTGGGCCATGTGCAGAGTGGCATACTGAGGCTAGCAAATGAGTGATGCACGTGTGCAGCAGCAAAACATCTGATCAAACTATCACTCTGAGAAGCAGATCAATCTGCTCATAAAAGCTCCTCCCTGTGACGTAGAAACTGACGAAGCTCCAGACAGCGACAGCTTTGCTACTGCGGGTCCCAGAATGAAGGTATATGGAACATGACAAACATACTGCATGAATGAGAAATATTCTGGTATTTCTTAAACTGTAGCATAAACCAGCCCATCCTCGTTGAAAACAGAAGGGGTAATCTTTACAACTTCCTCCCTTCACCTAACCAGTTGGGTCCAAAAGCAGCCTGAGGGCTGTGAGCAAAATTCTGTACCTGCCCCTAAGGAAACCTGAGCTGAGCTGGCGAGGAGACCCCTGACTGGGGGAGGCCCAGGGCAGCTGAAGAGCTGCAAACAATCCTACTTTCACGGAAGGGCTGAGAACAAGACTAGCATTGTTTTAGAGAGAAGGGAGGGAGAGGAAAGGCCCTGCTATCCTGAAGCTTTTATCTCATTGCACTGAAAACAAGAGCTTGGCCCAGAAAGAAGAGATTTGGGTAATTTTGGCGGGTTCTAAAATAGTGATACACTGTTGTACAAAAGGAACAGGATACACATACTATATATACTGTAGGATTCCGTTTTCGTTGGTCTTAAAGACGTACTTGAGTCTGCCCTTATTTGTACAAAAAAAATCTAGAAATATAATACTCTAAAAGGTTAACTCTAGTGTTCATTAAACATTGAGAGTGAGGTGGTTCTAATATCTAACAGCCTAAGTAAGCAAACTAAAGCCTATGCCTGTAAATGTCGCAAGGTTAAGAAATTAAAACCTAAAGATAACCAATCACAGCCAGCCCAACTTTTCCAATAATAGAGCGGCTTGAGTTTGTTTTTTCTTTTAATAATTTTTTTTAGTGTTTTTTAATTTATTTTTGAGAGACAGAGAGAAACAGCATGAGTTGGGGAGGGTCAGAGAGAGAGGGAGACAGAATTCGAAACAGGCTCCAGGCTCTGAGCTAGCCGCCAGCACAGAGCACAGGGCTCGAACCCACGAACTGTGAGATCATGACCTGAGCTGAAGCCAGATGCTCAACCGACTGAGCCACCCAGGCGCCCCAGAGCGGCTTGAGTTCTAATCAGTCAGGTAAGTCCCTGGCTTTGCTTCGGCCTCCTCTCCTCTCACTCCTGGTGGTGAATTGGCGCTGCCCAATTCGAATCAGTTTTGTTCAAATAAGCTGATAAAACTCTTAATATGCCTCAGTTTTTCTTTTAACATTAGGCAGCCTCTTAAATTGAAATGGCTTCTATTTACTTGCCACTTAGCTCTTTTTTCTGATTTTTCTTAAATGAATGTATATCAATGTAAAATAGAAGCTTTAAGAGGCGCCTGGGTGGCTTAGTAGGTTAAGCATCCGACTTGGGCTCCGGTCATGATCTCAAGGTCCGTGGGTTCGAGCCCTGCGTTAGGCTCTATGCTGACAGCTCGGAGCCTGGAATCTGCTTCTGATTCTGTGTCTCCCTTTCTTTCTGCCTCGCGTCCGCTTGCACTGTCTCTCTCTGTCTCTCAAAAATAAACGTTAACAAAAAAAAAAAAAAGAAATTCTAAAAACCTGCGTGCCATGTATGGAATCTGTAGATAAGTGGAACTTAATTACCCTATTACAGAGATCTTTTATTCTCTAGTACAAATGTGAGAACTTTACTTTTACTACAATGTTTCTAACAGATTTCTCAATTTTCTTAAGAAATTGCTAGATGTATTACATAAACTAATAATTCTGAATAGTCTTTTGAAGGATTTTAATCATTTTTAAGCATTTAATCATGTACCAAAACATAATTTTGAATACTGCAAACCCTAATGCCTACAAATAACAGAAGTCTTTGTAAGTGTGAAAAACCATAAGAGATGGTAATTCGAGAAAAACTAAAAACAGACTCTTAAAAATATCAGGTTTAAGTTCTCTGTCCAAAATCAAGTCGTTTAGTATATGAAAAATATGACCTAGAGGATTGGTTAATAATAATATTCTTTGGTGATTCAAATATAGTAAAATGCATTCTATTCCTTGTGCTGTATGTTGAATGTGGTAGCAGTCACCTAACTATATACATCTTCCAGGACTAATTAACTGTACGCTTAAAACTGCTGAATTTTGGGGGCGTGTGGGCAGCTCAGTTGGCTAACTGTCAGACTTCCTTCGGCTCAGGTCATGATCTTGCAGTTTGTGGGTTTGGGCCCCGCATCACACTCTGTGCTATCAGCATAGAGCCTGGAGCCTGCTTCAGATTCTGTGTTTCCCTCTCTCTCTGCCCCTCCCCAGCTTGTGCTCTGTGTCTCTTTCTCTCAAAAATAAGTAAAAGTTAAAAAAAAAACTTTGTTAATGCTGAATTTTGGTGTGTGTGAATTACACCTCAATAAAGTTGATTTTTAAAAATCACCTTTTCTGCTAAAATTTTAAGCATATTATTTTAGACTGTTTTATCTAATGGCTTAATTATTCAAAACAACTTGTTACAGATACCCATGTGGTTCAGTCTGTAAAGCATCTGACTTCAGCTCAGGTCATAATCTTGTGGTTTGTGAGTTCAAGGCCCACATTGGGCTCTGTGCTGACAGCTCGGAGCCTGGAGCCTGCTTTGGATTCTGTGTCTCCCTCCCTCTCTGTCCCTCTCCTGCTCACACTCTGTCTCTCAAAAATAAACTAAAAAAAAAACAAAAACAAAAACCACCCCCAAAAAACCTTGTTACATTATACAAGCTTAATACAGAAAAAAACCTATATATGGTAAAAGTGAAATCCTGCTGAAATTCCCTATCACCAGCACCAGGTAAAACTGCCTACAAAGTTCAGGAATCCTTCCCTCCTCTCACCTCCAGCTTTCAGTGGATCATCACGTCCTGCAACTCTCTGTCCTGCATCCCTACTTTACTGTCTTACTTCTCTTCTCTCTGGGACCCCTCAGATTCCTAACGGATTTCCCTGCCTTTAATTTCCCACCTACCAATCCAATCTTCATAATGTAGGAAAAAATGATCTTGCAAAACAACAACAACAACAACAACAACCCAAAAACCAATGTACAAAGTAACAATAAATGCCAATACAGTATTTTCTGATTAAAAATATTAAATCGCTTCAGAACAAAGTCCGAGATCCATGGCACTAAAGACACTTAAATTAGGGCTCCCAATCCATACCAATCACCTCCACATACATCAAAAGCTTGCATTTTATATGTCTCCCTCAAGAGCCGTCCTCTCCAATTCTGTCAGGGAAGCACCTACTAGTCCTTAAAAACCCAATTCAGTGTGATCTCCTCCACTCACATCCTCTGGGCAGAGGCAGGTGGGACAGCTGTGTTCCCATAACACTCAACACACTGCTACTTAGTTAACACCACTGTCTCCTCCTCTAGATGTGGATTCATTCGGGCAGGGGCTGAATCTTCACCAAGCACAGTGCCTTGCTCACAGTAAACATGTAAACATAATTTATTAGTTATACTAAATAAATCAAGGAATATAGTATTATTCGCTAAATCCATTTTTACTTTGACAGGTGCAAATTAACATTTTTCTCAGATACAGCATTTAGATTTAACAATACAGAAAGAGTACCTTGTCTACATGGAAAATTAAATCCAGTTCACAGACGTTTTCAAAACACTTGTCTAACGTTTCCACAAATACCTGAAGAAAAAGAAAAGAAAAAAGGTTAAAAGATCTTGAGAACTGCATAAATTAATTCAAATCTGTCATCCACAAAGGAGACAATTCTTAAATGTGAACTAACACTTTTCTAAACTCCACTAACACATTTCTGTTTTAAATTAAATACGCTGCTAAGTGCAACAGGAATAATTTTAGACTATTCCTCATGAAAACTACGTTTCAATACGTGAACATACAAAACAAAATAAACTCTGCTAAAAATAACTAAGAACTAGAAATTCTTAGCACCATTACTTTAAAAGGACTGAAAAAACACTCCATTCAGGCTCCCTATCTTCATGTGAGGAAAAAAGAAAGCTTATAGGAAATCTTTATCATGATAGATAGACATAGTCCAAGTACCTACCACATCTAATGCAGCCAGAGTTTATAATAAGCAATTCAGTATAAAAGATTGCTCAAAATTATTTATGGCAAGAGCAAAGACTTTGGAATCAGACTTACCTGAGTTCAACTCTGGTTTGAACACCATGTAGGACCCTGTGGGGGTAAGAGTTAACGCAGCAAACCTTTGATGCTCAAAACCTACAAGTTCCTCATAAATGGGCTGTTGACCAGACTAGCCCTTGACTCGCTCCTGGGAGCAGAGCTCTGAGCCCTAGTACAGTTCTGGTAAGCATGTTCTGGCATGCCTGAGTCCTTGGGCTGCCCGGTATGCCAGTCTGAACCAACTGTTTATGCTAACGATGTGATTTATGATGAACATCTCTTTATCTCTGAGGTTCTAGAACTTACATAAGTAAGGTCAGTCACATAGGGTCAGTCACCATGGTGCTACACGCCTATGTGACGGACCCCCAACAAAACTCCTGGCACACAGGCCAGGGATGACGTCCCTGACTGTGAACACACTGCACATACCATTTCTGGGGGAATTAAAACATACCTCACGTGACTCTAGTGGGAAGGGACACCTTGACGCTTGCGCCTGGCTTTCTCCAGACATGCCCTCAATGTGCTTTTGATGATTTTCCTGTTTCTCACTATTGTAATAAACCCTAACCATGAGCATAGTGGCTTCGGAGTCCTGTGAATCCTAGCAAATCAATGAGATGGTCTTGAAGGCCTCTGACACAAACTTTCAAAAATTAATCTCTGAAATTCCCCTGCATAGGGTGTCACTCTGTTCCCATCTCTATTCCCACCACCCTTCTCAAAGGTTACTGTCAGAGACAGAAGGACCACGTAACTCACCATACAAACTGGGGGCATGATGAGTAAAATGGAGCAGCTAAAATTTTTATCATTATTGAATTTTAATAGTATGCAATGTTATCATAATTTCTTAAAAGTCTGGAACAAAAGATACAAAGCAGGACTGTTCCTCACGAATGGAAATGTAGGGTTACTTTATTCACAGGTGATCCTGTAGGACAAGGAGAAAATGGAAACAGCAGGCATCTTGCTAAACTGCTCCCACCTCAGGCCAATTCACACAGATCCACAACCCAAGGTTGCTTCCATCCATGCACACGGGTAAGACAGGTGAAAACATTGTAAACAAGGAACTGTAGGACTATAATCAGTATCTCTCAGGGGCGCCCGGGTGGCTCAGCCGGTTAAGCGTCTGACTTGGGCTCAAGTGATGATCTCCCAGTTTCGAGCCCCACGTCAGGCTCTGTGCTGACCGCTCAGAGCCTGGAGCCTGCTTCAGATTCTGTGTCTCCCTCTCTCTCTGCTCCTCCCCTGCTCACGTGCTGTCTCTCTCTCTCTCTCTCAAAACAAACCAACCAACCAACCAACCTGTTTAAACAATGAGCATGGCTCTGCTCCAACAAAACTTTACAAAAAGGTGGAGCAAGCTGGACTTGACCTGGTGTAATTTATTGGCCCCTGACTTAGACCAAAGTCACGAAGAGAAGTAAGAGGTCTGTAAGTAACCAAGAATATGCAGTTTTACTCAACAAGTTCATTTTTGAGAAGGCAAATTATTCAGACAACCGAGTGTGGAGCATATACGGGTCAGCCTCAAGTGAGTTTCCAGTCTATTTCAGCTTTCAGGTAGGTAGGAAATAAATAATATCCACGCAAACTTCCAACTTTATCTATTTCTCCTCAAGATCTCAGTGACATGCTACCTGGAATGACCTTATGGATTCTCCTTGAAACTAATTCAGATTCATTTTCCTTCTTTTTATAGCGATTTCTTGTTATAAGCACTGAATGGAATAACATTGCTTGAACCAAGAGTTGAACAAACATGAACTTCTTAGGAGAAGTAAAAATGGGAGAAGAAGAAAAACACGTTTCCCATTGATAAAAAAGAAAATATTTGCTTTTGAAACCATGTCTTTAAGTTGGAAATGGTCTGAATTCCAATTTATAACATCACAGTTAAATAAGTTATAGGAAGTACAGCCATTTCAGTTCTGCCCTCACCCCAGTAAGTTTTTCCTAAAGCCTAACATACATGCACAGAAATACACAAACCACAACAATGTATACCACGTGATGAATTTTCACAAAGTAAACATACCTGTGTAACCCACACCCGAATCAAGTGTTGGAATATTACCAGCACTGCAGAAGCCCCTCCTACTTCACTTAGTCACCATCACCATCAAAAGTAATCACTTTCTTTCTTTTTTTTAACATTTATTTTTGAGAGACAGAGAGACACAGCATGAGCAGGGGAGGGGCAAAGAGAGAGGGAGACACAGAATCCGAAGCAGGCTCCAGGCTCTGAGCTGTCAGCATAGAGCCCAAGGTGGGGCTTGAACCCACGAACCCTGAGATCATGACCTGAGCTGAAGTCAGACGCTCAACCAACTTGAGCCCCCCAGGCACCCCAATCACTTTCTTTCTGATACAGATCTAATACTACAGATCTGTTTTGCCTGTTTCTGAACAATATTATATGAGGTCGTATGTCACCTTTTGTGAGTGGTGCCTTTTATTCATCAATATTTTTGTGAGATTCAATTATTACCCAATAGCTCATTCATCCTCATCTGCAGTATGCCATTGCATGAATATACCATAATGGACTTACCCACTATGCTGTTGGCAGTTGGGTTTGTGTCCGGTACGGAGCCATCAGCACTGCTAAGAATATTCTAATTCATATCTATTACTGAATGGATGCACACATACATACTGAATGCATGCACATTCATGTGCGGGGTCACAGCATATTGGGGGTCACAGAGTAGCAGATGCCTCAAACAGACTTCCAAAGCAATTCTAAAGCTTTATACTCCACAGAGCAGCACATGCGAGTCCCCACAACCGCATACTCCTGTCAGCACATTATGTTGTCCATCTCTTAATGTTAACCATCCTCATGGATATGTGGCCGTATGTCACGGTAACATCAGTTTTTATTTCCCTGATGGCTATAATGACATTGAGCACCATTTCCTATTTATCAGCCATTTAGATCTTTCTCTGTGATGTCTGCTCGAGACTTCTCACTTTTGCACCAGTCTTTCTTGCTAGTGTCTAAAATTCTTCAATTATTCTAGATACAGTCCTGTCATCTATACGTATTAGAGACAGCTTCTCCTACTCTGTGGCTTGACTTTTTATTCTCCTACTGCCATTCTTGGAAGTTTTCATTTTCAGTATTTTCCAATTTATCACCATCTCTAAGGTAAATCTTTTATGTCCAATTTAAGAAATCTTTGCCTACAGTAACATCAGGAAGATATTCTCCCAGAAGAAAATAAAGCTTTACTGTTTTATCTTTCATGTTTCGATTAAATCCAGTAAAACTGATTTTTGTGTCTCGCATGACTTAATCTAATCTTCCTTAATTTAAAATCATTATTAGGCCTGGCTGGCTCAGCTGGTAGAGCATGTGACTCTTCTTCACAGGGTTGTGAGTTCAAGCCCCACGTGGGCATGGAATCTACTAAAAATTTAAAAAATAAATAAATAAAATCATTATCAGACCTACTTAGCAGAATCAAGTTTGAATATGCCTTTATTTTTCCTGCTTGTATTTTCCAAATCCAATGGTTTATACTACAACCCAGTTTCTTTTAGCCATCAGAAGATGACTATCCTGGTGAAAATCTGTCTAAATACTTCCCGTCCCTTATGTACACTTAGAAAAGATGGGCAGAACCCACTGAATCCATGTGGAAGACTAAGCCGGGCAAAGTGAAAAACAATTTTCTCGGTAGTGTTAAGCGCGCCACTGACGAGCCGTGGAGAAGCAAACAATACGAGCTGCCAGGGAGAAAGTAGGGTCCAGCAGTGAGGAAACCAGACAGACCTCGCTCCAGGTCCTCCTCTGCTGCGACCTGGCTCTGGAAGCCTGACCATCACCTGCTCCTCCAAATCTGAGAGGTGGGACACGGAGATAAAGCTACCTACCTTTCTGGATCATCTCACAGATTTAGTTAAATAATTTTGATAAAGTGCCCGAAACACATCTGATAAAAGGAAACTGGTCCTCTTCAAAACATACGAGGATTATAAAATTAAAATAGAAATAGAAAAGTCTAATTCTTCAGACAAACACTGATACAGAAGCAAGATAACTACCTGCTGAGGCTGGTAGGTCTTCGTGATATACTTATTAATACAGAGAGAAAAATGTAGCCTATATTTAAACCAGAACAATACCACCTTTGAAAAATTTACATACTTTACAAAAAAAGTATCCTGCAGTAAAATGTCATTATAACTACATGTTCTTAATTTAGGAAAAGAACTACGATTTAAGACATTTAAATGCTAAGTCTGGTCTAAACAAATCAAAAACCCTCTTCAAAAAAAGTTTCCACTGAAGGCCTGGCTGGCTGTCAGAGCATGCAACTAACTCTTCAGGGTTCTAAATTCGAGCCCCATGTTGGTTGTAGAGATGACTTAAAAAATAAAATATAAATCTTTAAAAAAAAAAAGTCTCCATTAATTTTATTTTGATTTAGCAAAAATTCATGATATAATTAGAAATCTAGAGCTTTGTAGGTAGACACATATGTAACAATGATACAGTATATGGACAAGGCCAAGAGAAAACTAATGATCTACAAACTGAAGTAAAGAAATTCAGAGAAACAAATTAACGGGTTCTAGGCAGAACAAAGGTAGTAATAAAGTTGCGGGGCAGAGAGAGGACCCCCAAGCGGGCCCACACTGTCAGCACAGAGCCCAAGGCGAACCGTGGAGTAGCAAAAAATATGGGCTGCCAGCGAGAAAGTACGGTCTCGTGGGGAGGAAACCAGATCATGATCTGAGCTGAAATCAAACCACACACTAAACCAAGTGGGTCACCCAGGCACCCCTCTTATGTTTCATTTTTAAAATAATAAATATTTGGGGGTGCCTGGTGTCTCTGTTGTTTAAGTATCTGACTCTTGATTTTGGCTCAGATCATGATCTCATGGTTCAGGAAACTGAGCCCCCTGTTGGGCTCTGCACTGACATGGTGGAGTCTATTTGGGATTCTGTCTCTCCCTCTCTCTCTGCCCCGCCCCTGCTTCCGTCTCTCTTTCTCTTTCTCAAAATAAATAAACTTAAAAAAATAATAACACAAATAAAAAATGATACAAGGTTTGAAGTCAATTTAAAAAGAACAGTTATCAACTAAGTAGCAACTCCATAATCTCTGGCCACCAAAAATTCAAGGGAATTTATTCAATCAATGGAAAAATATTAATTTACTAAGAACCATATTTTACGTTTTCCTGAATTTTAATAATTATCTAATTTTCCACAAAGAAACAAAAAAGATTCTGAAAAAAAATGCCACATCCTCAAACAAACAGTCTCCCTTCCCAGTGCCCTACTAACAACAAAATTTTTCTGTGTCTCCTTTATCTTTAATTACAAACCTGTGGGTCTGGGCCACAAAGGTTAACAGGAGTCTGTTATGAGGCAGCTTAGTGTTTAACAGTGCTGAGAACTTAAGAGCATAAGCTTTAGCAAGCAGTTTCTATTAAAATTCCAGCTTAGCTTCTGAAATCTAGGGCAGGTTATTTAGTTCTAAACCCCAGCATCTTCATCTGGGTATAATAATGGTTACCTATGCCACACAGTTGTTTTAGTGATGAATATACATAGGGGCACCTGGGTGGCTCAGTCAGTTAAGCAGCCAACTTCAGCTCAGGTCAAAATCTCATGATTCTTGGGTTCAAGCCCCACATCAGGCTCTGTGCTGACAGCTCAGAGTCTGGAGCCTGCCTTAGATTTTATGTCTCCCTCTCTTTCTGCTCCTCCCCTGCTCATGCTCTCTCTCCCTTTCTCTTTCTCTCTCAAAAATAAAATGTTTTTAAAAAATGAATACACATAAAGGGCTTAGAACAATGTCTCCCCTCAAGAATATATGTGTTGGCTTGTTTATAGTATATACATATGGAGAAATAAAAATATGCCCTATGTAAAAGAGATGCCACAAAGTATCTTTAAGCAGTATCACTTACATGGCAGACCCACCCCCTTTTTTTTTTAATTTTTCTTAAGGTTTACTCATTTTTCAGAGACAGAGACAGAACATGAGTGGGGGAGGAGCAGAGAGAGAAGGAGATGCAGAATCTGAAGCAGGCTCCAGGCTCCATCCTGTCAGCACAGAGCCCAATGTGGGGCTCGAACTCACGAACCAAGAGATCATGACCTGAGCTGAAGTCTAACACATAACTGACTGAGCCACTCAGGCACCCCTCCCCCACCAACTCCCCTTTTAGAGTTTCATTTCTAGGTAAAAATATAATTTTTTTCTGGGTTTGGGGATTTCTATTCTATTTCAGGAGGAAATCTATAACATTAAATAAAATACATAAATGTTAAAACGGCATATTGTGAGATAGAAAAAGTCATAAACCCCCAAAATAGGAGGCACGAATTTAAGAATACTAATAATATGGCAAGAGATCTAAAAAAAATTGTGTTTAGTCAGCAGCAAGATGTTCTAGAGAGATACTGGTTTAGCTCAAGCCAAGAATCAAAAAACGCCACTAGAAATGTACCAGAAGAGCTGGGGAAGGCAAGCTCAGCTTAAAATCAGATCAACTGCCCTTGAACGCAGCCTCGGGGCACCCTCCGGCTTGGACCACTGCACGCAGAAGTCAGGATCTTTAAGGTATGCTGCTTGCGGTGTGTGACCAGCACTCGACCTGGGGTAGGAATTTCCAGCCAACCTGACCCGGACACTAACGCGCCGATGGGGACAGTCTTGGTACAAACAGAGCTGTTTGCTGTGCATGTACCTCATAGCAGGCGCTTCACACAGAGTCAACTCTCAGCCTCGGCGTGAAAAACTGAAAAGTTGATGAGAGAACAGTCTGTCTTCTACACTCACATCAAAATGACTCTAAAAGAGTTCACATCAACGATTCTTTCCATGTGATTTCTTTCTATTTTTCTTAAAAAAAAAAAAAAAGGTTAATGATAACAGTGTCTAGTGAGTACATGGTATTAAGGCATTGCTATGGTTCCAAGTGCTTTAAATACTTTATTCTATTTACTCCTTCATGGTGACGTCCTAAAGCAGATCCTCATCATCAGCTACTTGCAGAAGGGTTCTAAATTAGCAAGTCAACTGACTACTGACACAGGTAGGTGGGAGAAAGTCTCCCTGCAGAACCCAAACTCTTATTCACTAGGCATACTGCCTCCAACAACAGCAAACAGTACTTGATTTTAATATAGTAAGAAGCAGTTATTCAGAAAATTCAGAAAATACAGAATAGTATAAATCAAAAATACTACCTTTCCATACTTGTTCCACCCACGTGAACACAGAATTGTGCAAAGCAGACTGCTTATACCATAGGAAATTTAATTACATTGGAGCCCCTCCATTAAAATGACTTAATATGATTTGTATTGGGGATTTAGAAATCTAAGGAAGAAACAGTTTTGAATCAAGTATTAATTTTGTTTTTTATGTTTATTTTTGAGAGAAAGAGTTTGTAACCGTACAAGTGGGGGAGGGGCAGAGAGAGAGGGACAGAGGATCCGAAGCAGGCTCCGTGCAGACAGCAGAGAGCGTGATGTGGGGCTCGAACTCAGAAACCGTGATGTGGGGCTCGAACTCAGAAACCATGAGATCATAACCTGAGCCGAAGTTGAACAATCAACCAACTGAGCCACCCAGGTGCCCAAAATACTAATTTAGAAAATGAAAATAGCCTCTGAATCATTTCCTTCTGTGCACAAAAGCTACTCGTGAGAGATTTTTAAAAACCTGTATTGACCCAAAAGCTGATCTCAAAATCATATCTGGTCTTGGAAAACGTTCTTCTACATATAATTAAAAAATACTTTTCTATGTAGATGGTACAATTGATATGACTTAAAACAAAATAAAACAAATGCAAAACCTAGAAAGATTTTCCTTATATAATTTCAACTAGTCAATATAGAGAGCATAATGGAAAATTACCATTTGGTAAACACCACAACAGTAATTCTTCAGGCAAGAAACATCGATACATACTAAAATTAGTGACCAAAAAGATGATCAGATAAAGGTTATTTACATCATCTCAAAATTATTCCCCATAAGATACTTTCAAGCACAAAGAAATAATAATAGAAGTTTACAGGAGATGAGCTGGGCAGACACTGTCTTCACCAAGGGGTCAGAATAAACATTACAAACAGTGAGACAAGATGAGATCATGTCTCTCCTGATAATGCGCGCTGCAAAGGATGTAACAGCACTTCTGTGATATACCCAAACTGAGGAATATTCCACAAAATTTCTGGCTTATACTCTTCGAAGTATCCAGATATGAAAGACATGGAATGCACAAAAGACAAAAATGAACTATTACAGAGTAAAGGAGACTCAGGAGGCATGAAAACTAAATGTAATACGTGATTTGAATTAAACTCTGAATGAGAAAAATGACATCAATGGGACAATTGGCAACTTTTCAATAAGGGTTGCAGATTAGATAATACTACTATATCCAAATTGATCTTCTGATTTTAATCATTATACTGTGGTTTTAGAAGATGTTAAATTTAGGGAATCTGGGTAAAGGTATGATATGCAAGAATTTTTTGTATTGTATCTATCACTCTTTTGTAAGTCTGAAATGATTTCAACATGCGTTTTTAAAAACTGTAAAGGAAAAGAAAATTTGAAAAACCAAGCACAAACGGTATGAATCTCCTCCTCTATTACCCATCCCTCCCTGAAAAACCTACCATTCTACACTGGGAAATAAGGAATTTGCTTTAAAAAAATTTTTTTAATGTTTATTATTGAGACTGAGAGAAACCGAGCACGAGTGGGGGAGGGGCAGAGAGACAGGGAGACACAGAATCTGAAGCAGGCTCCAGGCTGTCAGCACAGAGCCCGACACGGGGCTCAAACCCACGAACCACGCGAGATCATGACCTGAGCTGAAGTCAGACACTTAACCGACTGAGCCACCCAGGCACACTAGGAATTCTCCTTAAGTCAAAGAAAAACACCAACATAAGTTGAGTTTTTCTCTCTCTCAAACCTACTTTAAGGGGGAAAAACATTTTTAAAGTTACTTCTAACTTCAAAATTCTGACCTTCAGTACCTGAGTTCCAAAATACTTTCTTTACAGGAGCGTCTAGGAGGCTCAGTTGGTTCAGCGTCTGACTTCGGCTCAGGTCATGATCTCCCGGTTTGTGAGTTCAAGCCACTCTTCGGGCTCACTGCTGTCAGTATGGAGCCCACTTCAGATCCTCTGTCCCCCTCTCTCCTTGCCCCTCCCCCCACTCATACTTTCCCTATGAAAAATAAACAAACTTTAAAAAATTTTTTAATGCCTTCTTCACCACTAGTAATTAAATAATAACATGTCTACCATATTTTAGGCCCTATGCCAACCATATACATTAGCTCTAATTATTACATCAATGTTGATAAGGTAAGTGTGCATATCAGCACCTAAAGACAAGAAAGTTGGGAATGGACACGGTTAAGTAATTTGCCCAAAGTTATGTAACTGTTAGATGGCAAAGCCAGTATTCAAACCCATGCCATCTGACTCCATCTGACTCCAAACACCAGCCTGACTCTATGATGCCTCCCAAGAGGGAAGCTGAGATGTTGACACACATGTAAATTAGAAAAGTACCTTCAAATTCAACACCAGGATTTATCATGACGTAGCAATGTAAATAACTGAAAAGTGAACATTTTATTTCCAGTTATTGAAAAAGAGATTTCTCAGTACCATAAGAAAACAGATTTTAGAAACGCTGAATCACTCTAACAGTGTCTGATCCAAATTGCTTATAGAAATATTTTTTGGTTTCCTACATGTATATGAGAAGTGGACCTTACTGAAAACAGAAACTTTTAATACTCTGGTAAAAGTATGGTGTAGCAAATAGATCATTTTCCTAAAATGATCTCGAGTATTCACTATGGAATGCTGGGGAACATAAGCCACCTGGGCCAGGGCTCCCTGTTTCTTCAGCAAGAGGAACTGCACCAGAACTCACCCTCCCATGGACCAGGGGTTTATCTCCCCTACCCCAGGGGTGCTGCAACGTCCCATAGTCCTCCAGGGCTGGTCAGCTGATCTTCCTAGCTAATTCTTATAAATAACCTATACAGCCCAAATTTTATGCAGTATGCTACCTTAAGGTGCTTTCAAGCCTGCCCTTAATCAAGAGAACAATGATGTGGGGTAGGAGCCGGGGGCGGGGGAGCATCCCCTGGCACACCATTCTATGGCCAGCAGCACCCACCGAGCACAATTTCCTGGGTGATAAAGGGAAAATCATGGGATCTCTCTTCACTAAGTATTCTTGTCTTACAAGTTCCTACAATTAGGTCAATTTCTTAGTGGATAAATCTACCCCCATATAAAATTCATCCTAAGCCATTATACAACACAGAGGATAAAAAGATTAACAAATTCTCATAAAAAAAAAAAAGAAAGATAAAACAGGACTTCTTTCTCCAACTCGATTTGCATACTGATGGAATAATACTTTGTATTTCTTCCTTATAAATACATGCTTTAATGGCAATATTAGCTAAAAGCCACTGACTACAACTATGTGTCAGTCATTTAGCCATTACCTTCATGTATCTTTTTTAATGCTGGTGCCTACTCTATAGGTTGGTATTTATTATCACTCCATTTTGCAGATGAGGAAAATGCAGGCCAAAAGATGAAGTAACCTGCACAAAGTTACACAGCCAGTACAGGGCAGAGGCTGAATGACGTTAACCATGACTAGCTTGCTTTAATTCACTGATCTTTGTAACAACCTCATGAAGTTTGAGGGCAGCATATTAAAATACGCATAATGGGACCCCTGGGTGGCTCAGTTGCTTGCATGTCTGACTCTTGATTTCAGCTCAGGTGATGATCCTAGGGTTGTGGGATCAAGCCCTGCATCGGAGTCCGTGCTGAGCATGAAGCCTGCTTAAGATTTTCTCTCTCTCCCTCTCTCTCTCTCTGCCCCTCCCCCAACTCACCTGCACACACACTCTGTCTCTCTCTCCAAAATATAAATGAATGAATGAATGAATGAATGAATGAATAAAGAAATAAAATAGGCATGCTTTACACTGGTGAAAAAATTCAAGGTCTATCGAGATCTAAGAACATGCTCAGGATTAAGTTCAATCAGCATTAACAGGCATAAGTAAAATAATTTCACAAAAGCCAGTCTAACATTCAGTACCAAAGCAACAGCAAATGCTGCACACGGAGCTCTGGTTTACACACATATTATAACATGACGTGTGATCAAACATCTTTTTTAACGTAAAGAAAAGTTCAGCTGTTTGTTAGTATAATAGGGAAGGACAGGATAAAATCAGCAGAGAGGGCAAGGTGAGGACCTGAGGTCCGCGGGTGGGGAAAAACAGGTAGTCTGTAACAGTGCTGGGAGTATCTTACCACAGCAAACGCCCTTGTGCGTAAGGTCCCTCTTAGAGCATAACAGACCCTACCTCCTCCCCGCCTCAGACTCCCCTCAGGAATCTGACAATCAAGACACCTAACTAAAATGAGTAACCCACAAAACTCATGTTGTATGAGGGATGGTATGACCAGTCTGACTCCTCACACAATGGAATGGAGCCAGTCAGGAATGCACAACCCAGCGGCTAGAGTTATCCTGCCAATAAGGGTAGAACACGAGAAGGAACACGGGGAAAGGGGAGGGGAAAGACTGACCAGAACCTTAGAAAACAAGGACCCTTGCCTACAGTCACGAGCACTCACTTTCCAATGTCCCTTCTCTGTAAGGAGAGCTTTCTGATCTTGTACTCTGATAACTCTGCCTGCTGCTCATTTTGTGCCCACCTCTTTCATTCCTCAAAGCAGCAAGACAATGAATCCTGGGTATTGAGGTAAAAAATCCTGCACCACCAGCACTGAATTTTTTCCTGACTGTAACTGAACAAGACCCGATGCTGATGTAATGGCTACATGGGGTACAGAAAACTGTAGCAGAATTTCAAATTACCCAGTGAATTTCTATGCCTCCATTTATTATCGGCTTGGCATAATAAATTAATTGAGGACCATATGACTGCTTATAAATAACTCAAACAACCAACGTTAATATTTAATGAACCTCTCATTCTCACTCTATAAATATTTTAATACTTCCAATGAAGACATGCTACAACAGAAAGACTACAAAAAGCCAGGTATCAAGTCTGAAATTTGCTTATATGGCAGTCAATATCATACTAAGATGATACATTATCAGAAGCAAAAAAAAAAAAAAAAGGATCACCTTTTCCCCAACTTACTAAAGAATTAAAAAAAGAAACAAAGGAAAGCAGAAGCTGATGATAATTGATCTGGTGATACAGTGGCCTAAATTCCACAGGGAATTTAGTAATGACACCTTCTCTCAGATTTCACACAAGATACAAAGTCAAATCTGGGACAGCATTATGCATACCTTAGAAACACAAAACCTCTACATTAAAATACATGCTCCCAATGATCACTTGAATGGTATCATTTTCAACATTCAAAAAAAGTAAAATTTAGCATGTTTCTGAATTATATGTTGATGTTTGGGATGCCTGGGTGGCTCAGTCAGTTAAGCTTCTGACTTCAATTCACGTCATGATCTCACAGTTCGTGAGTTCGAGCCCCACATTGGGCTGTCTGCTGTCAGCACAGAGCCTGCTTGGGATCCTCTGTACCCCTCCTTTTCTGCCCCTCCCCTGCTTGGGCTCTCTCTCGCTCACTCTCTTTCCCTCTCTCAAATTAAATGAATAAACTTATTTTTTAAAAATATATGTTGATGTTTTAAGTTTTCTTGATCCATTCTTTAAAGAATATGCAAGACCAAGAGGTTTTGATCTCAACTCTCTTGATTTATAATTTTCCATTTCTACTTTTGACGTTACACTTGACTTTCTTGAAGCTGGAGGATGGAAAAAGCAAGAAAAGCAGGTCTAACAAAGCTTCTGATTAGCTGGTTCATGAAACAGAGGCAGAAACAATAAGCTACTCCCTTCCATCTTTGTTCACAACCAACATTCTTAAAGTGACCGCCTCAGGCGTGCTCAGCACTCCCTCTCAGGTATTTGGTGCTCCCTGGTAACCGCGGGGGAAAGAGCTGCCGCAGGACTTCCAACGTGGTGGTGGCAGCAGGAAATTAGTCTCCGTAAGTTACAGAACTCGTTTTATGACATGATAGATCAACATGTGATAACTCAATCGGATCCTCTTAGAAAAACAGCTCTAGCCTACATTAGTAACAGGAAGATGACACAGTATTCCTGAAGTCCTCTTTTCTGTGTCTTATAATATCAAGACAAATGATCAGTACTTGTACAATAAAGGCTAAAATATTTTACAAGACACAAGACCAGCTTCCACTTTCCAGAAACATCAGAGAATTTACTTCAGATTCGATGTAGGATATTTGTTCTTTGACAACACCCATGTAATTCTCTTCTGAGATGTTACCACAAAGCTATAGTAACCATTAAGATCAGCCACAGCAACAAAAAATAATCACTGATGATGGCTTAAATCCCAGGACACAAGTATAAAATAGTTCTGATTTGTCCCTAGGAAAATTCACATTTGTTTTAGTGTTCCTTAACTGCAATCTTTCTCTTACAGAGTAAATTTGAAACATTACTTTTCTCTTTTCTTCCTCTCGTAACATCAGTGGCCAGCTCAGGAAAATCAAGTGTTTTGGAACGTACTGCATATGTCTACCACTCCCTTGCATTGCAGGCAACAGAGAAAGAAATAGAAAGCACAGTTTCATATTAACCAATCATTTTCTAAAAAACACAAAGCTTCTATGAAATAGTATTGTAATGAATTAACTACTACCATACGGGATAAACCAAGAAATGTGCCAATGAACAACTTAAAAGGCAATGCAATACTGGGTTCTGATTAACCCTTAACTGCTAAATAATCAATACATAAGTAAATTTGCTTCTCTTTCTTTACTAGAAAAGCCTTTGGGAAAATAAAACACAATAAACGTAGCAGTGCTTCTCAAGGAAGCCCCAGGAGGAAAGTGAGTATCTATCCAAGGGTTCATGAGTAATATTCACCTCAAACTCAAAATTTCTTTGAAGTTTCCTCTTACAGCTTTAAATATTATAAAAATTTCTATTCTTCCTTATAATACAAACATATTTATCATAAAGGTGTCATGTCCTTACTACCAATTTAAAAAATGAAAGAGGAAAGGTGACTGGGTGGATCAGTCAGTCAAGCGTCTAACTTCAGCTCAGGTCATGAACTCACAATTCATGAATTCAAGCCCCGTGTTGGGCTCTGTGCTGACAGCTCAGAGCCTGGAGCCCGCTTCTGATTCTGTGTCTCCCTCCCTCTCTCTCTCTGCCCTTTCCCTGCTCATGCTCTGTCTCTCTCACTTTCCCTAAATTTTTAGGGGAGCCTGGGTGGCTCAGTTGGTTAAGCATTTGACTTTGGCTCAGGTCATGATCTCACGGCTCATGGGTTCAAGCACCGCATCAGGCTCTGGGTTGACAGCTAGCTCAGAGCCTGGAGCATGTCTTCAGATTCTGTGTCTCCCTCTCTTCTCTCTCTGACCCTACCCTGCTCATGCTGTCTCTCTCTCTCCCTCTCTCTCAAAAATAAATAAAACATTAAAAAATTAAAAATAAATAAGATAAAATAAATAAATTTTTTAAAAATGAAAAAAAAATGAAAGGGCACAAATGTCTTCTATGATCACTTTGTGGTTTCATGGAACTTAGATACTCACCTCTTCCTCAAAACCTAGTTTAAAAATCATGGGTAGAGAGTAATTTGGCATATGAATTGCTCCATTTATTGCTTGTCTTTTTTTCTCATTATTAATAATATTTGATATCAAAAGCCTTACTGTAGCTACTTTTACTATTTTTAAGCTTTGGTACTCAGAATTACCACCAATGTTGTCTGTTTTGGTTAACTGCTCACTTACTCTTTCATACTAACCAGATCTCCAAGCATCACCCTTCTTGCTGATTTTAAAACCATGACACTTGTTTGGCACAAAAAAAACTTCTTTTTTACATGCAGCTTTCTCCAACTGACTACGATGTGCCTACACCATGCCCCTATGTTTGTGGCCTGTCTAGGGCCAAGAAAGAGAAAGAAAACGTATGTTCAGGGCATTCTCTCAAGATAATCTTACCCCAATACAATTATTTGTAGCAGTTACATGTGTTTATTGCGCCAGAGTTAGTTTTAACTATCACAAACAGAAAGTACAAAAATCTCAAGTGTATACAGAGCTTCATGATTTTCACCAATGTAACCAGTGCTCAGATAAAAAAATAAAGTATTACTAGCATATAGCAACTAAATTTTATTTTTCTAGCAAACTCTCCTTCTTCTAATTAGTCTTTGGGTTTCATAGTCAGTTAATTTTATATAGAATCCAAAATATGACGCACTAAATACATTCATTCTACAACTGTATATTAAGAACCTATTATGTGTCAGGTGCCATTCTATGCCCTGGGGATAAACCAGTAAAAAAAACAAAAAATCCTGGCCCACACTAAGCTTATATTCTTGTAAGGGTAAATGAAAATAAACAAGATAAACTAAGTCAAATATGTAGTATGTTAGATGGTAACAGGTATGGAGAAAAAGGAATAGAAAAGCAGCAAAGGAGTTAGAAAATGTCAGAGAGGAAAACTTTTAGAAAGGACCAAGAAAAATCATATTGAAAGATGACATCTGGGTCAAGACCTAAAAGAATAATGGATCTAGGGAACAAAAGGAATATCATACAGAAAAACAAATACAGGGGCACCTGGTGGCTCAGTTAGTTAAGTGCCGGACTCCTGATTATGGCTCAGGTCAAGATCTCATAGTTCATGAGTTCAAACCCCATATCGGGTTCTGTGCTGACAGCATGGAGCCTGCTTGGGATTCTCTCTCTTCCTCCCTGTGCCCCTGCCCTGCTCATGCTCTGTTTCAAAACAAATATATAAACAGTTGTTAAAAATTAAAAGAAAAAAAAGAACAAATACAAAGCTCTGAGGCGGAAGCATGGCTGGTGTTATTTGAGAAAGGGCAAGCAGGCCACAGGACTGGGCAAAAGGGAAGGGAGTAGAAGACGAAGAGAGGCAGGAGGGCAATGGGGAGAGGACTCAGAGCTGGTGGGGCCTCGCAGGTCAACTGTAAGGAATCTGGATCTCTGAGAAGGGAAGCCACTGAAGGATACAGAATGTAAGGGTGATCTATCTCAACAGTACCGCTGGCCGTTTGGCTAAAAGAGATGAAAGGGAAAAGACGGGGAGCAGGGCGGACCATGCGGCAACGACGGGACTCTTCCGGGCAAGAGGCCCCAGAGGCCGGGACTGGTGCTGGCGGTGCAGAGAGCAGTGTGACGTCAGGTTCTGCGTCTCCTACACGACCTGCGGGAGAGGAGGTCAGAGAGACCACGCGCCTGAGATGAAGCGCCTGAAGGGGCAGACGCAAACCTGGCGAGTGTGGTGTCCCAGCAGCCCGGTTAGCGAGTGAGAAAGAATCTTAACCAAATAAAGGAGGAATGATGAGAACCTCTGGATTCAGCAACAACAGAGAACCTGAATGGAGTATGTGCAAGAGCGAAGAAGATTGGAGAAATCTGAGACCGTGTGTACTGACAACCTGTTTACGGCATTTTGACAGAAAGGGAGGGAAAGACGGGGGCAGTGGCCAAAGCAGGAAGTAGGAACAGGACTTCTTTCAAAATGGGAGAACGGACTAGAGCTAGCGAGAATGACCGGGGAGAGGGAGGAAAAGGACTCAGGAGAGAGGGGGAGGAGTGCTGGAGCCACGGGGAGGACCCTGCTTCGTGAGTGGGAGAGCCGGCCTCAGGCAGGTCGTGGGGAGTTCCTCCCCCACAGGCGAGGAGGCGGAGGGCACGGACCCACACGTGCAGCCTGCAGACCTTCTCTTCAATGGCTTCCATTCTCTCCGTGGAGGAGGATGCAAGACGCCCGCCCTGCCCGACGGCTGACACAGGAGAACCTACCAGTAGTTGACCAGGAGTCTGGGAGAGGGAGGGACCAGGGAAATATGACTACCAGCTAGCCCTAAGGATTCACCGAGGCTGGAGATCAGAAATTTAAAGTGAGACCTGCAGAACGGTTATGTTCATTTTTTTTTCTACAAATACATTCAGATGCAGGGGTACAAGGAAGGAGCTGAGTGTATACAAGACTATGGTTATCATGACTGACCATGGAATTTAAGCTGGGTAAGGAAAATAAGACATCAGGAGGATGAGGGATAAACAGTATTAAAAAAAAAATGGTAATATTCAAAAGACTGAAGTTCCCAACAGGCTCGAGGAATTATTGCAGTAATAGAAACTGTAATATGAAAAGAAGTGGTAGAGGGGAAACTGAAATGAAGATCATGGAGGGTGGAAGTTTGGATAAAAACAAGGTCTAAAGTTGAGCAGAGGGCAAAAGTCTGAAGTTGGCAGACAGCAAAAGTCAATGTAAATGAATTCCCAGTCTAAAGACACCAGGGTACTGGAAGAATTATCCACATGAATACTGAATACTGAAATCACCAAGAATTCAAACACAAGTAGTAACAGTGAATGGCAGTGATGTAAGAGTAAAATCTGTTAGGAGGCCCCAGGGCTCTGGCATTTCGGCATACAACATGAGCAGAGGCACAGACGGCTATTACTGCAGACGATCTTTTTAAGCAAGCTTGTGTAAGAAAACAACCCAGAAAGTAAGAGTGTCTCTCTCCAAGGCAACAGGTAGGTTTATCTATACCCACAGAAGACAGTCTTCTCCTCCAGGACATGAGCCGACATGATTAGTGTCCAGTACAAAAGATTCTAGTTCCTTTCCTTTCACTCAAACCACTGTTTGTACAGGTACCATCTGCCCTCTTAAAGTCACCTTTGCTAACTTTGGCATTGGTGTGGGGAGCCAGTGTAAGCAAATGCTGTGAATGGGCCTACTGTTCGTGCTGTTCCAAGTTAAGTCCTTTGTTTCTAACCCAGAAGTCTCCTGTCCTCTGCTGGCATCCACAACATTGTAGTAGTGAACTTGCTAGCTTACAATTAGGGTAGAATCCCAGACCTTTGAAAAGTTTTTGATAAAACCCCTCAATGAACAGGAGGAAGGGATGAGAGATTACTGAAATAGGATGCCCAGAAGGTGGTATAGTTTAAAAACAAGAAATAAAGTTTGGAGGCATTTTACAACAGAGAATGGTCTGGGAAAAGCAACGAGAAGCAAATAAAACACTAGCAGGCTCAGCAGTTTGAAGAGAGCAGGACTATTATTGCTTGAGACAGTTAGAAGTAGTGTCAGAAGAGAAGCCAGAAGTAACTGATTAGAGCAAAAAAATGCAAGTAATATTAACAAAGAGACTGACGATAAAGAGGAATGTGCTTATGACTGACCTTGAGTTCCAGGGACCTTAAGAAAGATTTTTAGGAGGCAGGGGGAGGGGGGGGTTGGGGGGTTTGGGGATCAGATCTGCATACACAGGGTAAGAGATCTGTGAATCTTGGGCTTCTTGCATGACTTACATTAACAGGAAAAGAGGGCATGGTTAAGTTAGTTGTGATTAGTCTTAATCAGATTAAATTCACCCATGTGTTTTAGCATCCCTAGTCCCCATTTTACTCATCTAATATCTACTATGCAAAAATTTCTTTCTTACCAAACAGAACATCATTTTAGAAAATTTAGAGCATACAAATTTTAAAATACATAAATGCCAAAAATGTTAAGACAGTAAGTGTTAACTTACTTGAATTAAATCTAAAATGCCAAGTTCACTTTCTGAAGAATCCACACAGAAGACAAAATATAATGTTGCATAATGTCTATAAATCAGTTTGTTGTCAGATCCTCCAATTAACCTAAATGACAAAACAAAACAAAAAATGGAATGTTATAGGAATAAAATGAAACACATTTTCACGAGCTCAAGCAAACTGACAAGGTGTTTAAAACCTTTTATAAAATGTCTGGTCATAACATTTAATGGCCCAGCATTCAAGTGCACTTAGAGCCTACGTCAATTATCATGGCTGTTTTCTCCAGAGATGACAAGTAAAAGAAGCTGGTGCTTAATTTTAGTTCATTCATTCATTAAACTGTATACTGAGTACCTACCATTTGCCAGGTACTGACAGTGGGTAAGAAATAGTAAACAAATATGAAAGAAAAGAAGATCAAAGCAGAGAGCACTACAAAGAGATTCAAATAAGGGTACACCATATTGATGGATTTGCTCCCTAAGATGGATTCTTAAGAGTGCCGTGAAGCGGCTGTGAGCTAGGGGCTGCCAGGTGGCACCGCTGGTTAAGCTGAGTGATAGGTAGAGTGTCTGACTCTTGATTTTGGCTCAAGTCTTGGTCTCATGGTTCCTGGGATCTAGCCCCAAGCTGGGCTCTGTGCTGACAGAGTGGAGCCTACTTGGGATTTGCCCTCTCCTTCTCTCTCTGCCCTTCCCCTGATCACACTCCTTCACTCTTTTTCAAAAAACTAAATAAATTTATAATTATAAATGTATATTAGAAAATTTAACTGGAACATGATATAACCTTTTAAGAAATTCAAGTAAACTTTCTACATGATTAAAAAGTAATTTATGATCAAGAAAGAATGAATTTTCTATTATCCAAACTATTTTGCATAATATACATCATACACATTAAAATACAGAAAAGTATAGGTTTCTTTGCCTAATGTGTGATTATTCATAATGGGGCTCAGCTAAAGTTTAGTTTTTGAATTGCCAATGAGGAAATATTAAGAAATTTATTATATAAATGCTAGAGGGATCATTTATAAAGCTATTTTGAGAACACACTGTTTTCATAGAATCTATTAATTTAAAAGTATTTATAATACTTGGCAAGCTAATTATAACTATTTTTTTATTCATTTTAACTTTTTCTGGGCTTTTTTGTTAGTTCTTTTATGTTTATTTTTGAGAGAGAGAGAGAGAGAGAGCAGGGAAGGGAGAGAAAGGGAAACACAGAATCTGAAGCAGGCTCCAGGCTCCGAGCTGTCAGCACAGAGCCCAAAGTGGGCTTGAACTCGCCAAAGGCGAGATCATGACCTGAGCTGAAGTCAGACACTTAACCGACTGGGCCACCCAGGCGCCCCATAAGATTTTATTTTTATATGTTAGTCATAGAAAACTTAATTTTCTACAAGGATACACAAGAAACTGAGAAAGACTAGAGTCAGGAAAGGGAGACTTAGTTTATAATTTTACATGTCCCTGTACTGTTTGAATTTTTGCCATATGAGTGTACTATCTTTAAATAAAATGCCTTCCTAAGATTTAAAAAAAAAAGCAAAGATTGCAAACTTCAAAAAAGTTAGATTTACAGCTAACATAGGTGGTAATTAATTTCCTAATCCAATTCATGAAAAGTAGGCCATTTTTAGCATAACCACTTAAACAACATATATTTCAATCTTAGAGCCAAAGATTAGAAACGTGCATGGAACGTGTTACTTACAATCCTCCTTCTAGGAAATTACAAACATTTTCATCCCTCTTAGATACCAAATGGAATGTCTCCCTGATGATCTGCTGCTGTGTATCTTCACTCTGAGAAAGAATAATGTTAGGATTACATTTCTAGGTTTAACAACATTTTAAGAATTTTAAGAGTAAAAGGCAGTAACATCTGTCTGGGACGTTAAGAATGGTCCTTGGAGAGCTAACATCACATTTCACAAAAACAGAATCCACCATTTTCTGATGAAGAACAAAAAGAAAAAAAAAAAAAACCCAAAACAAACATTTTACAGTTTGCTACTAGACTAAAACTAACATTTCTAAGTTTCAAAAACCAAAGAGAAAAAAAAAAACAAGGAGAAAAATATTAGATGAATTAAAGACACTAGTATTAGGGACACTAGGGATTAACCAGTCAAAGCCCATTGTTTTACATTTGAGTAAACTGAAACAGAGAGGTAAAGTTATAAATAATTCATGTACCTAATCTATATTTTATTGGAAGAAAAACACAGTAGTTTAGAGCTTCCAATTGTTTAAATGCACACTGAGATGAATTCATCCATAATACTCATATATGCACAGCCTAAAACCAAGAATTGGCTCAACAGATATTAAATTAACCAAGCAATTCACATCCCAGTAAAAAAGAGTCAACCTCTTAAACACTGCAATAGAAAACCGGGCAAAACTGGGGCGCCTGGGTGGCTCAGTCGGTTAAGTGTCTGACTTCGCCTCAGGTCATGATCTCACGGTCCGTGGGTTAGAGCCCCGCATCAGGCTCTGTGCTGACCGCTCAGAGCCTGGAGCCTGCTTCAGATTCTGTATCTTCCTCTCTCTCTGCCCCTCCCCATGACTTGTGCTCTGTCTGTCTGTCTGTCTGTCTCTCTCCCAATCTCTCTCTGTCTCTCAAAAATAAACATTTAAGAAAAAAGAAAACCAGGCAAAATCACAAATAGGAACTTCACAGGAAAGGAAATATGATGGTCCATACATAAATGAAAAGAAGTTAAACTGTAATAAAGTAAAATACAAATTAAAGTGCAATGAAATACCTCCACATACACCACATTAGCCAAGTGTCAAAGTCTGACGGTACCAAATATGGGGCCAACGGAACTCATCATACCAAGTGGGAGGATAAATGGTATAACCACCTGGGGAAACAGTTTAATAATCCAGCATTTCCTCTCCTACATACTATACTAAACCATATGATATCATTGTTTTTGAAGATCAAGAAAAAAAAGCAATGTGGGCAATTACACATATATGATAAACTTATAACCTATGTACCAAGAGACATGTCGATCTTCATCAAGGCACTGTAACGACAAAAAAAACCTGAAATGACCCAAATGTCCACCAATTCCAGAATGGACAAATGTTTACAACATGGAATCCTAGAAGTAAAACTTAAAGAAATACATTATACCCATCAATATGAAGGATCCTCAAAAACTTAATGCGAAAAAGGAAGGTATCTTAGCTCGGGCTACCATAACAAAATACCATAGACTCGGCGGCTTATCTAAAAGAAATTTATTTTTTCATTATTGCAGAAACTAGTGATTCAAGATCAAAGTGCCGGCATTTAAAAAAAAATGCTGGCATAGTTGGTTTCTGGTGAGCTCTCTCTCCCCGGCTTGAAGCCAGATTCTTCTCACAGTGTCCTCACAGGGTAGGGAGGGCCAACAGGAACGAACTCTCTGGGGTCTCTTACAAGCACACTAGTATCATGAGGGCCCCACCTCATGAATTCATCTACACCTAAGTATCTCGCAAAGCCCCAACAGCAAATACCATCAAATTGGGGGTTAGGGCTTCAACACAGGAATTTGGGGGTGGGGGGCAGAATTCAGTCTACAGCAGGGGAAGAAAACAAATACCAGAATGACATGTAATCATTCCAGTAATTTCAAAAACATGCAAAAACAAATAATATTTTCTTTAATGACACAATACAGGTAATAAAAACAAAACTATAAAGAAAATCAACTGAATGATTATCAAATTTCAAAGGACTGATTTCCTAAAGACTGTATTCTTTAACCACGTTGGAATTAGGTAAAATAATCCATAATTAAAAGGATGTTTTGGGGGCACCTGGCTGGCTCTGTCAAAAGAGCATGCAATTTTTTTTACATTTATTTATTTATTTTAATGTTTTTTATTTATTTTTGAGAGACAGAGAGAGACAGTGCAAGCAGAAAAGCGTCAGAGAGAGAAGGAGACACAGAATCAGAAGCAGGCTCCAGGCTCTGAGCTGTCAGCACAGACCCCCACACGGGGCTCAAACTCACGAACCGTGAGATCATGACCTGAGCCGAAGCCAACACTTAACCGACTGTGCCACCCAGGTGCCCCATTGATATTTATTTATTTTTGAGAGACAAAGGATGAGCAGGGGAGGGGCAGAGAGAGAGGGAGACACAGAATCCACAGCACAGACAGAGCCTGACACAGGCAGGAGAGCATGCAACTTTTCATCTTGGGGTCATGAGTTTGAGCCCCACGATGGACGTAGAGATCACTTAAATAAATTAAAAAATAATAATAACAATAATTAAAAGAATATTTTTTTAAAAATCACAAACAGGCATTCAAATTGGAAAGAAGTAACACTTCTATTCACAGATGACATTTGTGACAGACTTGTCATATATCTAAAAACTTCTGAAGAATCGATTAAAAACTTAGTTAATAAATCTACCCAAGTTCAAGAAACAAAATGAACACTCAAAAACCAACTGTATTTCTAGACACTAGTAATGAATAATCCAAAAGGGAAGCCTAGTTACACATGCTTGCAGAAATTTAATAGGTAAGTTAATATGATGAACATATTACACCAATAAATTTAAAAATCTAAGATGAAGTGGCAAAAATGCTTTTAAAAAATTAGTAAAATGGTCCAAAGGAGAAGTAGCAAAACTTCAATAAACCTAATATCATAAAGAGAATACACCGTAATTTAAAATATCTCTACCTAAAATAAATCAAGCCCTGATGGCTTTAACACCAAGTTTGACCAATGATTCAAGAAAGAGATCATTCCATGAGGCGCCTGGGTGGCTCAGTTGGTTACGTGTCTAACTTCAGCTCAGGTCACGCTCTCACAGTTTGTGGGTTTGAGCCCTGCATCAGGCTCTGTGCTGACAGCTCAGAGCCTGGAGGCTGCTTCAGATTCTGTCTCCCTCTCTCTCTGCCCCTCTCCCACTCACACTGTCTCTCTCTTCCAAAAATAAATGAATATTTTTTAAAAATTAAAAAAAAAGAAAAGAAACAGATCATTCCGATTTTACACAACTCTTCCAGAGCACAAAGAATTAACATCCTCAATTCATTTTATGAAATTAACATAACACAAAATGAGACAAAGAATGTGTGAGAAATGAATACTACAGGCCAATCTCACTAAAGAATAGAGATACAGAAATTAATATTTAAAAAAATTAATATAACATGACCCAAACGTGTTTATTCTAGTGATACGAGGTTGATATAATATTAGAAAACAGACTGATTAATTTTCTACACTAACAGATTCAGAAAGAAAAAACAGGTCATTTCAATGGGTGAAGAAAAAGCATCTGATAAAATTAAACATCAATGCTTGAATTAAAAAAAAAACCTCTTAGCAAATAAAAAGAGAACTTCTAATTAAGACTGTCTTATAAACACCTTTTGCAAACATATTCATGAACAAAATGTTTAAACAGAGTTTCTCTTTTAAGATCAGAAGCAAGATAACTAATAATGGTTTTCTATTCAGTGCCATGCCAGCCGTCATCAGTATAAGAACACGAAAAATAAAAGATAAAAGAATTTGAAACAAACAAATAGAACTGTCATTCAAATACTACAAGATTTTTTGATGTAGAAAATCTAATACAACTTACAAAAAAGTGTTAAAACTAATAGATATAAGACATAGCCAGCACACAGAATTCTATTGCAATTCTAAATGTTTCCAACTATCAGTTGGAAGGTATAATTTAAAAAAGATACTACCTACAATACCATCAAAAAAAATGCAGTGCATAGGAATAAATGAAACAAAACATGCAAGACTGCTATGGAGAAAACATAAAACTTTACTGAAAAAATTTTAAAAAGACACAAATAAATGGAAAAATGTACAGTGATTATAGAATGAATGATTCAATATTATGATGATGTTCTATTTCCCCCAAATGCTCCAAAGGGTCAAGGTAATTCTAATGAAAATCCCAACAGAGAGAGACAGAGAGACAGAGACAGAAACTGAGGGAAACTTGAAAACCTGAATCTGATTCCAAAATACATATATTAGATCAGAAGACAAGAATGATAAGACACTCTCAAATAGTATGTAAGAGGACCTGCTGGGCAGGTAAGAATTATTATAAAGCCACAGTAAATAAGATACCATGATACAGGTACAGAAAGAAATAGGGAAAGTGACTAATGGAACTGAACCTTAAACACACCCACACAAATACAAGGTAATTTAATTTAAAACTGAGTAGGCACTGTAGATCAATACGGAAAGGAAGGGCATTTCCATGAATTGTGCCAGAATAAGTTGTTGTCTGCATTGTTTTATTACAATGAACTTTGACCTCTTACATTACGCTAAAAAAATCACTCCCCGATTGGTTAAAAATGACTGTCAATGCTCAAGCTACAAAGCCTTAAAACTGTAATCAGAAAATATCTATATGACCTTGTAATAGTGCTGAACTTTTATATAAGACATAAATAAAGGCTAACCATAAGAAAAAGACTGGCAAATTTGATATCAAAGACAAGCATTCCTAATGCTCAACAGATACCAGAAAAAGAGAGCTACAAACACAAAGAATATAGCTCCAATACATAAAAAACGGCAAAGGAATAATACCCAGTATATATAAAAAAACACTTAGATGCCAATAAGAAAGAAAAACACCTCAATATAAAAATGACTTGGCAAAACAGAAGACTTAGGAAACTATCAAAAAAAGGAAATGAAAATGGTGAACTATGAAAGATGTTCAACTTCATACAAGAGAAAAAGAAAAGGTTTTGAAAAAGGGGGAGGGGGTAAACCCTCTTATAGTTAAACCTATAACGACAACATGAAGCACTCATGCTACCAGAGAAGAGAGACAAATACATCCAACAATATGAAGGGCAGGAATACGGAGCAAGAAAGCACTGATACTGCTAAAAGAACTGGAAGCTGGTGGAACCACTTCTGGAAACAGACCAGCACTATCTCATAAAGTTGAACATGAACAGACCCAGCAGCTAGTTATACTCCAAAGATTTTTTAAAAAGACAGCTATAAGAATGCTCAGAGCAATAGCACTGTATGTAACAGCAAAAAATAAGTAAATAAGTAAAATGTCCATCAGTGCAAAATATAGAAATCAACTATGTTTTATTCTTGCACGGAATACTACACAGCAATGAAAAATGAATGACCAAATACCAGGAATGATCTGAGAAATGTTAAATTAAAAACAAAAAGAAATCAAGTCACAGAAGAATATAAATACTATGATCCTATTTTTTAAAAGTTCAAAACCACGTAAAACTAAACAGTGAACTGTTTGAGGACAACAATGTGGTAAAACAAAAATAAGAAAATTATTATTTAAAAAATACAAGGTGGTGGTTATCTAAGTACAGGATAAAATGAGAGAGGTGCACAAAAACTTCAAGGGTATTGGTAATTTTTCTTGAAAGAGGATAGTGAACACACAGCAATCAGAGTAGCATTTTTTGTATCTTATGGATATTTAATATGTACATTTGTTTTTCATCTCTTCTATATTTCATAAAATTACTGAGAAAAGTGAGGGTGGAGGAGAAAGCATTGTGTAAGACAGCTGCCCTCTTCCTTTATCATCTCCATCACCTCCTCCTAGTCTTCACCTAGAGCTAAATGGTGTCACTTAAGTGACCTGACTTATTCGTGTAGCTTCGACCTTGTTTATCTCCCCAATCTTTCTCTTTTAATGACAAACATCTTTTTTTCATTTTAGAGATCTCCCTAATCTTTAATTCTATCTCCCCAGTGCTTAAAAGAAGACTATCTTCTTCTCTGAGTTGGTGACAGATGTTTCCAGCTTGCAGAGAGACATCTCCCTTTATATTCCATAAAGTGATATTAAAACTTACTTGTGAAAGACTATATCACATTTTTTCTAAAACCTATTTTTATTTATTTTTTTTTAATTCAAGCATAACTGACATACAATGTTATATTAGTTTCAGGTAGAGGACATAGTGATTCGACAGTTCTATACACTGCTTATCGCTCAGGACACTTAAGTGCAGTCACCATTTGTCACCTTCAACATCCTTACGATGTTATGGACAATATTCCCTCAGCTGTATTTTTCATCTTATTTTTCTCATCATTTTTCATGATGCATTTATTTTAATTAGAAGTCTGTACCTCTTTTTAAAAATTTTTTTTAACTTTTATTTATTTTTGAGAGACAGAGACAGAGTATGAATGGGGGAGGAGCAGAGAGAAAGGGAGACACAGAATCTGAAGCAGGCTCCAGGCTCTGAGCTGTCAGCACAGAGCCTCACGCAGGGCTTGAACCCATGGACCATGAGATCATGACCTGAGTTGAAGTCAGTCGCTTAACTGACTGAGCCACCCAGCCGCCCCTAAAAGTCTGTACCTCTTAACAAAACTCATTTTATTCCTATATTTCTAATCTCAGTTAATGGTATTACCATTCATCCAGTCTCTCTAAAGCCAAAAATCTTGATGATACCTTTTCTTTCACCTCCCATGTCTTTCAGTCACCAAGTCCTGTTAATTCAACCACAATAACCACAGTAAACCTGGATTCAAAGATACTGCCTCAACTTTTACCCAGATGCTTTTTACCCAGAACCACCTAGGGGCACCCGGGTGGTTCAGTCAGTTGGCCGTCCCACTCCTGGTTTCAGCTCACGTCATGATCTTACGGTTCCTGAGATAAAGCCTCATGTCAGGCTCTGTACTGATGGTGTGGAGCCTATTTGGGATTCCCTCTCTCCCCCTCTCTTTCTCAAAATAAACAAGAAAAAAAAAAACCCCAAACCCTAAACATTCACTCTACCATCTGTCTCTCCGCTGCAAACCACCCCGCACATGTCCCCAGAATTACTTCCTAATAAACAGTATTTGTTCCTTTCTTTTCTTAAAGTTGTCCAGTTTCCACCTGACCTAACATCCCAACTCCCCAACAGGCCATACACAATGTCTTCAAAAATTGAATCCAGATGTACCTCTGAGCTTTCATCATCTATCTCTCCTCCCTACACAACCCACTTCAACCACACTGAACTTCTCACCACCACTCCGTTCCCATTTTCCTACTCTCTCACCCCATTCTCTAGCAACACCATTTGAAGACTCAGACCAAACATGATAACTTCTGTGAAGTCTTTTTTTATTTTCCCAAGAAAAATTAGTTCCTTCTTCCTCAGGGCTTCCTTTGTACTGTTTCTATCCCTACGATATACTTTTTTTATAAGTTTATTTATTTATTTTGAGAGAGACAGACAGAGAGAGTCCCAAGCAGGCTCCACATGGTCAGTGCAGAGCCCAACACACGGCTTGATCTCATGAACCATGAGATCACAACCTGAGCTGAAATCAAGAGTCAGACGCTTACCTGACTAAGCCACCCAGATGACGCCTACAACATACTTTTAACAGTGTCCTCAAATTTCCTTTGCAGGTACCTGAGTTCTATGAGACCCTGACCCTTCCAAATCTTCTTTAAATCTGAAATGCATAACACAGTGGATGGCACAAAGTCATCCGTAAGAGTACACTGAATAAATGAGTATCTAATGTAGAAGATGGAATACACATCCATTTATATTATCAAACATATGGGTTACAATACATACTCTCAAAAAGGTGAGGGAAATAAAGTAAATGCAGGATGGTATATAGAGTTAAAGGTATGAGCTCTGTTCTAATTAAGAGATTAAATGCATAAAAACATCTTTTCTGTTGCCTTCCCAAACCTCAGCTAAAACAATATCAAATCTTTTCCCTTTTTGTTTAAAGGGCGTAATCCACAAGAATAAGGAAAACAGAAAAGGAAGGCAAGGGCAACAAAATTTCGCAAGGGGCTAAATGAGTGGTCAAGTATTAAGTAAACCTCAGAAAACTTAATCCCAATTTGGTTACAGAGAAACCCAAAAGCTAACTCAGTATGTGTCACGAAATAGCCAAAAGCTCAAGAATTGGTGCTTTTAGGTACTTCTGGAAGAGAAAATGAAAAGAGGAGTGTAAAATAAAGTTTAAGAAGTAGAAGGACCCTAAACTCCCTCTTTCATCCCAAAGAAAAGTCTGTAAACTTATTTCAAAGAGTATGGGCAGAATAATGGCTCATCAAAGATGACAAATTCCCAGTCACTAGAAACTATATCACCTTATATGACAAAGGGGACTTCACAGCTTTGATTGAAGTAATGACCTTGAGTTGGGGAGAATATCCAGATTATCTCATTACCTAATCTAATCATGTGGCTCCTTAAAACCAGAGAACCATTCCTGGGCTGTGGTCAGAGGGAGACTGACTAGAGAGTAGCCAAAGAGATGTGATATAGTTCAAAGACATGCAATAGCATCTGAACTGAACACAGCAACTGAATACAGTTGGTTACAATGATGGAGGAAAAGGGCCATGAGCTGAGGAATGGGGGCGGCCTCTGGGAGCTGGGAAAGGAAGGAAATGGATTATTTATTCTAGTCTTCAGAAAGACTAGAAGAAAGTTCTGAAGATATCCTGATTTTAGCCCAGTAAATCCCACATCAGACTTACAACTCACATAAGTGCATGGTAACAAGTTTGTACTGTTTTAAGCCACTTAAGTTTGTGGTCATTTGTTAGAGCAGCAATAAATAGCAAGATATAGACATCATACTGAAAACAGGGAGTTGAGGAAAATGTACACATACCTGATGCTAGCCCTTTGTTCAACCTGATCGCAGAATACCTAGGTCAGGCCTTCTTCACCCTGCAGGCAGGAGCCTGGCCCAAACTTCTCCAGAAACTCTACCTTGATCTAAAGAGAATGACACTGGAAGCCCCAACAATGGTGGAAACTGTTACCTGTTCACCAAAACATAGTTCCTTTACTTCCCAGACACACATTAACAGTATTTTTCATTCTCTTGAATTAAGGTAGACCCACCCAGGCCAGCTGTGGCCAACGGAATGCGGCTGGTAGCTGCAGGGCTGTGTCAGAGCTGCCACAAGTGAAACACAACTGTGCTCATCTCTCCCCAACTCTGCATTCTGGGACACCATGTTGACAGCCTGAAACCTGGCCCTTACGGGAGTACAGACCCCAAGCAGCAAATGCTTCTTCCTCCCATGTGAGCTGGATGTTAAAAATATACCATCCAAGCTTCACCCATAAAAATTTCTGAACAATCTTCCATGTTATGTAGAAGCAGAGGTTCCTTTGATTAGCCCTTCCTCAACAGCAACGAACAAATGCCCACAGAGACGTTTCTAGCTGATCGGGATCACCAATACTGAACTTTATGAGAAAAATACATTTTTACTGTATCAAGCCACTAAGATTTGGGGGCTGTTATGGCAATTGCCATTTTTACACCAGCTAAACTACCGACCCAGATCAGCTCAAGTACAGCACCTATGGGCCACCTCTGATCATGGATTCAGAGCTTCTCATTAGCTTTTAGTATCCCACCCTTAGACTGGATCAGTCTACCAAGGATTACCAGACTTCAGAAGACAGCTCTATGATAAAAACTAAGGACAAAATAGGGAGTGAGAGCAACTCAGAGAAAACAAACCGAGTAGGACAGAGAAAATTTTATAATATTTATAATTAGTATTAGAAGTAATAAAGAAAATGCAACTGTGAAACAAGAATGGCATACTATAAGATGCCAAACACTCAAAAATTTTAGAAGGAGCTCATCGAAATTAAAAATATAAACAGAAATCTTTTAATTCCAGGGAAAGACTGGAAAATAAAGCTGAGGGGGAAAAATCAACCAGAAAATAGAGCCAAAGGGCAAAATGATAGAAAACAGAAGAGAAAGAGTAAGAAAAACAGAACAGTCCAGAGGGATGCTGAATAAAAGCAGATTCAAAAAGAGAATCGTTTAGAGAACAAGAGAAATTTTTTAAGCAGAGAGAAAAAAAATTTTCAGAATGAAAGGCTCATCAAGTATTTAGCAAAACTGGTAAATACGGCCTCAGAGCAAGGGTCTGTGACACTGTAGAAACTGCAGAAAAACGACAGTCTACATGTTTTCTGGACAGTAAAAATAGACCATACACGAAGAAAAACTAATCAAAATTGCTTTGAGCTTTTTGATAGCATTACTGGAACTAAAAGGTAATGGAGCAATGCCATTAAAGTACTGAGGCAAAGTTATTTCCAACTTCGCATTCTGTAGACAATGTGAAGTTAGTGTAAGGCTCTTCAGACAAGAAAGGTCTCAAAAAATCTATCTCCTTCTGGCCTTTCTCAACAAGCTGCTGGAAGACAGGTTCCACCGGGATAAGGTACCAAATCGTGCCCTCAGGCAATAGGTGTCCCACGTAAAAGCAGGCAAAAGACAAGAGACCCATTTGCCATCCTTCAGGTCTAGGCTGGGCCTAGTTAAAGTCCTCAGAAGATATTTCTTCAGGAACACGAAGCTGATAGAAGCGTATGACTAACACAACTGACAAAGATGTGAATTAGTGAGCAGCAAGTAAATAAAAACCCAGATCAAAGGAAAAGGCAATTGCTTACTTCCAAGGAAAATAAACTATCAGGAGAAAAAACCAAGCACAATTTACAACACGGAGCATGTGAGAAAAGCATTTACTCAGTAAATGAATGAAAACACTGCTCTAAGCAATATTATGAAATAACACTGAGAAGACTAGGAAGGATACAAGCATTGGGCAGTGGGGTGAGGAACTAGATAAAGCATTTTCAATAGCAGAAGTCAATAGGTTAGGCCTGCAACCGAAAAATCAGGCAGGAAAACAAGTGTCTTATTTAGAGACATATACTGAGTAAGCAGCTAAAAGTACTTACCTGTGGGAAGGGAGAAATCAAAGAATGTTATTTTTCATAATAAACCTTACAGAAGAACCATTAGATCCTTTAACCTATGTGAATGTATAAATCTTTGTTAAACAAAGTAAAAATAAGGAAGAAAGGAGAGTATGAAATCTGCAACCAGACTACATGGGTCTATTCCTGGATTCGCTCCTCATTAACTGTGTGACTTTGAACAAGTTACTTAACCTCTCTGTGCCTGAATAAGGTAACATTTGTAGCACGAATAACATAACAATATCTACCTTATAGAGCTGTTGGGAGGATTGAGTTAATATACATAAAGCTCTTAAAAACAATGCCTCGCACATAATAAGCATGGATTAACAATGATTTATTTTAAAATATCTGTGTCTACATAAACCAACAGAATAGAATAGAGAACCCAGAGCTGGACCCACAAATGTATGGCCAACTAATCTTTGACAAAGCAGGAAAGAGTATCCATTGTAAAAAAGACAGCCTCTTCAACAGATGGTACTAGAAGAACTGACAGGAACATGCAGAAGAATGAAACTAGACCACTTTCTTACACCATACACAAAAGTAAACTCAAAATGGATGAAGGACCTGAATGTGAGACAGGAAACCATGAAAACCCTAGAGGAGAAAGCAGGAAACAGCCTCCTTGACCTCAACCACAGCAATTTCCTACCCAACACATCCCCAAAGGCAAGGGAATCAAGAGCAAAAATGAACTATTGGGACTTCATTAAGATAAAAGGCTTCTGCACTGCAAAGAAAACAATCAAGAAAACTAATAGGTAACTGACGGGAATGGGAAAAGATGACATATCGGATAAAGGGCTAGTATCCAAAATCTACAAGGAACTCACCAAACTCCACACCCAAAAAATGAATAATCCAGTGAAGAAATGGGCAGAAGACATGAATAGACGCTTCTCCAAAGAGGACATCCAGATGGCCAACAGACACATGAAACAATGCTCAGCGTCACTCATCATCAGGGAAATAAAACCACACTGAGATACCACCTCACACAGGTCAGAGTGGCTAAAATGAACACATTAGGAGACTAAGATGCTGGTGAGGATGTGGAGAAAGGGGCACCCTCCTACACTGTTGGTGGGAATGTAAACTGGTGCAGCCACTCTGGAAAACAGTGTGGAGGTTCCTCAAAAAATTAACAATATTACTCCCCTATGACCCAGCAATAGCACTGCTAGGAATTTACCCAAGGGATACAGGAGTGCTGATGCATAGGGGCACATGTACCCAAATGTTCACAGCAGCACTTTCGACAATATAGACAAACCATGGAAACAGCCTACATGTCCATTTAGGATGAATGGATCCAGAAGATGTGGTTTATACATACAATGGAATACTACGTGGCAATGAGAAAGAATGAAATATGGCCATTTGTAGCAACGTGGATGGAACTGGAGGGTATTATGCTAAGTGAAATAACTAAGGCAGAGAAAGACAGATACCATATATTTTCACTCATACATGGAACAGGAGAAACTTAACAGAGAACCGTGGGGGAGGGAAAGGGTAAAGAAACAGTTAAGGAGGGGCGCCTGGGTGGCTCAGTCGGTTAAGCCTCCGACTTCGGCTCAGGTCAGATTTCACGTTCGTGGGTTCGAGCCCCGCTTCAGGCTCTGTGCTGACAGCTAGCTCGGAGCCTGGAGCCTGCATCCGGTTCTCTGTCTCCTTCTCTCTCTGCCCCTCCCCCTCTCATGCTCTGTCTCTGTATCAAAAATAAATAAAACATTGAAAAAATTTAAAAAAACAGTTAAGGAGAGGGAGAGAGGTAAATCATAAAAAACTCTTAAATACTTAGAACAAACAGGGTTGACGGGGGGTAGGGGGGGAGAAGGGAAAATGGGTGACGGGTATGGAGAAGGGCACTTGTTGGGATGAGCACTGGGTGTTACATGGAAACCAACTTGACAATAAGCTATAATATAAATAAATAAATAAATAAAATATCTGTCTGGGATTGTCTGTAAAATGGGCTCTAGAATTCTAAAGATGCGTGTAAAGATCTTATAGGAGTTTTCTTTTTGAAAAGAAAAAAAAGGAAAGTTATCTTTTTGCATTATGTTATTGCTTATAAACAAATTATAGTTTATGTAAGCTAAACCTTAATCATGTTTTATTACTTTATCAGTGAAAAGAATTTCTCGTATAAACATTAAGAATGCCACTCATAATCATCTTTTTTAAAATGCCAGAAATACTCATCTGAGAAAAATCAATATTAGAAAGAATCCCTTAAAATTTTAACTTCCAAAGTCTAACATTAAACAAATCAAGTCTCTGCTGACATAAGACCATTTCCCTTTCTTTAATAATCAATTTAATTTAATGGCTTTCATCAAGAAGCCTGGAGCTTGCTTCAGGATGATCAGATTTCCTTACACTATAGCTTCATCAGAAGTCAACAGATACATTTCAGCTGGTCACAACGCCTAGATTACATCAGTCTAAAGATAATTAGAGTTGCATAAAGGCAACAACTTTTATTACTTTAAATACTTCATAGTGAGTTAATTAAAATTAACTTTTAAAGTTTCAGTAACCCACTAATAAAACTTTCTCTTTTTCAATGTTCCTTTCCTGTTCCTGTGCTTTTGCCGTAATGGCAACTTTAAAACCAAAACGTGCCTCTAACCAAATAGTAAATATGTCATAATCCTCATCTCTCCCTCCTACACACATTCAGACAACATTTTCTTAAAATGCATTCCCTCACTCTGCTGGATGCTAGAATATCAAAGATTACCAAGAAAACAGATCCTTTTTTCAGAGGGCTTAAAACAAGAAACAAAATGAATATGACCATTTAAAATTTTTACTTAGTGTTCTGTATCTTGCTTTTTTTTTAATATTCCCAAAAAGAAATAGATGACTTCATAATAAAAGTTGGAGAACATTTCCTGACATAAGAATAGTACAAACAACATGCAATAGGAGGTGAAGGGCAACAATGATTTTCAGTAGTAAGATGGTCATCTTCAAAAAAGAGACAGGTATCTACAAAGAAACTTACAGAATAAGTAGAACTTAGGAGTTCAGGAAATAGAGAATGTGAAGCTGCGTGACATTCAAAGCAGAAAAAAAAATGGACAAAAGCATGGGATCAAGAGAACAAGGAGCATATAGAGTAATCATAATTAGTTCACTGTCATTAAAGGCAAGGGAGGTATTGGGGGGCCTGCATGGCTCAGTCGTTTAAGCGTCCAGCTTTGGCTCAGGTTATGATCTAATGGTCTGTGGGTTCAAGCCCCGCATCAGGCTCTGTGCTGACAGCTAGCTCAGAGCCTGGAGCCTGCTGCAGATTCTATGTCTCTTGCTCGCTCTCTGCTCTCTTTCTTTCTCTCTCTCCGCCCCTCCCTAACTTGTGCTGTCTCTCTCTCAAAAATAAAAAAAATAATAAAGAAATAATTTTAAAAGTAAGGAAGGTATGAAGACTAAGCCTCAGAGCAGTCCAACATTGAGAAATCATGAAAAAGAAAAGGACCCAGCAAAGAAAATTCAGTGAGTGTGGTTTTTCTGCCAGGCCCCTCCCAAGTAGGAAGTCTGGCTGGGCACTTGGTGTGTGAGTAGGCCCTACTTTGGCCTGAGTGCAGCAAGAACGAGAAATCAGGATGGCGCAACACTTAAATCCCAAGCAAGGAGGGAAGAGTATTAGTCCTTGCCCAGATACTTCATTAAATTTCTTTAGAGGAAAAACCCTCTGGCATCTTCCCTCACAATGTATAAAACTGCTTAGCACAACAATGAAAGTGCTCAATAAACGGAGGCTATTACTGACACTCTAAAATTTCCCATCCACTATACTAAGATATTTCCCAGTTTCAGTGGCAAAGATCCTAGTTTGGTTTTTTGGGGTTTTTTTGTTTTTCTTTTATTTAAATAACATACAGCTGAGAAGGTGACAGGCTGAATTTAAAATATTTAAAGAGAGCGTCTGAATCATGGTGGTAGTTAAAAGGTCTGAGGACTCAAAAACAAGGAAAAATTGGCCAGGGTGGGGGGCAGGACGAGCTGGAGTAAGATCAAGACAACCCAATGAGCAAAGAACAGTCTTTTTAACAAATGGTGCTGGGAAAATTAGACAGTCACATGCAAAAAGAATGAAGTTAGAACCCTACCTCATATCATATATAAAACTAACTCAAAATGGAACACAGACCTAAATGCGTGAACCAAAACTACAACACTCCTGGGAGAAAACACAGGTATTAATCTTCATGATCTTGGATTAGACAAACTTTTCTTAAATATAACACCAAAAGCACAAGCAAATAAAACAGGTCAATGGAACATCAAAATTTAAAATCTTTGTGCTACAAACGGTATCAGCAGGAAAATGCCAACAACCAGAAGAGAAGCAAATATCTGTGAATCATTTATCTGATAAGGCCCTTGCACCCAGAATATATAAAGGACTCTTACAACTCAATAATAAAAACACAACCCAACTTATAAATGAGCAAAGGACTTTAAAAGACTTTTCTTCAAAGATGATATGCAAATAATCAGTAACCACATGAAAAGATGCTCAATCAACATCATTTGTCATTAGGAAAATACAAATCAAAATCGCAATAGAAACACTGGACATCGACCAGGATGGCCACAATCGAAAAGGGTATGCAATCACGAGAGTTAGTTAATGAGGATATGGAAAAACTGGAACCATCACACACTTCTGATGAGAATGTAAAATGGTACAGACAATTTGGAAAATACTCTGGCAGTTCTCCAAATAATTAAAGATAAAGTTATCATATGACCCAGCAATTCCACATCTACATATAAGCCCAAGAGAAACAAAAACAAATGTCCACACAAAAATGTGTACATGAATGTTCGTAGCATTATTCATAGTAGTCCAAAGTGGAAACAACCCAGACCCCTGCCACCTGATAAAGAGATAAACAAAGGTGGTGTATCAATACAATGGGGGTATTATTTGGCCACTGAAAGGAATGCTGTACCAACACAGGCTGTAACAGTGAGTCTTAAAAGCATCATGGTAAGTGAAAAAAGCCAGTCACAAAAGACTACATATTCATGATTTCATTAAATGAGAAATCTATATGTGACAAACTTATAGACACAGAAGATGGATTAGTGGTTATCAGGGGCTGGGGAGTAGAAGGGACTGGGAAGAAACTGTTAATGGCTACTGGGTTTCATCTGGTTTGACGAAAATGTTCTAAACTTAGATTATGGTGCTGGTCAGATGCACACTAAGAATACTATAAATTGTGTTGAACTGTACACTTTCAATGGATGGGTTTTATAGCATGAGAATTTTCTTTTAAAGATTAGGACTTTTGTTAAAAAAAAAAAAGAAAAGAAAAGCTGGGGCAAGTTTTATAACTAACTTTCTCCTAAAACTCTCCTTATGAAACTGCTCTCTGGAATAATTTTGGAGGACTCTGTATTCTGCAATAAGAAAGAATTTCATTTGGGGCACCTGGGTGGCTCAGTCAGTTAAGCATCTGACTTTGGTTCAGGTCATGATCGCACAGTTCGTGGGTTCAAGCCCCGCGTCGGGCTCTGTGCTGACAGCTAGCTCAGAGCCTGGAGCCTGCCTCAGATTCTGTTGTCTCCCTCTTTCTGACTCTCCCTTGCTTGTGCTGTCTCTGTGTCTCAAAAATAAATTAAGAAACATTAAAAAAAAAAAAAAGAAATAAGTTCATTCTAAAACAAAGCCTACAAAGAGACAGTTCATTCTGAGGAAACACAAAAAATATCTGAAAACAATCTCTAGAATATTCTACAGTTCCATAGCTACATAATCTTCCAACCAACGGTAGGCAGTAGCAAGTAGTAGTAATAATAAAAAAAATTGTTATTAACTTTGTTGTTAGTAATAACTTATCAGTATTATATGTCAGCCTTTATAGGTACAGTATTTCCTTATTTAATCTTCAAAAAAAACCCTATTCAAAATAAAAGTCCACAGTGGTAGGCTGGCTAGATACATTATACAATGAACTATTATGAAATCATTACAAATCATTTTCTGGATATGACACCAAAAGCACAGGAAATCAAATAAAAGATAACTTGCACCTTACCAAAATTAAAAGCTTCTGTATATTAAAGGACATTATCCCTTTGAAAAAAAGATACTGCTGTTTGGTGAAAAGGCTGTGTGTAATTGGGAGACAGTATCTGCAAATTATGTATCTGATACGAGACTAATATCTAGAATATATGAAGAACTCCTCGAACTCAACAACAAAAAAACCACCAACCAGGTTAAAAAAATGGGGAAAGGACTTGATATACATACATTTCTCCAAAGATACACAGTGAGCACATGAGAAGATGCTCAAAATCACTGTCATTAACACAAATGTAAAACAAAATCACACGGAGATACCACTTCATAGCTGTCTGGATAAATGTAATAAAAAACAGAAAGTAACAAGCATCAGCAAGGATGTGGACAAATTAGAACCCGTGTGCACTGCCAGTGGGAATGTAAAATGGTGCAGCTACTGTGGAAAATGGTAGAGCAAATCCTCAAAAAAATTAAACACAGAACTGTCATATGATCCAACAATTCCACTGGGTAGAAAAAGAAGTAAATGTAAAAGAAGTATAATGCATTATCTAGTCTTAAAAAGGAAATTGTGACACATTCTATGACACAGGTGAACCTTGAAGACATTATACTAATGAAATAAGCCAGTCCAAAAGAACAAATATTATGATTCCTCTTCATGAGGTTCCTAGAGTAGTCAAATTCAGAGACAAAAAATAGAATGGTGGTTGTCAATGGCTGGGAGAAGAGGAGAATGAAGACTTCAGAGTTTAATGTGTATGAAGTTGCAATTCCTAAAGATGAAGAAATTCCAGGGATGGACTGGTGTCCCTTGTAAAACATGTGAACGGACATAATGCCACAAAACTACATGCTTGAGTGGTACATTTTATGTACATTTTTCAATTTTTTTTAAAAAATTTGAAGTGGGGGCACAGGGACGGGGGCACAGGGAGAGACGGAATCTTAAGCAGGCTCCATACTCAGAACGGAGCCAACACAGGGCTCAATCCCATGACCCTGAGATCGTGACCTGAGCCAAAATCAAGAGTTGGGACACTCAACCAACTGAGCCATCCGAGCACCCCTGTATATTTCTCCATTTAAAAAACTCATAACCATCACACTAAGATATCTTAATGACAGGAAACAGCAGAATTATATTTGTGGTGGGATGAACTGGCAATCTTCCCCATTCAATTAGACAGCACACAGAAATCAAAACAATTCGATGGGTCTGGCACTTGGTGGAAGAGCCCTTTCCTCCTGGGTGACAAAGAGAACAAAGACTGACAGCTAGAGACTCGAATTACACCAGGCTTCATACAAGGCAGGAAAGATGTAAATGCTTCTCAGCACAATAATAGAGGTGGTCTACTGGGCTTCCCATAAACTTTGCTCACCTATAATTAAAGTTGTGAGATGTCTGAGAAAAATAAATGCTTTTTTGAGTTCACAGGTGACTTTGGAAATGGAACCAGCTTGATCACAGGTCTCAGCAGTAGAGAGACTGCACAGAATTGGGGCCTTTTTACGTTCATTCATTGGGCTGGCACTCCCACGTCTCTGAAGCCTATTATAGACTGGGGAGAGAAGAGAATAAATGAGCAGAAGAAAGCATCACTGCCTACCCTGTAGAGGCCGGAGGCATTGCTCAATTGTGCCAACTACAAAGTGGGATTCAAGGAGAAATACCTCTTCTTGTGGATAGCGCGCTGGGGATGACGTCATGAGACTGAAAGAGTTTTGGGGGGAAGGAGCCATGGGATTCGGCATGCGGGCGTGATCCGCCCCTGCCTTCCTCTCCAGCCTTATCTCCTGCCACTCTTCCCTGGGATCACTCAGCCTGCCTTCCTGCTCCTCCTCAACACCAACGTTAGTCCCACGCGGGATCCTGCACCATCCTCTGCCTGAAACAGTCCTTCCCCAGCTGTTCTCACACACTCCCTTACCTCATTCGGTTCTCTTCTCAAACATCATGTCCTGGAAGACGCTTTCCTTGATGATCTTGGTCTTATCTAACAGTCTCTGCCCTATCACTCTTTCTCCCTTTTCACGGTTTAATTTTTCTTCACAGACTAATCACAGTTCCACGTAAAACTTGTTTATTGTCTATTTCCTATCACTAGAACGTAAAACTCCCAGTGCAAGGATGGTATCTTAGTCATGGCAACATCACCTGTTGTTTAGAACAGGGCTATACAAACAAGAAAGTTATTTGTGGAAGGACTATGGGGTGGGAAAGAGAGAAAGGAGAGGCCAATGGACAGGTCAGGTAGTCTCCAAAAAGACCATTCCTCCTCTCAAAGGAGGCGTGTCTAGAAGTGCTAGACACTGTCCAGAAGCACCTCCCCTTGGAGTCTTAAGAATTTAATACCCATTAGCTAGAACGCTGGCCTTTCACTCCTTCTACACTACAGTATCCTATGTTGCCTGATCTTTCTGTGAAAAACATCCTTTCAGTTCAAAGGATGCGGAGAGAAGGCTGAGGAGGTAGAATGGGCAAGGGAAGAACATGGAGAATTCATCCCAACACAAGAGTTTTATGTGACAAGGAGCTGGACGAAGACTGGGTCCCCGAGGTGGACGACATCTCAGAATCACCTTGCTTATCAGCAGCAGTGAAGAAATCCATGACCCCCCAAGTACAAAGACAACTCCAAGCACTAAAGACAAGAAAGAATTCTTTGAGTTTCCAAAAAATTTAGCAAAGAAAAGAAAACGGAAGGGATAAGTTCGATTTGTGAAAAAAGACATACACAGAAAAGCATACAAATTATTAAAGTGCTATTTACATTAATGTTGTTATTAAACATTTTATCAGTAGCCAGACATTAATATATTTGGTTATCTTAAAGCCACAAACATTTGGTAAATCCACCGATAGCTTCAATGTACTCGTTTTATATTACTAATGTCTAAAAGGTACATATTTTTCACTGGGACATTTTGTGAGGAAATACAATAAATGTTAATAGTTTACTATGGATGATGAAATCAAGGATGACCTTAATGATATTAACACTTAAATTTTCCATGGAATCACTAAAAAGTTAATGTATTTAAAAATCAAAATAAGTAACTTAATATCAACAACCTTCCTAAAGACACATAACACAGACACCCTATAACAGAGCCTTCTGCTTTTTTGAAAGGGAGAGGAATGCCCTATAATATTGTTATTTATAAACGTCTCACAGAAACTAAAAATCACTGTGATTTTGGGCATTTTATTTCCTTCTTCAGAATTTTCAAGAGGTTTAATATTAATTTTTTAAAGGAAGACTTCAAGGATACTACCTACAGAAATTATGATATTAGAATCTGAATTTTTCAATGATACTTTGATACAAGGAATACCTTGAACTCAGATCTTTTGTGGTACAGGGTTCAGAACTACATATTATCCATATGTGTTTCCTGATATAACAACCTCAGAAGCACTGTAACATTACAGGAAGAGAAATAATAGTATCTATTTAGTATATGTGCTGCCGAAGCGAGCACTATAATAGTATCTATTTAAAAGAAATAACATGCGCTAATCAAGAGGAAATAGTGACACTTGTTTGCCTACCCAACATCCACTCCTCTCTTCCCGGTTTCCAAAAGAATGCTAATTTCATTCATTCATGTCTCCACCCTTACCCTCAGCTCCCAGGGCGGATCCTGAGGAGTGTAAGCTTTGATCTTGGGCAGAACTAACCAGACTGAAGGAGAACTACTCCAAGACGCAGGGCAGAGTCACACCGTCCTCACGCAATACACTGATTACCACTGATTTCAATGAGGAAACCAGCCTTTGGATATCAGCTTTGTGAAGAACAAGGCAGAGGAAAGAGAGAGAAACTGGATCTATGATGAAGTCATCAATTTGCTGAAACAAATAATTTTCGAATCTGTCTACCATTCTATGCTTCCTAGTATTTATCCTAGCTTGGTTCTTTTCAAGCAAATTAAGGCAGGCTACATAAAACCCTATTTATATAGCCAAAAGCATCACAATTAACATGGAAAGAAATAAAATCATTTGGAATTATTTTCCTAACAAAATAGCTCAAATATGTTATTATGTATTAACACCTTAATCTTTACAACTCCTGACAGTTATTTGATCATAAAACAAAGTCTACCCCATCTGCCACATTGTCTTAAGAGTCACTAAGAAAAGATATGGGTAAACACTGATGCATCTTTCTTAAAAATTTAAAAAGGGAGGGGCACCTGCGTGGCTCAGTTGGGTTAAGCATCAGACTCCTGATTTCACCTCAGGTCATGATCTCACAAACCAGGAGATGCTGCTTGGAGCCGGTGCAGAGCCTTTCGGGATTCTGTCTCTCCCCCTCTTTCTGCCTGTACCCCACTCGTGCACGTGTGTTGGCACACACCCTTGTGTGCTCTCTCTCAAAAATAAATAAAAAAACATTTTTTTTAATTTAAAAGGGAGAAAAACTTGCACATACTTTTAATTTTTACTTTCCCTGTAAACCAATTCAAACAAAGGAAAGAACAATCTTAGGTTCCTTCTAGGGCCTGCATTTAGTTAACAAACAATAAAAATTGAATTTAGTTTCTAAGACAATTGAGGCAAGTCACATACGTAACAGTTGGCAACTCAGTGTGAACAGTGCATACTCCACATGCAGTCTTTTCTATCTGTGGAAACAACTACTATAATTCATATGAAGGAAAAACTTTTATTTAAAGCAATACGTCATGGTTTATTAATAACAAGGAGTCAAAACCCAAGGGTTTTATTTGTTTGATGGCTGTGTAAAAATATAGCTGGCTTATGAACCATACATCCCATTAGTCCTTTACAGTAATACACAAATACCACCAGGCAAATATTAAAAGACTAACGTTTATTGTAGCCAAGTTGCTGGGGCTAAACATCAATTAAAGGAGGAACAATTAAACGAAGGAAGGCGTTTGAACTTCGCAGGCATAGCTCAAGGATATAGAGGGCAAAAACAAGAAGTGATGACATTCTTAATTCTTAATATGAGACTCCAGCACATATTCTTAATATTCTTAATGTGTGATGCCAGCAAAATGAATCAAGAAACTTACTTAGCAAAACAGGTGTGTGACTTCATATACATCAAACCTCAAAGCAGCTGGGAGGAACAATTAAATCTAAAAATCTACTACTACAGCAGGAAATGGAAATCTGTACTATGTAAATTATCGTATCATGAGGAGCGATAAACGAGAAATGGAAATTCAAGGCATTAAGGGATACTGGTTGGCAAATGGTTCAACATTTGTCAAACTGCTCATTGTTCAACCATTACTGTTGGACTCAAACCTCTGCACCTTATCAGGACCACACTCCTGGGTACTGCCTAATAAGTTAAACTCAAAACTGTCAATCTTATAGAATATATACATCTTAGAAACTTCTTCAACTTAAAACACAAACAGCTGAAGTAACAGCTATTTCACCAGTGCTTTTATCCTGAAAGCATGAATTCTTTTAATTTTTTAAAATGTTTATTTTTGAGAGACAGAGCTATAAAGCGCAAGTAGGGAAGGAACAGAGAGACACAGAATTGGAAGCAGGCTCCAGGTTCTGAGCCATCAGCACAGAGCCTGATGCGGGACTCTAACTCATGAACTTCGAGATCATGACCCAAGCTGAAGTCCAACCCTTAATGGACTGAGCCACCCAGGCGCCCCCTGAAGGCATGGATTCTTAAAACCACTAGTTAATGAAGGACAAAACATTAAAAGCTAGAAGGAGCCCTAGGAAGTCACTTCTAATCCAGACTCCATATTAAGCTAGGAGAATCTAATGAATCCGTTAAGCAAAGGTTTTTGAAAACTTTCTATATTCAAGATTCAAGGGTGATTACTGGGGGTGACATAACTACATCTAAAACCTGATCCCAATAGGTGTACCTCTACATATAGGTTGCCCCAAGGAATCACAGGCTGAGAAACCGAATATTGTACCATTAAGAAAGATAAAAATAAAATCCTAAGGACCAGGAGGAGTCATCCAGGAAGATAATAATGCTTCAGGAAATGCTTACGTGATGTTTGAGTTAAATGTGGAACAAGAGGTCAAATCTGGACATCTGGCAATGGAAGGGAAGGACATTCCAGGCAGTGAGAAAAGAATAAACTGAGGCCCTATACAAATACACTTCGTTTCTGAGGAATCTTTCCTTACACAGTCTGCTTGGACCCCACCAGGTGTCTTGGTGTTCTGGATCTTCAAATAGGCATTCCATCCTCAGGGCTTTTGCACCTGCTGCTTCCTCTGCCATGAATGATCGTCCCCTCAGATACCCGCAATGCTGGCTTTCGTAACTCCTTCAAGGCTTTGCTCAAACGTCACCCTCTCAGTGAGAGCTTCCATGATGATCCTATTTTAAATGGTCACCCTCGCGTGCCTGCCACCCTTCCCCGCTTTGTTTTTCCCACAGCACTTACTACCATCTGACACAGCACGTATTCTACATATTAGCTGTGTCCATCCGCTGCCGAAAGAGAAGTTATGTTTGTTCGTTTCCGGATTTTAAAACACCACCTGGACATGGTAGGCATAAAGTGAGTACAGGCTGACAAACTGGGTAATAGAATAAACAAATAAAACAGATTTCTGCCCTCAAACAGGTTATGATCTGGTGGAAGCAAATAAATATTACATTATTTTTGTTTTTAATGTTTAGTTTTGAGAGAGAGAGAGGGACAGAGTGCGAGTGGGAGAGGGTCGGAGAGAGGAGACACAGAATCTGAAGCAGGCTCCATCCAGGCTCTGAGCTGTCAGCACAGGGTCTGACGCGGGGCTCCAACCTGCTGACTGTGAGATCATGACTGAGCCAAAGCTGGATGCTTAACCGAATGAGCCACTCAGGTGTCCCCATGTTACATTTCTGAATGACAAAAACTTGGCTGGCAAAACCCCATGTGGAGAAGACTCACGCACAGAAGCAGCTCCTGGCATCCCCACTTCCACATGTCCAGGGAGCGCGAGGCTCTTCTCTGCACACCTCTTAGCTCCCTGCCCCCAGTAACTCTGTCACTATGCCCCCAGTAACTCTGTCACTAATGCGAAGGCCAAAAATGACCCCAGACTCGCCGCTACTGCCAGAAGTGTCTCTTCCCAGATTACCCTTCACTGTCACCTCCAAGTAAAGGCAAAAGGTATTTCTAATCCACTTTTGGAGAAGAGAAAGATGTATTCCTGGATTTCCAAATTAACTACATTTTTCTGTAGATGCTGAAATTCTGCACTACATGAGTGGTTACACTGACATTCAGAATTTCCATGAAACTTAACTGTTTTGAATGGTTAACTTTTAAGCGAAGGTACGAAAAAACACACCTTTGATGTCTGCTTCTCTATCACAACGTACCTTTCTATACTACAAATGGACAGCCGATGCAACATGGTGAAGGAAAGACTCCTTCCAGGAAAGGCTAGTACTGTATGTACTTCAGGCAAATGGGTAACAACGTAAAGTTAAGGGCATTTTTTTTCTCCAGTCTGAAGGAACAACTACCATTTTATTCTGGGTTAAAAATGATGTTGGGCTCGCGAATAGAGCATGAGTATTTGAACGATACCACACTAAAACCAAGCCGGAATAGGAGAAAATATTCTTTTATCACTAGCAAAAGCAAGACCACTTAAGAAAATGAGGAATAAACTCAAGATTTCTCACTTCAACTAACACCTCCACAGACTGCATTATCCTTTTCAGCAAAGTGACATTTTCACATTTAAGTTTTAACGGCAAGCAATCCTTTCCATCTGGGGTTTATCTGCAGAGAAGTGTTGGCCTTGGCGCGAGTTCAATCTTTAATTGAAAGTCCATTTCTGACTCTCAGCAAAATGCCCCAAGAAGACCCAATAGGTGTGCCTCTACATGAATCCTTGCACTGACAGCTCAATTTATGTTCTACCTGGTGGTGAATTTGGCCCCCCGATGGGCACCTACATCTGTAACCCTCCCTCGGTCATTAATAAATTACGTATCCTTACTCCCCTGAAGCCGCCTGCGTTTTTTCCAACAACACTAACACTTGTCAAAGAGTTTCAGGAATACGACCACTCCTCCTAAGTGGGAGAAACGCTACAAAGGAGGGCAAGTTCCCCTCGGCAGGGAAATGCCAAACCGGCAAGCTGACATCGTTAACTTTCAGGTAGAGGGAAGTGCACCGTTCTCGGCGGCCGAACGTCGCCACGGTAGTTATTGCGGGACCTAATTTACAGCCGCGAGGGCAGAAGCCCGAGGGAAAGGTTGGGTCCTCACTTCTCTTTTTCTTTAATAAGGAGGCACCTGAAAGTCGCACCGGGCGGCCGATGGCTGCATGGCCAACACAAGGGAGACACCGCACAGAGCGAGCGCTCGGCGGATCGCAGGAAGCCCAAGTTCCTGCGCGACCAGAGGATTACGGGGGGGAAACAGTAGCCCATCTGTCCACAGGAGAGAGAGAAGTCGACCAGGCAAGGCTGCGAGTCGGGGAAGGGAGGTGGACGCGCACAGAAGGCGCAGGGAGAGGAAAGGCCGGGGCTCCGCCGGGTGGGCTCGCGGGCGCAGGTGGGCTGCGGCCGCCCGACCGCCAGGGGCCCCGCGGCGAGCAGTCCCCCGGGC
>NC_043705.1:9759225-9769934 GCF_006229205.1 Suricata suricatta
GCGCGCGCGCGCGCTCCCGAGCCGCGGGGCGGGGCCGAGGCGGGACCCGGGTGGGGGCGGTGCGAAGGGAAGCGGAAACATCTCCAGCCCCGAGCCCGCGTGTCAGACAGGCGCTTGCGCGCCTAGCGGGGCGCGGGTACGTGGTTCAGTGACGCCTTCCGGGGGCTGTTTCTGTGAGAAAACCGTAGTTGCGGTGTAAACAGTCAGGGCTCTGCGACAGGTTCCACGTAGAGGACCCACCGGCAGCTCCAAATAGCACGGTTGGGTTGAGTCCTCCCCGTCCTCTCCGGAGCCTCCGTAGCGACGCCCCCGGCGTAAAGCCCGCCCCCCGCACGCGCTGAACCACCACTTCCGCCCTCGCCTTCCACTGAGCAAGATGGCTGAGGAGCCGGAGTCAGGGCTGCAGCTCCCTCCCTCAAGTACTACTGATGGCGAAGGACCTACGGAGGTCTCTCCAGAAACAGCCACTCCGGAGCCCCCTTCTTCCGCTGCAGTCTCCCCGGGAACAGAGGAACCTGCCGGCGACACCAAGAAAAAAAGTAATTTTGAGAGCAGTTTCCTTCTAGGCAGTGGCGGGAGGTTTAGAGTGCGTCCGACTAGGTCCCTGGCGGCCAATAGAGAAGCAAAATTGAGAGAAGGGCTGGTCCCGGGCGTGGCTTTTGACCAGTCAGGAGAGAGGAAGTGTAGTTTTCGGCTTTCGAGACCTTTGAGTCGAGTCCTTTTCTAGAAAGCCGTCTCCGGACGCACCTTCGCTGTGTGGTGCCGGGTGCCACGGTACTTCCTGCGCTGCGCTCGGCTCTTGCGTTCAGTTGTCCAGACTGCGAGCTCGTTGAAGATGGGAGCCTAGAGTGGGATCACGGTGGCTCCAGGTTCTTAGTAGGGGACCTGATTATTTGATTAATGATTTACCCTGATAGGGATGGTCGGTAGTAAGCCTGGATTAGAATGCACGCCTTCCGGCTGGGTCGCTGTTTTTTGTACCAACGGCTCGTGAATTCACTCCTTGTACCAAAATAACCTGAAATTTGACCAAGTATAAAGAATGTGCAGTGGAAACCAAAGGTATAAGCATCGCCTTCCCCTTCCCCCGCCAGCTTGTTTTGGAGCCTTTGTAAGCGAGTCCTTGCATTGCTTGAACCAACCCTCAGCCCTTCCTCGCGTGAGAATTGGTTCACCGCTGTAAAATACAGGAAATCGTAACGAAATCACTTGTCCTTGAGCACTGTGTGCCGAGTTGCAGATGAAAAAAGCGTCAAGGCAGCAGTTACTGTTCGGATTGTTTGATTCTGGGCCTCAGGCACCTCTCCTCACTCCCGAGTTTTAAAGTTTGGGCATGGCTTGTTTTTTTTACTTCCTGATCTCACAGCCTCTCAGTAGAACCGCGTTCGGTTGCTGTTGATTTTGGAGAATTGACTCTGCCAGCACTGCCCCCCTCTTAAGTCAGATCGCCCCTACAACTGTAGGAAACGTGTTCTATCATTTCCTTACATGATACACTGGCAGAGAAACAAACCTAAGATTATTTGTGTAGATAACCACTAGAATCTTTATTTCTGAAGAATTCCGTGATTTTTTTACGGGTTCTTTTTTCCTTTCCTTTTTGCTGTAAGCAAGAACCGACTTCTGAAAGGTTCTTTTCGTTTTTCGGCTTTAACAGCCTTAGTTAAAAGCTTACTACTTGACCATGAAGATCGCTGAGTAAAAAGAGGCCAAAAAATAATGGCTCCCGACACAGATAGGGACTCAGTTTATATGACATATTTTCTTTAGTCTGCATAGTTTTGGGGGGGGGTGCTTTGATTTTCTATAAACCACCTTTGGAAGATCATTATCATTTTCTGGAGTTTGCGTCTGTGATGTAAAACTTAATTGCTAGCTATTGAATTTCTACCCTGAAATTGTCCTTTTTTTTTGAGGATCTCTTCTGATGAAAAAAGCTTCAATATTTCATATGACCCACCTTGTTTTAATCTACAGAAGAATAAGATTCCTGAAGCTCACCAAGGTTGTTGGTCCTTAGGAACTCGTTAGGATGGCCCGGGAGGGCTTTTGAATGTACCAATGCCCTACTTCCAAAAGGATTCTCGTTTAACTGATAGAGGTACCTGTATTCTTGCATATGTTCCCCTAGTTGAGCCTAATGTATTAGCTAGGGTTGAGAACTCTAAGCAAATTGCATTTGAAATCTAAAAAGAGAAAAGGTTACGGTACAGCTGCAGTAACTTTCCCTCCTGTCGCTTCTTGCCCTCCCACTCCTCTTCCTTCAGCAGCACATACACCCCACAATGCTTTCCGCTTCCCTTCACTGAAACGCCCGATGGCAACTGAGTTATAGATAGTCCCCAGGGAATGAGGGGAGGTATGGAAGGTGAGTCCACCAAAACCTTGTTACCTCCCATTCATCCCTATATAGATAACTGAAGCTATAATTATTAAATGGAAAAAGGAAGATAAACTTAAGCAGGAAGATAAGTTGTATGTGTCCTGTGTTCTAGGTGCCTTCATTCCAGGGGTAGCTTGAATAAATTGATTTCAGTGACCTGGTGGGACACTCTCCATTTTTAAAGCACAGGACAGGAGGAGGATGTAATAGAAGAGAGCTAACTCTAGGGGGCAGCAATACGCTACTTTGCTTTCAGTGTTCCTTTTGTTTGTGGATGTCTGGGGGGTTTTTTGTTTTGTTTTAAGCAAAGTAACTTTAGGAAAAAGATTCATAGTCTTTGCATTATTAGCATTGTTGTGTTTGGGTTATTGAAACAATTTATCTATCTGAAATTATCTAGTATTTTCTAATACCTTCTACTATTTTCCTTTATTGCATTTGTCGTGGAAAACTTGGTTACAAAAAGCACAAATAATCAAAGGATCATCTATAATGTCACTACAGAGAAGTAGTATTTTGGTCCCTATTTCACATTTATGTGAATATCTGTTTGTGATGGTTTCAAACAAATCGATATCCTCTAATACATGCTGTTTTATATTTAGTGCATTTTGATGACTTAGTCATACTGTTGAATATGCTTTTATGTTTCTCTAATGGCCACTTAATCTTAAGGTTCAGTAAGTATGAGCTGAAACTGCTTTAAGTACTTTACATATATTAACTCAATTTAATCCTGACAACAACCTTATGAAGTAATGATATTATCCTTCTTTTACAAATGGAGAAACTGTGGCACAAAGAGAATAAAAAGCTTATCCATGGGGTACCTAGGTGCCTCAGTCAATTGAGCATCAGACTCTTGATCTCATGGTTTGTGAGTTCAAGCCCTGTGTTGGGCTCTGTGTTGATAGCATGGAGCCTGCCTAGGATTCTCTCACGCTCTCTCTGTCTCTGTCCATCCCCTATACGTTCTCTCTCTCTCTATCAAAATAAGTAAATGAATTAAAAAACAAAAAAAGCTGATCCAGATATATAAATCTAGCAAGTGGCAGAGCCAGGATTTTAAATCCAAGGAGTTGAGAATGTGTATGCTTTACTGTATTCTTTAAATTCTATCAGAGAGTATAATATCTGTTATTTAACCAATCTCTTCTAACTATTACTAAGTTTTGTTTGTTTATGTAAAAATGAATTCTTCAGCAAAGGTGAAATCCTTTTAAGTGACTCTTTTCACATCTTAAATTTTTTTAGACTTGGTTCCTAGAATTGTTATCAGTCAAAGCATATCTTTAAGTACTTGATATATATCATAATTCTTCTCAGAAAATTTGCTTTCCTGACAGCAATTGTGTCTGCACAATTATTGTAATTTTACTAGTTTGGTCTATGATAAAGGCCATGACATTATCTTAAAATTTTTTTCCATATCTTTATTGGCCAAATATTTAATTTATTCCCCTTGGAATTGCCCATTGTGTCCAAATACATTTTAAAGGTCAGTTTCATGAGGAGACCTTTGTGAGACTGTAGAATCACAGGGAGAAAAATCCACAAAAGTTTGATGAGATACATAAACTGTATAGATTAAAGGTTTAAATTTTCTTCAGTCTTTTATATCACATCCTCTTTGAATGCTCGGTATAATTGCCAGTGTTTTTTTTTCTTTGACAGTTGATGTCCTGTTGAAGGCGGTGGGAGACACTCCTATAATGAAAACAAAGAAGTGGGCCGTAGAGCGCACACGGACCATTCAAGGACTCATTGACTTCATCAAAAAGTTCCTTAAGCTTGTGGCCTCTGAACAGCTGGTATGAAAGCAGCAGTGAACATTTCCTCCACATAAATTCACCATAGTGTCCGGTCAACTGCAGATAACTGTGTACAGAAGTGCTGGTGGAATTTCTGTACTTTAGTAAATTCTCTGGGGAACCCCAAAATGAAATGAATTTTAGCTTTGCTTTTACAATGTGAACCACTTTTGTGCCTACAGTATTGGTGGTTTTTCTCAGTCACTGAAGGCCCATGCAGAAAGATCTCTCCTAGAACATTGGTACAGAAAAGTTCTGGGTTTTGTTTTATTTTGTTTTGTTTTTAATTTATTTTGCTATCAATGTTCCTTTCTTTGCAATATTCTTGAGGTAAGCAATATGGGGAAGAATATTGCTTCCTTGAATATTGCCACATGTCCTGGAAGAACTGAGAGGTACCTATTTCATAATACAGTACTTTCTGGTAGCATTTGTAAGGGTTAATATTTTTAAATGCCACCAGTGTTTAACTTAGTATTTGACTACAGAAATTTAAAAGTCTACATGCATTTGGGGTTTTTTGTCAAACGTGTTATACTAACAGATAAGACACCTTTATCTGCAGATCACAATCTTAGTAGTAATATAGATAGTGTGAGCGAATAGGTAATTGAAGAATCACTAAGTATTTTTAAAATACAAATTAAGGGGCGCCTGGGTGGCTCAGTCGGTTAAGCATCTGACTTCAGCTCAGGTCATTATCTCATCATTCATTCATGAATTCGAGCCACACATCAGGCTCTGTGCTGACAGCTCAGAGCCTGGAGCCTGCTTCAGAATGTATGTTTCCCTTTCTCTCTGCGCCTTCCCTGCTCTCTCTTTCTCTCAAAAATAAACAACAAAAAAGTTCTCATCATTAAGAAATTGTTTTTAAAAATACAAATTAAGAGTTTGTATGTATTAGTGTTGGGAAGGGATATAGTTGCTTGTGAACTTCAGGGTGAGAATACATAAAATGAGTGAATTAATTTATTAAAGTGGAATGTGTTGGAATATATTTCTGCCATTAAAGAGGAAGAAACGGATCTAAGAGTTTGGCTAGAAGTGGCTCTTGAGAAAGGTTGATAGGCACAAAAGTAAATGCAAGGTAGGACAATCACTAGAAGTTATTTGAGACAGGAATAGCATAGAGCCAAAGATTCCTCCAGAGAAAGTTGCCTTTGTGACCAATTAGAGTGAGTAAAGCATCTGTTTTATAAGAATACCATATAGAATTCAATTAAATAAATCCAGAGATGGGCGGAAGTGATAGTGTCATCCACATGCATATGGCAGCAGAGGACCTTGTCTAGACTCCAAATCTAAGTGGGAAAATGAGGGGAATGAGGATACAATATTTAAAAGAAATGAGCAGAGGCTGTCTCTATGAAGGGTGCGGCCTGAAGGGATGGTGAAATAGGAACCCAGAGGAGTACCAAATAATTTTTTTTTAATTTTTTTAATTTATTTTTGAGAGACAGAGACAGCATGAGCAGGGGAGGGTCAGAGAGACAGGGAGACACAGAATCTGAAGCAGGCTCCAGGCTTTGAGCTAGCTGTCAGCACAGAGCCCAACGCAAGGCTTGAACCCACAAATTGTGAGATCATGACCTGAGCCAAAGCCGGACGCTTAACCAACTGAGCCACCCAGGTGCCCCTAGGAGTATCAAAGAATTATGGCATTTCTATTAGAAACTTATGAGTACAAAATAAAATGATGCTGTGTTCTGTGTTAATGTTAGATTCCTGACTCTTTGTATTGCCTGTATGCAGTAATCTGAAAGGACCTGATTGATATCAATATGTATTAGGTTGAACCACAAAAAATTGCCATCATTGACCCACTGTAATATGTAATAATAGTTTCATATGGTTCAACTTAAAACCTTGGTAGTGAATCTGATTAATTCTTCCCATGTAACTAGTAGAAAACAAAAGAATCATTTTGTCACTTTCCTCAATTAAAGCAAAACTCATCTGACTTTTGATCCAGCTTTACCCCACATTTTAAGCAAAATGGATGTTACTTTAAGCAGTGTGGTGTCAGTAGTCATTGAGTTTCCATATTCCCACAAAAATATAGTCGACTAGATAGCAAAACCAAAAAATGATCAGTATTTATGACGAGACTGGATGAGACAGTTAGGCTTCCAACTTTGGTTCAGGTCATGATCTCACAGTTTGTGAATTCAAACCCCACATCAGGCTATGTGCTGACAGCTCAAAGCCTGGAGCCTCCTTTGGATTCTCTGTCTCCCTCTCTCTCTCTACCCCTCCCCAACTCATGCTCTGTCTCTCTCTCTCTAACTCTCAAAAATGAATAAACTTGTGTGTGTGTGTATGTTTGGTTTTGGTTTTTTGTTTTTTGTTTTTTTTTTTTTTTAGAGACAGCGTGAGCAGAGAGAGAGAGACAGAATCCGAAGACAGGCTCCAGTCTCTGAGCTAGCTGTCAGCACAGAGCCCGACACCGGGCTCAAACCCACCAACCATGAGATCATGTTGTGAGCCGAAGTAGGACGCTTAACCAACTGACCCACCCAGGCGCCCCCGCATTTTAAAAATTTAAAAAAAAAAAAAAAAACTGGGGGTACCCAAGTGGCTCAGTTGGTTAAGCATCCAACTTCGGCTCATATCATGATCTTATGGTTTGTGAGTTCCAGCCCCATGTCAGGCTCCATGCTGACAGCTCAGAGCCTGGAACTGCTTCGGATTAACGTTTTTTAGTTATTTTTGGGTAACAGAGAGCGAGAGAAGGAGGCAGAATCCAAAGGAGGATACAGGCTCTGAGCTGTCGGTACAGAACCCGACGCAAGTCTTGAACCCATGAGCTGTGAGATAATGACCTGAGCCAAAGTTGGACACGTAACCAAGTAAGCCACCCAGGTGCCCCAAGGAAAATTTCTTTAAAAGACTTGAAACTACATATTGAAAAAGTCCCTGAGAATATCAGTACAGAATAACAAGTACCAAGAAACATTCTAGTAGATTGTACTACACTTGAAATCAAAAGACAAAACTTCATACATACAAGGGGGAAAAAGAGAACATGGCTTTGAAAGAACTTGGCTTTAGTTTATCACCAAGCTTTGACAGCAGAGTTACAAGGGAAAAATGTGAGATAGGATTTTATATGCAGCAAAACTGACGTTTAATAGGCACAAACTATTAGCAATGTGCAAGAATTTGGAATTGTCCCCCCATGTCCTGCAGAATCTTCTAGAGAAAAACCTCATGACCATGAGGCTAGTAATTTAAAAACCAAATCAATTTTTTAAATACTTTTATCTTCCCAGGGCACCTGGCTGGCTTAGTCAGTCAAGCATCTGATTCTTGAATTCAGCTTAGGTCATGACCCCAGGGTCGTGAGATCGAGCCCTGCATCATGCTCTGTGCTGGGTGTGCAGCCTGCTTGGGATTGTCTCTCTTGCCCTCTGCCTCCCTCCCCTGTGTGTTCGCATGCTTTCTTTCTCTCAAATAAAATAAATACAATCTTAAAGAAACGTTTCTTTAAATAAAAACAATTTTATCTTCTACAGTTGTCGCATTTAACAAAAGATTGCATTTTTAAGATTCTACTTCCATGGAATTTTACTTTTAAGTTTAATTTATTTTGAGAAAGAGTCCTCAAGCCAGGGTTAGGGACAGAAGGAGGGGAAGAGAGAAAGAGTCCCAAGCAGGTTTTGTGCTATCAGCTTGGAGCCTGACACCAGGCTCAGCCCCACAAACTGTAAGATCATCATGACCTGAGCTGAAACCAAGAGTTGCTTCACCGACTGAGCCACACATGTGCCCCACTTACTGGAATTTTAAATTAGCTGTATTGCTTTTTTTTTTTTTAAGTCACTTTCAGTCGCTACATCCCATTATAAAAACCACATTGAATTCCTGTAATTGTCTTCTCTGGCTATGCTGCTGTCCCTTCCACACTGATGCTCACTACTTTTGGCCCATTTGCCTCCAAAGCCCATATTACTCTCTTAACCTTGTTAAACCCTATTTATTTCTCAGGTATCTCCTCCAGGAACCTTCCCTGAGCTTTTTGCTAGTCTGAACTAATGCCGCATCTCTATACTGCGCACCTTGTCATGTGCACTTTTCCCAACAGTCTGCTTATCTGTGCATCTGCCTCTCTGTTAGACCAAAAATTCCTTGAGGGGAGAGATCATAATAATATTTGTAACTCCACACTTTGTGCAGTTTCTAGCATATAATAGACACTCAGTAACTGTTTGCTGAAATAACCTTATCACCAAGAGCCTGTCTCCTAATTTAAAATGTCCTAAGAATAAAATCTAAGTCCACTTCTACTTAAACTGCCAGGAACTAAACACAGAGTATTATATCGATATTATAGGAAATTCACATTAAAATTCACACCAATTTCTGTTAAGTTTAGACTATGCTAAGCCCAGGGAATTTTAGTCTTAAGTCTAATTACAGACAGAGGAAAATTGAATATGTTACCTGCAAATAATGTGTTTTGTTTTCTAAAAAGAAAACCCACTTTGACACTGTGGCCTTCTGTTTCAGTTATCTTCCAAAATGTTTTAAGTGCTAGAAATGTTTTAGTGAAAACAGACAACTGAAACATTGAACAGTGTGTCCTTTAAAGAACAAGACTGTAAGGACATTAGGTTTCAGTGACATTACTTAAGTCCAAATATGTGTGGCATTTGTACTTCCGCCCCAAAATGCACAGAGCATTTCAAATACTAGATTTCTTGGTTTGGAGCTGGACGTGTGTGGGATTTTCTTCGGAGAAAGCCTGTCTTTACTTATGAGTAAATGGGGAAATTTATTTCTAGGAATTTCTTGAATAAACCTTCAAATGCTATTTGTAAAGACAGTATTTAAAAGTTTTTTAGTTATGAAAGTTGGGAACCACATTGTAGGACCAGAAGTTTTGTTATGTAGTATTCACCCAGAGGAAAGACGTTACTGATCTTTATAAAGCTCTCATTGGGTTGGTTAATTTATTAGTATTAGAAGGAGTTTAGGGAAGCTTTTTTTCACTTCTGAAGACAACTTATAACAGCTGAGTGATTGGAGCCCAGAAAAATGCAGATGAATCAAGATACCATTAAACATGAATCACCTTTTTTCTTCTTTCTTGCAGTTTATTTATGTGAATCAGTCCTTTGCACCCTCCCCAGACCAGGAGGTTGGAACCCTCTATGAGGTAAAAACATCAGTGCTTTGTTTTCTTTTTTTTTAAATAATTTTTTTTTTAATTTTGCTTATTTTTAAGAGAAAGAGAGCACACGTGGGCCTGTGCACTTGCTCGTGGGGCAAGGGCAGAGAGAGGGGACCGAGGACCTGAAGCAGCACTGCACTGACAGCAGAGAACCCGAGAACTCAGAACTGTGAGGTCATGACCTAACCGACGGAGCCTCCCAGGGTCCCCCGCGCTTTGGTTTCTTAACGGAGTCTGAACATCTGTAGAGATGATGTGATCATTAACTGACAACATTTTAAGAGAGAATAGGCCATTCTTAGTTGGCGTGAAAGAAGAGATTACTTTCTTGTCATATCTAACACTTCAAACATAGTTGGATCTCAAATTACAGTGACGGGGGAATTAGGAAATGAAAATACAAACAGGAGAGGACTGTGAAGTACAGTAGTCAGAATCGCCTCCCGAAACACTGAGGAGGAAGACCACATAGGAATGACCTTCTTCCCCATTCTCACGGTTACTGGCTATAATCACTCGGGCGTGCGCACTGGCGCCACTCCTAGAAAACAGTGCATTCCTTACGGTTCGAGATGGGACAAGATAATGCGCAAGCCAGCCATGCCCAACATACTGGGTTTTAGTCAGCGTTCATGACTACTGATGTGTCCGATGTGTTAAGTAACCTGGACCTGTTCAAAGAAGTAGTCTTACAGATAACATAACTTGTTTCTTAGTTTTATGTAGGAATATCAAACACTGAATTTAATTTGTTGCCCCTTTTTTGTGTGTGTGTGTGTGTGTGTGTGTGTGTGTGTGTGTGTGTGTGTAGTGTTTTGGCAGTGATGGTAAACTGGTCCTACATTACTGCAAATCTCAGGCCTGGGGATGAAGCACAGAGGAAAGGCCTTGCTACCCAAGTGAGTCTTCACAAAGGAAACACCCTTGGAAAAAGTTTTGCTGCCTGTGACAAGAGACTTGTGTATGTGATCTACTCAGCACGTATCTACTGTGACTCCTGTTTATGCCTAAAGAAACCCATAGAGTAGATGGATTCAAAACATGTGATTTGTATTAATACACAAAGCCTCATGGAAGATTGACTGCAGAGGATACCCATTACTACAGCTGTTGCTCCAGATCTGCCTCCAGCGTATTGACCGAAAAGGAGACGTAGGCTGTAGAAAGCTTCTTGGTTACCAGTTCTCAGTGACTGAGATTGTTTCCTTGTACAGTGAACACCCTGCTGATTTTTTTCCACTATAAAAGTCAGTTGACTAAGGGATTCCTTTCGTGTGCATTCAGGGAGGTGCGGCGTGAGGTATGGGTTATGCCCTTTCTCCTCTACCTTTAGATCTACGGG
>NC_043705.1:9770034-9996661 GCF_006229205.1 Suricata suricatta
TAATGGTTGTAACTGTGGTGTCATTTTGTGTCTTATTTTTACAACGTCAAAAGCACTTAATGAGTAAACCCGGAAACATCTTTGAGTTTTTTATAATCGATTTTCAACCCTGGAAAGACTCGAAGAAAAAGGGATATTTTTTTGTGTATATTTTCATTCTGTGACTAAAAGTACCATTTTTCCTGATGCTATAACACTGGTAATTGCTTGCAGGTGAAATACTGTATTATATCATTCTGTATTATAATGGTAATGCAGCATTTCAAAAAGCATTCCAATAAATGGAATGGAATGTTCAAACAGAAGCTAATACATAGATGAGGATTCTGAGTATTTATTTTCAAAGATAATTATGATTTTGTCAGAAGACTTTGAACTTTTGTCCCTTGAGTCCCACAGTGTACCGTATGGTTAATGATCTGCCGTACATTAGCATCAGGGCACGCCAAGGAACAGTCCGGTTTACTGTGATGAAGCCTCCTTCAGTACTCATTCTTCTGCCCGAGAACAAATTCTTAAGTCCCCTTATACCGATGTCCCTGTGTACTAAATTAATGTAGCGAGGAGTTCACACTAGAATAATACAGGGTGAATTGTGCAAGTTTATCTTGTAAGACTCAGTAAGAAATTTATATATATGGCAAAATCTAGGAAGTGTCTTATTTTCGTGTCAAATAAGTTGAATATGGAAAAGATCTGATCTCTAGCTCTAGCCACTTATAGTTACTGAAAGGTGTGGATATATTTCTTTATATGCATGTGTGTAGCAAAAATGTGTTTAAATTATATTAAATTTGCCATTAAGTTTTTGGATAGAACATTTACTACCTCAGCAATCAAAACTGCTTGTGTTTGACTTTGTGACATCAATTTGATTACTCTTTATTGATCTAAATAACATTAATTAAATCTCAGGTTAGCTAAATATGCATACCTTACTTGTTTTCCTCCCTAATAACCTTGAAGAACATATGGGGCTCTACATACTTTTCAAACATTATTTACACTATTCTCTCTTAAATCCTTACCCAGAGGACTTAATCATTCTGTGCTAACTTTGCAACGGTTAACTTTTAAGTCTGGATCTCACAAGTTATTGAGTGTCTAGAAACCAAAACACACTTCACAAATATTTTTACAACTCTCTGGTCTAAACTGCCCTAATTGTAACTGAGTCTGGGGGCAGGGAGCCCGAACCTTCCAGTTGTACTTGCCGCACAAAGATGACCCACCGCACACAGGACACGTGTTGTAATGGAATGTTGCGCTTCCATTTTTGAAGGCGCCAAGGCCAAGCAAGGATTTCGTAATACGCACATTTAGGGCATAAGGTATGCTGAGACTTTTATCTGTAATCAAAACAAGGACTCAAGGGACCTTAAACATCTACTCGAATCAGATTAGAAAACAAAGTGCAGACCACTCCTTAGATTGTCTGGCGCCAGTCTGCCAGGTTCATTCGTGGCAGCCCAGAGCAGGAGGGTCTTGGTGTTGAAGAACTGTGAAAATGAAAAGCCCCTTTCCTGCGCGGTCTGCTTCATTCCTCAAAGATTGTAATGTAATGGCTGAGCACCTGGCACTGGGAAGCCAGCTACAGACCCATCACGAAGGCAAAGCATTCAAACCAGCTCCACAGGCGCCCGTCTTACTCTTCCCCTGCATTGGCCGCCCCACACTGCAGTGCTCTGTCTCCTAGGTCGGCCTTTACCATCCACTTCTAGACGTGTACTGAAACTTCCCCTCTGAGAATCCTACCTCTCTGCCTAATTCCGATTTTAGCTTCTCAGAGCCTGTCCGAATCATTCAGGGTGTTCTCCCCCATGAGAACACTCACAGCGACCTTCCACTCTTTCAGCCCTTCCTGCGTGCTCTGTGGCCAGCATGCATTCATAACACCTTTCATGTTTGTCATGATACTCAATATATTTCCTTATACGTATATAATCAGTAATTCATTATACGATACAACCTTGGATTGCGAGTCGCTGGTTCTGTGAGTATTCCGCAAGACAGGAGAACATTTCTAGTAAATTTTAACTTGATAAACAAGTGATGCCTTGCGATATGAGTAGCATGTGATGGCGAATGTCACGTGATCACAACTAAGCCAGTGATTCTGGAAATCCACTTTGATATGCAAGTGCTTAGCATTACAAGCATGTTTCTGGAACAAACTATGCTTGCAAACCAAGGTTTATTGTATATTGGTGAAAGAATTTTTTTGTGAGGCAGGGAGAGAGAGCCCCTACATGTGCATGAGTTGGGGAGTGGCAGGGGGAGAGAATTATAAGCAGGCTCCACACAGCCCAGTGCAGAGCCTGATGCAAGGCTCTATCTCACGTACCCTGATAGCATGACCTGAGCTGAAATCAAGAATTGGGCGCTTAACTGAGCCACTCAGGTGGCTTTAAAATAGTTAATCTAGCAAAGCAACATTAAAGGAAATATATTTTAAATTTTTGTATGGGGAAGGTAAAGGAAATTATTTGCAACGTATGTAGGGTTTTAATATTCAGTATGCATAAAGAACTCATTTCAATTGATGAGAATAAAGGACCACCTGGAAAATGGGCAGAAAACATAAAATGTGATTCATAAAAGAAAAAACACAAGGCAGGGTTGGTGGATAAAACAGATGATGGTTTTAAGGAGGACACTTGTGATGTATGGCAGTGTTGAATCACTATATTGTACACCTGAAACTAATATTACACTGTAGTTAACTATACTGGAATTAACATTTTTCAAAAACTAAAAATAGAGATGTTTAATAAAGCACAAAAAGTGCAAAACCCTATTATGCAAATAAAAACTTTGAGATGCCAATTGTCACCTGTCATAGTAGCCATCACAGAAGCACTGTACTTGTCAGTACGGGCAAAGTTGTGGGGCAGTAAATCCTGTCCCGTTCTTGGTGCACAAAATATGAATGGCCCCTACATTTTCAAGGGGCAATTCAGCCAAACCCATCAAAAGCCTTGAAGCTAAACTCTTTATCTGTACCTTCCATTGGTTCATTCACAGACCAAGTGCCTATTCGGCCCCCAGCTTTAGAGAAAGACAGGATCCCTATTCTCAGCACTTTTGTTCTAATTAGGTTTTTAGACTGAAATTGACATCTTGAAGATTTTTAAATTGAATTTTTAGAAGTAATGGAAAGTAAAAGGATTGGATACCAGATACTAGATTTACCTCTGTTTTCTTTCATAATAATGAGGAATAAAACCTGTATGTCTTTGAGTGGATGGAATCTCAGGTTAGAAGGATCCTGTGCCCTCCTAGCGGATATTCAGGGAGCTCACGGTGATGACCTGTCATGGTCACCACAAAGAAGGCCCTATCCGTTTTGACGTGGCTTAGTTCCTCAGAAAACTCTTCTGTGGTCTGGTCTTCCTCCCTGCCTCTTCCAACTGTGCGTTCCCAGTTCTAGTGTCTAGACCTCTGAAGCTCATCTTTTTCCACATCCCCACCCCCAGTCCACCTAAATCTCCTCTTAGTGGCAAATCTATTCCTCCCGGTCAATGAGTCTCATTCTTGATCCCTCTCTAACAACCCACTTCCAAATCTCTGCAAATCCTGACTGCTTTACCTTCCAATGCGACCAATTCTCCTCACTTCTGCCCCTGCTCTGGCCAAAGCCCACAGTTATCTCTCACTCCGGTTGCTGTTAATAGCCAGCTAATTGGCGTCCCTTGAAGTGCTTGCTCTCTGGCCAAAACCCCTGAATGGCTTCCATTGTTTATAGAGCCTACTTCCACACCCTGCCACCCACATCCATGTGCTCCCAGGGCTTTTGCACTTAGCTGTTTCCTCTACCTGGAAACTTCCCCCAGACAACTGCACATCTTACTGACCAACTTCAGTCCCGCTGAAATACCACTTCATCAAGAAGGGTTTCCCTAAACTCCCCTAAAATGACAATTCCCCCACCTTATTAGAATATAAGCTCTATAAGGGCAAAGACTTAGTTTTGTGAAGAGTACCTGGCATACAGCACATGCTTTTTTTTTAAATTTTTTTAATGTTTATTTGAGAGACAGAGTGTTTGCAGAAGGGCAGAGAAAGAGGGAGACACAGAATCTGAAGCAGGCTCCAGGCTCTGAGCTGTCAGCACAGAGCCCAACGCGGGGCTTGAACCTGCAAACTGTGAGATCATGACCTGAGCCTAAACCAGTCACTCTACCGACTGACCCACCCAGGCGCCCCAGCAGCACATGCTTTTAAAAATGTGTTGAATGGATGGATAGACCATGATTTCCAGACCTGTAGTAATAATTATTCCTTTCTCTGGATATCTACCTGATGTCGATGTCTGAAAATGTGATAATCCTTGCCCTTGGCAATGCAAAGTGCAGTGGACCTGGACCTAAGTATTCTACTTATGTTAATAGAGCCTGTAAGGGCAGTCACTTTCTCCTCCTCCCCCTTCTCCCCCCTTCCCCTCTTCTTTTTCCTCCCCCTCCCCCTTTGCCTCCTACTTCTTCTCTTCCTCCTCCTCCCCCTTCATCCTCTCCCCCTCTTCCTCCTCCCCCTCTTCCTCCTCCCCCTTGAAGAATTCAGGTGTCCTTTGCAAAGAATCCAAAAACACCTGAATAAAACAAGTCTCTTGGATTTGAATTCATAACCCCAGGATCCCTAAAGAAAAAGTAGCAATTCAATTACTCTAGCCAGTTACCTATGTTTTTCCTAACTTTGCCATTCATGCATACACGAGGCAATGTGTGCTGGGCAGTGAGAGGGATATAAAAATAAAACGTTTAAAGGGAGTCTGTCCTAAAGGTTCTCCCTGTTAAGATGCACATAGCAACCGCGGTACATGCTCTGGCGTAGTTAAGTGCCCTAAAAAAGATAGTGATTATTGTACCAGTTCAGGGAAAGACACAGCTTATTTGAAAGGAAAGCATTTGAGCTAAGTCCTTAAGATTTGGACATGGAAACAGGCTTCAAGAATCTAGTCAGGAGGAAAAGCTTAAACAAAAGAATGGATTGGGTAAGCACAAGAAATAGTAATTCCATTTCACTGGAAGATATATTGGCAAAAAAAAAAAAAAAAAAAGGATGGCAAAAGGTGAAAGATGGAAAATGTAATTCAGAACCAAAAGGTGGAGAACTTTGAATGCCAGCCTGACAAACCTTGTGTGTTGGAAACAAGAGTTATTAAAATTAACTGGGAAACAACATCATTGGCTGTTGCCTTAGGATAATGAATCCAGTGGCTGTGAAGAGAAGATTGACAAGACCTGGGGTGAGGGGGCGGAGCTGGAACCAAGAAATCTCCCGTTTAGGAGATCAGTACAAGATTCCCGCCAAAATAGAGGCCTTGACCAAGTGTAGTCGCAATAAGAATAGAGGAGCAGGAAATCACAAAATATATGGAGGCACAAAATCTGGCAACGAGTTGAAGGATTGGAGAATGAAGCAAAGAAAGGGTAGGCAGTGGTGGGTGTGGTTTTTGAACCCAGGTAGCCTCCCTGCAGAAATAGAAACTCCAGGGCGGCTGGGTGGCTCAGTCAGTTAAGCATCAGACTCTTGGTTTCCACTTAGGTTAGATCGCATGGCCTGAGCCCACATCAGGCTCTGTGCTGGCAGTGCAGAGCCTGCTTGGGAGTCTCTCCCTCCCTTTCTCTCTTCCCTCTGCCAGCACTCTCTTTCTATCTCAAAATAAATAAATAAAAACTTTAAAAAAAAAAAAAGGGAAAAAAGGAATAAAAACTCCAGGAGTCAAAAAGCTTGCTTGAAAGGAATTTCAAATATCTTGCATTTTTAGATGCCAAAAGCTGTTAGAGATTGCTCTCAGTATGTACAGCTAGGGAGACGTGGGACGCATCTGCACAGAAGTGACCAATGAAACTGTGAGTCTGCGGGAAGGTTTAGAGAAGAGAGGCAAGGACTATGAAAGTGTGGATATGGCTATATTAGGTAGTATATTGAAGTCTTTGAAAGTCAAGAAGAGCCAGTGAAGGGAGATTCGGATAGCTGAAATGGAGCAATTAAGAGACTCAACAGAGGGGCGCCTGGGTGGCTCAGTCCGTCGAGCCTCGAGCCTCGGACCTCGGCCCAGGTCATGATCTCACGGTCGTGGGTTCGAGCCCCCCGTCGGGCTCTGTGCTGATAGCTCAGAGCCTGGAACCCGTTTGGGATTCTGTGTTTCCCTCTCTCTGCCCCTGCCCGTTCATGCTCTGTCTCTGTCTCAAAAATAAATAAAACATTAAAAAAAAAAAAGACTCAACAGAAAACAGTGACAAGAATAGAAAAATAATGTTGAGTAAACAATAAAAACTGTACAGTGTACTCTGTCTTCAATTAAACACGTCTCAATGACATATATCACAGAAGGTTGGCTTCTACAGGGTCTTCGACCCCTTTTTGAACAATGGGGATTGAACTGTCATTTTCATTTCCTAACAACATTATTAGAATACTTGCAGTGTGATCCGTTTAACCAGGGATGTTTAAAATAAGGCCTTATGGGACACATCAGTGGCTCTCAAGGTTAAGCTTTGGACTCCTGATCTCTGAACTGATAGCACGGAGCCTGCTTGGGATTCTCTCTCTCTCTCTCTCTCTCTCTCTCTCTGTCTCTCTCTCTCTCTCAAAATAAACTTAAAAAAATAAAGTTAAGACCTTAGGTGGCACAGGTAAATTTAAATACAGACACATATACATGATGCAAAGTAGGAGTAGGGGGGAGAGATCAGTCTTTCATAAATGTAGGCCTTTAATAACCCTGAATTCGAATTATTCCGTGGGTCCGTTTATAATGAGAAAGAATGAATCTAGACTTGCATTTCTTCTGTCCCTCACATTTATTTTCATTCACACTCAATTTATGCTGTTCACAAAGCACATCACAGGCGTGCACAGCACAGAAAATGTGTCTCCCTAACCAGTAGGCTCATTCCAGCGCACGCCTAGATTTGAGTTTAAGAGTATAATTAGAACCCTATAAATTACTGCATTAGGAGCCCGGGGCGGTGTTTCTTCTTACCATTACTTGACACATCAGGTCTTTGCACCGAATATGTATTACCTTAAAGGAAATGTTTGATTTTAAAATCAGCCAGGGATACCTGACTTCCTTCGTGTCACTAGTCTTGCTCAAGACCCGCGTGTCCTTTGTGAAAATGTACTTTCAGTGCGGTACATTTCTTTCTTTCTTTCTTTCTTTTTTTCAACGAAGGCTTCCATTTTTCCCCCCACCTAGCCTGGAGCATTTACGGATACTTTCAATCGACAAAACAGTAGCTCTCCAGCTAGAGAGTGCCCTCCATCCTCAACCGTAACCCCAGCTCTGTTGGGAAGCGAGGGTCCCTTTCCCTCGGGTCCCCCCAGCCTCCTCCCGATCCCCTCGGAAGGTCCCAGAGTCGCCAACCACGGCGACGGAAGGGAGTCTCCCTGAGCTGCGAGGGGCGGGAGCGGAGGGGGTGCGGGGAGAGGGGCTGGGATCGGCGGACACAAGTCTCCGAGGTGGGGGACACCCTGCGCGAAGCCCCCCGCGAGCGAGCGGGCGTGGAGACGGGGGCTCCCCGGGAGCGCTGCAGGGCCGGGGGCGCGGGGCCGCGTGCGTGGACCTTGTCCGCACGCTCCCGCCGCCTCCGCCCGGCTCGCTCCCCGCCTCTCCCCACCCTCCGAGAGCCGTTGGTACAGTCCCGCCGGCTCCGAGAGCTTAAAAAGGGCCGGGGCCGCCCAACCCTGCAGATTTGGTCCTGATTTTCGGGCGCGGGGCGTCCCCTACGAGTCCAGATCCGCCACGCTGCTGGGGGCCGTCGACGGGGTGTCTTGATTACTTGGTGTGGGGGGGTCTTTAGGCTGCGGCACTCGAGCGTTGGGGGGCTTTGTGCGCGCGTGCGTGTGTAGCTGTCCAGCCAGCAGCTAAGGCCCCCCGGCCCCGGCTCCCCGGCTCGCTCAGCCCCCGAACCGCCGCGCAGCGGAGAGCCGCGCGCGCCGCCCGCTCGGCGAGGGATGGAGCAGACGGAGGTGCTCAAGCCGCGGACCCTGGCCGATCTGATCCGCATCTTGCACCAGCTCTTCGCCGGCGAGGAGGTCAACGTGGAGGAGGTGCAGGCCGTCATGGAAGCCTACGAGAGCGACCCCGCCGAGTGGGCAGCCTACGCCAAGTTCGACCAGTACAGGTGAGCGCGCGCCCTGGCCGCGGGAGCTACGGCGCGGAATCCGGGTCCGGAGAGGGATCCGAGGGCGCGAGGGGGGCGGGGTCTGGCCTCCCTGGGTCCGCCGCTCGCCGGCCTCTCCCGCACCCGCCGCCGCTACGCCTGCTCGCCCGCGGCCCGGCGCTTTGGGCAGAAGTGGATCACCCCGGCCCGGCCGGAGACTGCGGCGGGCTCCGGGTGCGGAGGCCGCCGCGCGGCCGCGGAGGGTTTTGCTGTCTCCTCGCCGGTCCACCTCCTTGTCTCGGCCTCGGGAGCCATGCGCTGCGCTCCGGCGCGGTCGCTCGCCTCGGACGCGGCGGGGGCGGAAGGACCCCCGGTGGCCCCAAGCACTCAGACTCCGCCCGGCCCGCCGCCGGGGGTCACCGACTGGCCGGACTGACGGAGCGTGCCCCAGGGGCACAAGGGGTGGCGGCTGGAGGACCCGATCCCCCCACCACCGCCGTTCTCCATCACTCGATCGCCTGCCGCCAGGCACCTGCCATCTGGCATTTTTGCCGGTTTACATAGCGTCGTGTGGTTACCGGCAGCTGTTTTCCAACTCGTGCTGCCCCTCCCAAGCCCATTTAACTTACCGGACTGAGGGTCTCTTTCTTTCTTTAATATTTCTTTATTTTTTGAGAGAAACAGAGCGTCAGCAGGGGAGGGTAAGGGAGAGAGAGAGACACAGAATCCGAAGCAGGCTCCAGGCTCCGACCTGTCAGCACAGAGCCCGACGCGGGGCTCGAACTCGTGAACCGTGAGATCATGACCAGAGCTGGAGTCAGACACTTAACCGACTGAGCCACCCAGACGCCCCTGCGGGTTTATTTCAGCCCATGATCAGGGGTGTGAGTTGAAGGGCTTCTTCTCTTTGAGCCCCCAAGCAGTGTGCTTTCTCGAATCCTCAGTTCTGAGGCTCTGGAATGTAAATTGAAGACCGCTGCTTCCCAGATGTGATGGAGGGAGAGTCCATGCAGCCTTGGCTTGGTGATATAAATACCAACGAATCTCCCTACCAGTCTGAGGGACCAGAAGTAAAACTAACTCACCCTGGAAGGTGGAGGTTTCTTTTCCGAAGGGCAGCTATCGATTCAGTCTTTATGGCTGGTTGGGCTGAGGGTAGGGAGAGGAGAATCCTTGAAAGATAAGACTAAGCAGAGATTGTGTTCGTTGGGAGCAGTTTTTGTTAGTCACCTCACCTAAACAAAGGTAGCATGCTTGTCAGCAAGGGCTGTTTCCTCTGCATTTTAGGGCTTGAAATAAAAAAGTGAAGCCTTCTTAAGATCCCCTTCGCAGCTTGCAGTGGCCCCAGGAAATTCTTTTGGTTCCTATCCTTCTGTGGTTGCCAATAAAGCCACCGGGGGCCACTTTTTAATTGTGCCACTGGCTCCAAGTAAGGAAGGGCTTCTTATGGGCCAGGGACTCTTTATCTTCCTCTTGGATTTACTCATGTACCTCATGACAGCTCTGTGACATAGGTACAATTTCTTAGCCTTTTTTTTTTACCACTGAGGAATGGTAGGCATTAATAAAAAAAATGGTTGGATGAGATGCATCAGGTCATACTTGTATCAGGGAGCTGCTCCAGGATTCAAATTAGCATTGTGTTCCAGATCCCTCCCTCCAAACAACGGCTAAACTTTTTGCAGACACAGGATGCCTTACTAGTTTTCTTTCCGGGTAGATCTATTTTTGACCAAGTGAAATTCATCAACCAGGAGAGACTGAGGGCTCTGAATCTGTAGAACAGTGGCCTTTCCAGGGGCTTGGAATTCATCTTGACTGACAAGCTCTAATTAAATCACTTGAGATACAAGCATTTGGATTGATCTATTGCACAGGTATGTGGGGTGCAACGAATGAAGATAAATAGGTGGGCAGTTGGAGAAGTGTGGAGGGAGAAAAAGGTAGGAGGAGAGAAGTCATTTGGGTGGTATTTTTTGCTTGGAATGGGTATCCTAGCCTTGCAAAGGATTCTGATCTCTGACCTTGGGAAGGCCAGTGCAGAAGAACCAGGACAGACTATGTTCCAGTGTGAGCCAGACAGTAATTTCTCTGGAAACAGTCCCAGAAAAGCAACAGGAGGGCCCTTAAGACTGGTAGAAGGAGAAAGAGTGTGTGTGTGTGTGTGTGTGTGTGTGTGTGTGTGTGTGTAACAAAATGGAGTTTATTGTGAATTATAGGCTGTGTGCACAGACCTTGCTAGGTCATCAAGGGATACAAAGTTAGCCCTGACTTTGGAAAGCATTACTAATCAACTCTCTCTCTCTACTGGCACCTGACCTCCTGCCTCTCGAGAGAAAAGGAGAGGAAGGATCATTAGGGACATAAGTGATCAGACTATGTGATGAAACACTACCCCAAATAAGGGATAAAGATTCCTTGTCTTTTTTTTAAATTTTTTTAATGTTTTATTTATTTTTGATACAGAGAAAGACAGAGCATGAGAGAGGGAGACGCAGAGAGAGAAGGAGACACAGAATCGGAAGCAGGCTCCAGGCTCTGAGCTAGCTGTCAGCACAGAGCCTGACGCAGGACTCGAAACCAAAAACGTGAGATCTGACCTGAGCCGAAGTCGGAGGCTTAACCGACTGAGCCACCCAGGCGCCCAAGATTTCTTGTCTTAAAAAATAAATTAAACAAATGTCATAATTATCAAACTTCACTAATTAGATGATATGGATGATAACCCCCTTTTTAAAAAAAATTCTAATGTTTATTTATTTTTGAAAGATAGAGCAGGGGAGAGGCATAGAGAGAGACAGAGACAGAATCTGAAGTAGGCTCCAGGCTCCGAGCTGAGATCTTGACCTGAGCAGAAGTCAGACACTTAACTGACTGAGCCACCCAGGGGCCCCTGGATGACACCCCTTTGACCAATAGAAACTTGAAAATGGGTTTTTTTTTCTGAGGATGTGCTTGTGGTAGTTTTGATTTGGGATTTTTTTGGGAGGCCAATTACTGGTTTCTTCTGGAAAAGGTTTAGAGTGTTATTTACTTCCCTCATGTCATTTCCTTTGTTGTATACTTAAGTCATTCCTCATCCTATTTGTGGAGGACTTTTTATTATGAGTGCTTTTGAATGTGGTTTGTGTCTGGGCTATAGGGAAAATTAAAGGAGAATCCTAAAAACAGCTCTGTAATGAAACCTTGTTTCTTATGGCTTAGCTACAAGAGAAAAAAAATAGCAACTTTCTTGCACACAGCAGCAATGCCCTTTGCAAATACCTCTGTGACAAACTTACTCCTTTTATCAGTTTCAGCCTGTCACGTGGAGAATCAAGGAATTTGCTTTTCTTTCCCGTTACCTGTTTTCTGCCGTTAATTAAAGGCAGCTATAAACTGCTATAAACATGGTGATTCCAAATACAGAAATGTCCAAAATGAACTGTGAAAAATTATGTGTTCATTTTAAGTTGTTCAGAGGAAGAAATGTTAGCATTGTAAATGAGCCATGCTCTGTGACACACTTCTTTTTCCCCGGTGCGTATTTCATCAACCAGATTCAAACTTCTGAATACCTTCCTTGTAGGTATACTCGAAATCTTGTGGATGAAGGAAATGGAAAATTTAATCTAATGATTCTCTGTTGGGGTGAAGGACATGGCAGGTAATACAATTATTCATTTGCAAATACTTAATAAATTCTCTCTAGTCCAGCGTAAGGAAAGGACAGTGCCAGAATGGTCACAGGTCTCGGGAGGGACCAACACATCTCATGTTACAGTTATTTTGTTCACAATGTCCCAGCAAAAATTCTCATGGGAATTAGGGTAAGAGGGTTAGGCATACACCATGGGTGTCAAAACCAGCCCCCTAAATGAGTAGTAAATCAAAGAAGGTATGTAACTAGTTTAACTTCATCTCTCTGTCTTCTGTGGAGTTTAAGTACATATGGAATTTTGCTAAAACTTGACCTCTGTGGTGCTTTGAAATATGCAAACAATGGCAGGACCAAAGACCAAAGGGTCCACATTTGGACCTAGAAAAGCTGTTCACCAATTCAGAAAATTTCTTTCGACTTCAAGTTAATTGTTGACTGTTAACTTTTGTAGTTCCCTTTTTAATGTTTTATGGAGAGGGTAAGGCAGCTTAAACTAATACCAGTTCTTTGAAACTTGGTTCCTTCATTTGTCCTTAGTTGATACATTTGCGAATTATTATCTCGTAAACAGATCCTTCTCAGGCTTTTGAGAATGGTACAAACAAAAATTGCAGACCCAGTTTTGATGGGAGAAAGGAAACCTGAATTTATGAAATTTGAGGGGGAGTTAGGTCTATGGAAATCATTTATTTACTCATGGAATGCAATTGTTTGCATTCACTCTCAATATGTTTTAAAAACAGAATATACGTTAAGAGTAGTAGTACAGTAAAACCTTGGTTTGCGAGTATAATTCATTTCAGAAACATGCTTGTAATCCAAAGCACTTGTATATCAAAGCCAATTTCAAGAACCATTGGCTCAGTTGTGATCACGTGACATGTATTACAAGACATCGCTTGTTTACCAAGTAAAATTTTTTTAGAAACGTTCGCTTGTCAGGGTCCCTGGGTGGCTGAGTCAGTTAAGCATCTGACTTCCGCTCAACATGATCTCACCGTCTGTGAGTTTGAGCCCCCTGTCGGGCTCTGTGCTGACAGCTCAGAGCCTGGAGCCTGCTTCGGATCCTGTGTCTCCCTCTCTCTCTGCCCCTCCCTGCTCCCATGCTCGCTCTCACGCTCACTTTCTCTCTCTCTCTCTCTCTCTCTCTCTCTCTCTCTCTCTCTCTTCTCTCTCTCAAAAATAAACATTAAAAAGACAAAAAACTAAAAAGAAGTGTTTGCTCATCTTGCAGAACACTTACAGAACAAGTTACTCGCAATCCAAGATTTTACTGTATTTTATATATCGCCCTGAACAGTGTTAATTAAAAATTGATGACATTTGCAAATGCCACTGCAGCGGTTTGTGGCCTGTCCCCATGATAGTACGCAGCAGCGAGCTGTGGGCAGACTGTACTGCACATGGGCGTCCTGGACCGTCTCCTGAGCTCAGTTGTCTTTTTGTGTATCTATAGCAGTATCCATGATCACACTGACTCCCACTGCTTTCTGAAGATGCTGCAGGGAAATCTAAAGGAGACATTATTTGCCTGGCCTGACAAAAAATCCAACGAGATGATCAAGAAGTCTGAAAGAATCTTGAGAGAAAACCAGTGTGCCTACATCAACGGTAACCTTTGAAGTTTTGTATCTGAATTGGAGTCACTTATTCAGAATATATGCACGTAGATTACCACCCACAAAAAAGGCATTTCCTGCCAAGTCTTAGGACAGAATCGAATATGAATTTACAAAAGTAGATTGTAAGGGAGTGAGGCCATGTTCGAAATACTAGTCTATGTGTTAGAAATGTTCTGGAAATGATTAAGAATGTGAGCTATAGTCCTTGTTTATAAAATGCATGCAGCATACTTCTCTATTCTCAAGGGCACCTTTATAAAGCACATTTTTTAGCAGTGATTTCTAGGTCTTCTACCAAGAGTTCATTCATTTTCCTAAAAGTGATTTGGGAGAGGCAAATGCTTTTTAAACAGGCTGTGATTAACATCTTTTTTTTTAATGTTTAGTTTTTTGAGAGAGACAGCATGAGCAGGGGAGGGACAGAGAGAGAGGGAGACACAGAATCTGAAGCAGGCTCCAGGCTCTGAGTTGTCAACACAGAGCCCAACACAAGGTTCAAACCCACAAACCCTGAGATCATGACCTGGGCCAAAGTTGAACATTTAACCAACTGAGCCACCCAGGTGTCCTAACATCGTTTTTCTAAAGAGGATAGTAACTTTCTTTTTTTATTAAAGTTTTTCTTTAACATCATTTTTATTTATTGTTGAGAGACAGAGCATGAGAGGGGCAGAAAGAGGGGAGACACAGAACCTGAAGGAGGTTCCAGGCTCCGAGCTGTCAGCACAGAGCCTGACAAGGGGCTCAAACTCACAAACCTTGACATCATGAAGTGAGCTGAAGTTGGACACTCAACCAACTGAGCCACCCAGGCACCCCAAGGATAGTAACTTTCCAAATAGCCTGTTAAGATTACAGGAGATGATTTTTGATTTCCATCTATAAATGAAATTGCCAGCACATAGGAAGAATAAATAACTCGGCCAAGGTCGCTCAGCTATTAAGTGCCAGTTAGCATTTGAACTCAAGCCATTTGATTCCAAAGCCCATACTCTTAATGGGGATACTATTCCAATGATGTAAAGTAAAATATTACAGAGATTTCTCTGGTCATGTAGCTTCTTTCTTCTTGTATCTTTTTTTTTTAAGTTTGTTTATTTATTTTGAGAGAGGGAAAGAGAGAGAATCCCAAGCACGATCCGTGTGGAGCCGGACATGGGGCTTGAACTCATAAACTGTAAAATTGTAACCTAAGCCAAAACCAAGAGTCTGGCGCTTAACCAACTAAGCCACCCCGGTGCCCCCTTTCTTCTTATATCTTAAAGTCCCATTTGGGCTTTGATACTTGGCCTAAATTTGCTCATTTGTTTAAGAATGCAGGCCACTTACGAAGCTCAGACTGTATGGGACCTTTTCTCCCGCCTTCACAAAACTAGAGGTGTCCATTTCTTATGTGGTAGGAAGCTGTTAGTTGAGGACTGCCGTATGTGTAGGGCACACCAGGTTTCCAAGAGCGATTTTGTTGTCTGTATCGCTCACAATGAAGCTCAAAGCCTTTCAGCATAATTACTTTCAGCCGGAGTCACAGAGTCTATGAAACTAGATTAGATCTTAAAGAATAAGTGCGCTTTCTTCAAGGGTCTTTGATCCAGAACCTACCAGAGCCAAGCAGTGAGTGATGCAGGGCAGGAAAAAGGTTGGGGTACTGGTGTGTGCAGGCCACACCGTCTACAGCAGGGGCGGTGACGGCCACCCATTTCCCCACCCACTGTTTCGATTTCTTTTTCCACCCAAGTGGGAAATTCCCATTTTTACGGGACATGTTGCCAGGTGGTGAAATACTGGTTGGGATAAGCTGAATGTGTCTATAGATGAATTTCCCATAAGCTCAAAAGCCTAAAAAGTTTAACCATTGATTTTTACGGACACAGGAGGAGTACGGATGCACAGTGGTCAGCGGGAGGGATGTTTCGAGTACAGGAAGGAGCGTGAGGGCAGAGGAGGCATTGCAAAGAATCAAAACTGTTCAGGAATGGTCTTGCTGGAGGGAAGGGCAGTGGGCTTGGGCAGGAGGCGTAGGAGGGTGAAGTGAGATCAGGGCCTGGGCCTCTAAGACCAGCAAAGAAGTAAGAGCCTGCTTTGGTCGGTAGAATTCTATCAGACGTGTCTCGACACGTGTCTCGATGGATTCCGTAGCAGCGTGCAACACAGGGTGGAGGAAGGAGGAAATTGGGAAGGAGACCAAATTACTTATCGTAAGGCAAGTAGTAGACAAGCCTGGTGTCCATAAATATCACCAAGAAAAGGTCAAGGTTACTGTGAAAGATGGTACACCATGGGCATGAAGGAAAGGAGGCAGAGGTGGATGGGTGGGTGGATGGATGGATGGATGGTGCATGGGTGGATGGATGGATGGGTGGGTGGGTGGATGGATGGATGGGTGGGTGGATGGATGCTGGGATTATTAATAGTAGGTCCAAGAGTTTCCAGGGCTTCCATAAAGGAGGATGGCTAGGATTGGCGGGATCTGTGCTTGCAGGATTGCTTGACTTTCATTGGGTAGCATATGCACGTCCACTTGGAGAACAGTAATTTACCTAAGGGACAGTCATTACTTAAGAAGGTGGAACTTGTGTTCAAAATTGTTCTTAAGCCAGTGTTTTACGGGCAGTAAGCTATAGAACCAAAGAGGTCGCATCTGTGAGAAGTATGTCTGATATTTGGAAATGAAGACACTGCTGAAGACCCCAGAAGTTGTGAGTTGGTGGAAGGTGGTCTTGCCATGCTCTGGCTGGGAGGAGAACCTTAGTCTTACCCTTCTCTCATGCAAGATCAAAAGCACAAATCATAAAACGGGCACCAAATTAGGTGCCTACGTTAACTACACTCATTACACTGGAGTCCTTCCTTGATTATTCTTCAAACTCTCCTAACTGTAAATTTCTTGGGGGGGGGCGGGGGGAACAGAGTGCGAGCCCCAGAGGGGCAGAGAGAGAAGGAGACACAGAATCCAAAGCAGGCTCCAGGCTCTGAGCTGTCAGCAAAGAGCCGGATGCAGGGCTCAACTCACAAACTGAGAGATCAGGACCTGAGCTGAAGCCAGACGCTCAGCCACTGAGTCACCCAGATACCCCAAATTATTTTCTTTTCTTTCTTCTTCCTTCCCTCCCTCCCTCTTTCCCTCTGTCCCTCCTTTCTCCCTTCCCCCTTCTTTCCATCTCTCCTTTGTTCCTTCCTTCCTTCCTTCATTCATACCTTCCTCTCTTCCTCCCTCCTCCTCCCCCAGGGCCCCTAGACTTGCTTCAGTGTCAGTTGGTTTATCTCTGAGCCAGAGCTCAGCTGACACCCTGGAGAACCCTCACATCATTCAGTCTTTCCCTTCGTTTCCTCTGCTGATCCCCCTTTTTCCTGATATCCTCTCTGCTTCCTCAATGACTTTGTGTGAAAGGGTTCACGGAAAGTACATTTTTGAGACCACACATCCCTAAAGGTCCCCAAAGTCCATCCTCGCAACATGGTGATAATGGAGCTGAAGGTGGAATTAGGACCTAGGCTCTTCTCTCAGTGAAAGTAATCCCTTGACTTTTAGCTTCCAGTCATCTTTTTGAAAGCCTGGTGCCACTCTGATTCTTAAATCTTTCTATGAAACTATTATTTTCTTTCTGAAAACTTTGGGATTTTCTCTTTCGGAACCTTTTCCTGACCCAAGCGTTATAGTCATGTCCCTTGTTTCTCAGCCATTGTGTTGGGTTCTTTTTCCATGGGTTCTTTCATTCTGGAAACCTGTGTCCTTCTAATCCAGAAAATATTTTCAGGTTCTTTCTTTGGCATTTGGTGTGGTTCTGTTTCTGAAACTCCTACTACTCAGTTAGGAAACCTCCTGAACTGGTCATCTAGTTTTTCAAAAGTCTTCTCCTGAGTACTGTTTGTTTCAAGTTGTTTTTTGGAGAGGTTTGCTTTGGCCCTTTTTAATATTAGAGATCTTTTCTTTTATTAAAAAAGAAAGATCATTTCTTTTATTAAAAAAATTTTTTTTAATGTTTGTTTATTTGAGGGAGAGAGGGAGACAGAGTGTGAGCAGGGGAGGGGCCAGGCTCCAGGCTCTGAGCTGTTAGCACACGGCCTGACATGGGGCTTGAACTCATGAACCATGAGATTGTGACCTGAGCCGAAGCCAGAAGCCTAATCGATTGAGCCACCCAGGTGCCCCTTAATTTTTTTAACATTTTAAATTTATTTTTGAGAGATAACTTGTGGGCAGGGGAGGGACAGAGAAAGAGGGAGACACAGAATCTGAAGCACCTTCAGGCTCTGAGCTGTTTTTAGCACAGAGCCCAGTGCAGAGCTCAAACTCACAGGCTGTGAGATCATGACCTGAGCCGAAGTTGGACACTTAGCCCGCCAAGCCACCCAGGTGTCCCAATACTAGAGATCTTGCTCAATACCCAGGGGCCTTGGCTGTGTGCTAATATTTGAAAATCAGGGGCAGAAGACAAAAATTAACTGATAGCTCTGAACACAAGAATGGTGTCCGTCAACTGGACTTCACTCTAGGATCATCTGCTGTGGTTTTCCCTTGAAAAGCCAGTGGCGGTATCTTTAAGAGCTTTATGCGGGAGCCCATCAGATTCCTGAGAAGTTGCTTCCCAGCACCACAGTCTGGAGAAAAAAATCCCGTCTGGCAGCATTCCTGCAGCTAGGTGGTGAAGAAAGCTGGGGTCTTGGCATCCAGTCTGTAAGTCACTTGTTCTTCTCCTGGTATCCGCCAGTCCTGAGTTCATGTATTCTACTCCTTCTAGACGAGAGATCCCAGACTTCTACCCCGGGGAATGGGGGAAGAGTGGTAAAAGAGATTTGAGCCTCTACTTAAATAGGCTTTCAACCAGTTCTTGGATTTTTAGCCCCATCTCCATCCTCATTTCCAGAAGTATCTGTGCTGCCAACCCCTAAGCTTTTGAGATAGATACAGATATAGATATCATATGTTAATGTATACATATTTATGATATCAAGGTATAAGTGAGGTTATGAGGCACCTGGGTGGCTAAGTCGGTTAAACATCTGACTTTAGCTCAGGTCATGATCTTGCAGTTCATGAGTTCAAGCCCTGTATCAGGCTCAGAGCCTGAAGCCTGCTTCGGATTCTGTGGCTCCTTCTCTACCCTTCCCCAGCTCACGCTCTGTGTCTGTCTCTCAAAAATGAATAAATATTGGGACGCCCAGCTGGCTCAGTCGGTAGAGCATGCGACTCTCAATCTCGGGGTCATGGGTTTGAGCCCCATGGTGGGTATAGAGATTACTTTCAAAGAAAAATGAATAAATGTTAAAAAAAAATTTTAAAGATATAAGTGAGGTTCATTTACATAAATATTGTATATATCGATAGATATAGATAGGATATCAAGATAGAAGTCAGGTTACTTTTTGGCTCTCCCCATGGGTGGCTAAGGATTTTACTTCCTGCCCCTGGCAAACTTATTCATCTTCTTTCAAGCTCTCAAACTTTTATTGATGTTTTCCCTTCTCCCATTTTTTTTTTTGTCTTCATGGGTTGCTGCCTTTTTAAAATTCTTCTGGGTAGAGCGGGTTCCAGAAAGAGTACATGTCACTTATTATCTTAAACTGGAAAGTCCCGTGGAAGTGATTTCTGTTAATTCCAGCCGTGTCCGATTGATGTAGGATCTTAGGAGGATGACAGATTTTTACCTGCACGTGTCACTTAAACTCCTTCATCCGCTTCTCCTTCGCGGGTATTGTATAGATTCCATCGGCTTACACCGAGTAGAAAACATCAGCCATACGGAGCCCGCTGTCAGCCTCCACTTGTACAGCCCGCCGTTTGACACGTGCCACGCCTTTGATCAAAGAACAGGCCATAAAAACAAAGTCACCATGACATTCCACAGCAAATTTGGAATCCGGATTCCATTTGTAAGTATAATTTCTCTCTTCTCGGTTTAAGCGCTTTGTCAGTTGGCCACATTACACTGTACGCATTGCTTGTTTTGTTCTAGATATTGTTTGAATGTCTTGTGGTAAGTATTCTTAAAGTGAAGAATGAGATGAACCTTAACTTGGTGGAAAAGCCCTTTCATCCTAAATCTTTTCTTTTCTGGAGATGATATGGTGATAGTTTGCATTTATTTAAAATAATGTAAATTTGGGGCACTTGGGTGGCGCAGTTGGGTAAGCATCCGACTTTGGCTCAGGTCATGATCTCACAGTTCATGAGTTTGAGACCCACATTGGGCTCTGTGTGGACAGCATGGAGCCTGGAGCCTCCTTCATATTCTGTGACTTCCTCTCTCTGCCCCTCCCCTGCTCCCACTCTGGCTTTCTCTCTCTCAAAAATATATAAACATAAAATGTTTTTAAATAAATAAGTTAATTAAATAAAATAATGTAAATTAGATTTATTAAAACGAATTATTTATTGAGAAATTTTGAAAAGTAAGCTCACTACTAAAGGAAATGTATTCTGAGAGACCCTGAGTGGCTCACTTGGCCAAACATCCGACTCTTGATTTCAGCTCAGGTCGTGATCCCACAATCTTGAGATCAGGCCCTGCATTGAGCTCCATGCTGAGCGGGGAGCCTGCTTGGGGTTCTCTCTCCCTCTCCCTGTGCCCCTCCCCCAGTCATGCATTCAGGTACTCTCTCTCAAAAAAAATTTTTTTAATAGAAAACGTTCCCTCTTCACTTATTAGAGAAATAAGAATAAAAACTGTATTATTTGATTTAACTATTATTGCTGGGACTTAATGTTCATGGACCTAATTGACAGCACAAGTCCTTTGCATAGTTCACCTTCCCAAAGTCAGGGCTCTGTTCTGATGATATAAATACACTGGCCTGTTTTGATTGCCAAATAGTAGTGATACTGTTTAGACCACCAATAAATGAGAGTAGACTCTAATGACATGTTTCCCCTCGAAGGCTAAGTGCTGCCTCCTGAAAATAATAAGGGAGCCACCGGTGATACGGTACAGCAATCTTCTATGTCTGGTGAAGTAAATTGGCCACTTAGGAGAATGATCTTGGAATAGTAACAGGAATGTCCAGAAATAGTACGTGAAAACCGACCCTGGAAACTCTCCTCGCAAACCTTAAAGCACAGCTTTGGAGGGAAGTGAGGGCAGAATGTCTCAGGTGATTGCCCCGCTTGGTTTTCTGCATTTCGACCCCCAAGAAATAGTTATTATCACGGGAACAAAACTACAGGGCTCCACCGCCAAAGTCAAGTTGACATATGCTGCTAGCAAAGCAGGACTCCTTAGGAACAAGCCAAAAGGGTCTTATGTAAAAGACTTACACAATTTTCTTTTTCTTTCTTTCCAACAGACTGCTTCAGGATCCCTGGAGAACAACTAGGAAGCACCAAATCCTCTAAGGTTTTCCTCTAAGGTCTGCTACAAGTTTTGCCTTGGACGGGGAGGCCTCTACTGTCTGCTGTCCAACAGTACACTTTGCAAAGCCAATACCTAGATCTTCTGCAAGGCGGACACTGATTGTAGGGCATCGAGCAAGCAGATAGTGGCCTGAGCTCCTGCAGAAGAAAAATCCCACTGAAGGTACAATAGGCCTCGTAATTGTAAAGGCCAAATGGAGTGCTCACTTGGTTTTATCCTCTAAATTCAGGGGAACTGCAGTGGGAATGTCAGTGAAGGTTTTTACAGCTTTTGGAAACGCTTTGGTCCCTGAACTGTAATTTGCAATAAATAAAAACCAGATACCATAGACATCAAATGCTCATCTTGCTAGTTGGCGGAGTAATTGTAGATGTCTTTAGTATCCTTTGTATGTTCTTAATATTTTCAGAGAATTTTTTGGATCTATGGATTTTATTTTTTCAGTCTTACTTTACAAATTCCTGTCCTGTACATAGGAAGGTATTGTAGGTAGAGAAACGTTAGGCGCTTTGCCATTTGGTAATGAAAGGAAGGGCAGACGGTTTAGAAAAGTACACGCATCCAAACGCACACCAGACCAAAACCATGCGTCTAAAAACTCCCCTCTAGGAGCGCCTGGGTGGCTCAGTTGGTTAAGCGTCCAACTTCAGCTTGGGTCTCATGGTTCGTGAGTTCAAGCCCCTCGTCGGGCTCTGTGCCTAGAGCCTGCCTCAGATTCTGTGTCTCCCTCTCTCTCTGCCCCTCCCTGTTCGCACTCTGTATCTCTCTCTCAAAAATAATCATTAACAAAAATTTAAAATAAATAAATAAAAACTCCTGTCTAAACATGCACAGTGGGGGCCACCTGGGTGGCTCATTCCAACTTCGGCTCAGGTCATGATCTCATGGTTCCTGGGTTCGAGCCCCGGTCAGGCTCTGTGCTGACAGAGAGCCTGGAGTCTGTTTCAGATTCTGTGTCTCCCCCTCTCTCTGCCCCTCCATTGTTCGCACTCTGTCTCTCTCTGTCTCAAAAATAAATAAACACTTTAAAAAATTGAAAAAAAAATAAACATGCGCAGCGGTTATGGTCAAAAACTTTGTACTGCTACTGAAATCGCCAAATAATTTTAATAAAACTGGATTTGAATACAATTTAGTGTTGTCTTTCTGTTTAATATTCTTTAGTTCATATCTTAGATTTAGACGAAGTACCAAGAGCACAACAAAAGATACTTTTATGGGGGTGCGTGGGTGCCTCGGTTGAGCATCTGACTCTTGATTTTGTTTCAGGTTATGATCTCATAGTTCGTGAGTTTGAGCCCCACCTTGGGCTCTGTGCTGACAGTGTGAAACCTGCTTGGGATTCATTCTCTATCTCTATCCCTCTCCACCCCGCCACTTCTGCCAAGGTCCCGCATTTTCTCTCAAAACAATAAATAAATAAAAATAAATCTTTTAAAAAGACACTTTCTGATCTCACCCTTACGGTGTGAGAGGGTCAAAAAATGAGTTCAAGAGAGCTCACCTTCTCGTGTTTCACAGCTGTTCACGAATTGGCCAGAAGTCCCAACCCAATGGCCTCTGGCGCTTGCAGTTCACTGACATAAGCAGGTTGCCTGACAGTTCTGTGGGGGTCTGTAGGTGTTTACATGCAAATTGGCTTCCAGCAATTAAAAACAGGAGGTTTCCTAGAAGAAGGTGTAGATTTCTAGCTTCGTGAACATTTCCAGTTCCTTCACTGCATTTTCACTGATGTCTGTTAGCTGAGCTCTGCTCTGGCCGCCTCTCCTGTCCGTGGCCGCATCCGGATTTCCTGTTTCTCTGTTGATGTTACTTACAGAGGCCGCACAGGCGTTTCAGTTTGCTGCCCCTGCTTCCCGCAGTCATTTTAGGAATATCTGTCATAAACTTGGAGTTCATTATCTCCAGAAGCTTAATTAGAAAGTGAAGTCCTTTGGGTTGCCCGGGTGGCTCAGTCATTTGAGCGTCTGACTCTTGGTTTTGGCTCAGGTCATGATCCCAGGATCGTGAGATCAAAACCCATGTTGGGCTCCGTACTGAGCAGGGAGCCTGCTTAAGATTCTCTCTCCCTCTCTCTGTCCCTCTCGCCGGCTCACTCTCATGTGTGCATACACACTCATTCTCTCTCTAGAAAAGTCCTTTGAAGATGCTTCTATATAGGTTATTGCTTGTGTTCTTTACACCACACTACCGTCTCAGAATTATATTTGCTTCCTCTCACTTTGGAGAAGGATGCTAACAGTTTACTGCGTGCTTACTGCATAGTAGGCAGTGTTACCAGTTGTCCAGATGTACTAACAAACTTCTGGAAGGTTTCTTCATGAATTAGGTCTTTTATTGGCTCTCTACTGCTACCTGAATGTATTTCACTACACACTTAGTGCCTTAAAGCAACCACAAATTACTATCTTACAGCTCCGAAGAGTCCGAAGTCTGACCTTCACGGCGTTAAAATCTAAATAACGGCAGGCTTGCATATCCTCTCTGTGAGTTCTGTGTGAAGTCTGTTTTATTGAGTGTTTTCCCCCACCTTCTGGAGACTGCCCGCATGCCCGGCTCAGGGTCCCCTTGTCCATCTTCAGGCCAGTAATGGCGGGCTGAGGGCTGTATCCGGGCACTCCGACCCATTCTTGGCTCCTCTTCCCTCACTCAAACCACCAGGAGGTGTCTGCATCTCTAGGTTGTGCCCTTCCATCTGTAAAGTCTCTTGACACGTGAGATAACATATTTATAGGCTCCGGGGATCAGGATGTGGATGTCTTGAGGGGGGCGGTCATCCTACCACAGTCTGTCTTCTTCTTCCCAGAGCCATGTCCATCCCACGTGCGAACTAGAGTCACCCCATCCCAGGGTCTCCATCACAGTCTCCACTGGAAGTCCAAAACTTTGCCCAGTCTCCTCATTTAAATCAGGTATGGGTAAGGCTCTATCATCCGTCTGGGCCACCATTAGTCCCCATATGTTGAATCGCTAAGCCCGGTTTAGAAACCTGCCGAGTTTATCGAACCAAGTTGTTGGGACTTGACCCCAAGCACCTTTTAAAACTCATTCTAAGGGCGCCTGGGCGGCTCAGTTGGTTAAGTGAATGACTCTTGGTTTCGGCTCAGGCCATACTCTCTTCTTGATCCTGAGATTGAGCCCCCCATCAGGGTCTGGGCAGAAAGTGCAGAGCCTGCCTGGGATTCTCTCTCTGCTCCTTCCCTACGCCTGCATTTGCTCATACTTTCTCTCTCTCTCTCTCTCAAAATAAATAAACTTTAAAAGAAAAAAGCAAACCCTAGCCACTGTCCAACTGATTTCACTGAACAGTTTAGGATTATCTGAAAAGTGTTCTTCCTTTTTTCACTCCTAAATTACCTAATCCTACCAATAATATGCAAGCCCTATAGGGTGGAGACATTGTTTCATTTACTACCTTCTCCTGAGACCTTAGATCAGACCTGACCCAGAGCAGGTACTCAATAGATACATACGAAGAGAATGAAGAAAACCCTTGGGGCGCCTAGGTGGCTCGTTTGGCTAAGCATCTGGCTTGTCTCAAGCCCTGATCTCATGGTGTTGGGAGTTCAAGCCCTGCATCAGGCTCTGCCCTGTCAGTGCAAAGCCTGCCTGGAATTCTCTCTCTCTCTTCCTTTCTCTCTACCCTTTTCCCACTTTCTCTCTCCAAATAAACAGACTTAACTTAAAAACCCTCAATCTCCTCGTATAACAAGTTTGCCTTAATGTATTCTGATGCTGCCATCCTTTCCTTGGGTCACCAAATCGCATGCATTATATTACTTTTTATTAAGTTCGGAAATTCTGAGGATCATACTTTTAGGCCAGAGACTTCTTTCATCCAGCCCATGTCGATGGCTTATCTCTTGGCATGACTTCAATGGTCATGTATTTAGACAAACCAATTGATGAAGGGCTTTTAGATACATTTCATGGGTGGAGACAGCATTAATTATCCATTTAGCAATAGGGCCTAGCCTTATTTTATTTTATTATTTTACTGACTCACAGACCACTTTGAAAACCTCTGAATGGGGGTGCCTGGGTGGCTGTTAAGTGTCTGACTTCGGCTCAGGTCATGATCTTGCAGTTTGTGGGTTCGAGCCCTGTGTTGGGCTCTGTGCTCGGAGCCTGAAGCTGCTTCAGATTCTGTCTCCTTCTCTCTCTGTCCCTCCCCCACTCATGCTCTGCCTCTCTCTCTCAAAAATAAATTATAAAAAAAAGAAAAAGAAAACCTCTGAATGATAAAGTTCTCTCCAGAAAGCCCAGCAACACTGTAAATTTGCATACAATTTCAGAAAAGATTCCTAGATCCTCCTAGGGTCTAAATTCCTAGATTCCTAGGTTCCTAGGTTCCTGGATCCCCAGTTAAAGAACCTTGTTTTCTGTTTTTAAGTTTATTTTATTTATTTTGATTGAGAGAGTGTGCACATGAGCCAGGGAAGGACAGAGAGAGGGAAGGAAAGAGAATCTTAAGCAGGCGCCACCCTCTGCTCTGAGTCTGATGCAGGATTCCACCTCACAATTGTGAGATCATGACCTGAGCCGAAATCAAGAGTCAGATGCTTAACTGACTGAGCCACCCAAGCGCCCCAAGAACGCCATCTTATTGAGCCAAAGCTTGTGGGAAGTGATGGCTATTTGAGTTCATTTTCTGAGATAAGAGGGCATTGGCAGGCTAGACTACTAGTTAACATTTTAAAAGTTACAAGGGGGTTTCCAAGAAATGCCATAAACTGGTGCTACCTTGTCCAGGCACGTCCACATATTTCACAAGTTCCGGTCTCTATGTCTCTGAAGACATGAAGGACATTTTAGACTTTCACAACTTTATGTATGCAGTTAGTAGATGTTTTCCTTAAAGACATGTGGGAAAAAAAGGAAAAGTGTATAAAATAGTGAAATAAGCCAGACACAGAAAAAAAAAAAGAACAGTGTATGATTCCACTTTTAGATGAGGTACCTAGAGTTGGCCAATTCAGAGAGAAAGAAAGTGGACCGGAGCTCCAGGGAGGAGGGGCCCCGGGGGAGGGGGAGTTAGTGTGTCACGGGTACAGTTTGGAGCCATGAAATGATGTTCTTGGGGGCGCCTGGGTGGCTCAGTCAGTTGAGGGACCGACTCTTGATTTCAGCTCAGGTCATGATCCCAAGGTCGTGGGATGGAGCCCCGGGTCGCAGTCTGTACTAACTGTGGAGCCTGCTTAAGATTTTCTCTCTCCTCTGCCCTTCCCCTATTTGTGCTCTCTCTAAATAATACATATATTTATATATTGATATAAAATATGTATCCATTTATATTAATACATATATTAATTTGTTATATAAATATCAACATTTTATGTTAAAATAAAACACAATTATAATATATTTAAATATTAATATATAGTGTATATTATATAAATATATATTTTACAGAAAATAGAAAAATAATATCTATATTTAGAAAATGATTTGCTTGTAGATACTGGTGGTAGGGACACACTGTTGTGAATGTATATGATACCACTAAATTGTACATTTGTGGCTGGTTAATGTTAAAAGTATTATGTATATTTTTCCATAATTACAGATATTTTTACTGGTGAAACTTACAACATGCTCCATCGTGAAATCGGTGAAGGGGATTAAGAGTACACTTATTGGGGCTGACAGTGGGAAGGTTGCTTCATGAGGAGAGGACAATGAAGGAATGAGTTTTAAAAAAAGTACATTCATTGTGATGGGCACTGAGTAATGTATAGATTGTTGAATCATTGTATTAGATACATGAAACTAATATCCTGAAACTAATATAACACGGTATGCTAATTATACCTGAATTTTTTTTAGGATTTTACTCTTAACCTTTACTCTAAATCCAACATGGGACTCAAACTCACGACCCTGAGATCAAGAGTCACATGATCTACCAACTGAGCCCGCCAGGTGCCCTTATACTTGAAATTAAAAAAAAACACATCACTTCAAAGGCAGAGGACTTGACAGACTCATGGGTATTCCCCAAAGAAAGCTCTACTCTCTTTTTTTTTTTTGGACAAGCTCTGTTGGTTAAGCACCCAACTCTTGATTTTCACTCAGGTTATGATCTCACGGTTCATGGGTTCAAGCCCTGTGTCTGGCTCTGTGCTGACAGTGTGGAACCTGCTTGGGATTCTCTCTCTCCCTCTCTCTCTTTGTCTGCTCCTCTCTGCTTGCGCATGTGCACATGCACTCTCTTTCTCTCTCAAAAATAAATAAATATATATATTTTTAAAGTATATGGAGTTTCCCTCTCTAAAAGTAACCTTACGACTTTCTGTGTTTGCTTACTTTTTTTTTTTTTCATTTATACATAGTGTGCTCTTACAAAGAGAGCTTTCCACATCGGAACACAAACATTTCGTTCTTATGCAGCCTCGGGGTCATGGTATTTCCATCACTTGAATGTTCCCTGGTTTAGTTCACCAATCCCTGTTGTTGGACTTTGACGTGATTTTCCGCCTTCCACAACTGCAAACAGCTCCATGATGAACAACCGTGTGCATAACATCATTTCACAAGTATCAGCTGACACACTTCTTTATTACAAAACTAACAAGATAACTCAGCCCCAGGAAATGAGGTGACACCACAAGGTTATGGCAAACTGCCCTGGCTGGAGAGTACCCCTTCCGAGCAGGACTTGTCCGCTGATGTCACTACTTGCCATATGAAGGCTTCCCCACTGTGCAGTGGTCAAGTGCATTTGTGTGGAGCCTCCAAGCCTCTTGGAATCTTGAGGCTCACAGAGATTACTTATCACAGGCGAGAAAGAAACACATGTATTTGTGGGAAAACCAATGATCCGGTCGTGATCAGTTTGGAACTCTAACCGCCCTCAACGGGGGAGTCCTTGCTTTCCTTATGTGGTTGCTGGTTTTTTTAATCACTGAGCTTTCTGACTAGTGGAGGTGGGAGATGTGATAGCTTTGAAATCACGCTTCCCTTTGCGGGGGAGGTGTTGGTATATTTTGTTTCTTTTTCAAATAATTCACAAAAAGACTTAAAGGCGCTGTGTGAGACTCAGGTCTGCTGAACATGGTTCCAAACACTGAGTAAAGCCAAAATCAGTGGTCTGGGGACATCCTTCCTTATACAAGTTCTGTTTCATATATTTATATTTATATATCCATACACTATGGTGATATGTATAATGTTTACCTAAAAGCACGCCTGGAAAAATTCCTGGCCCAGCAGGGATCGAAATATTATAGAACTAGAAATTAATCGAATGCAGTTGAGGGTGGATTCACTTTCAATGCCAAGAGCCCTCCTCAGCACACTGTAGCAAAGAGACAAAGTGTCATTACACTATAGGTCTCTGCAGTGCACCTTTCAGCAAAAGCTGTATGATTGTAAGTTTATGCATCTATGATTCCTCTAACTGATAAATATAGAATTAAAGTATCGGGCAATCATGAAGATGAAATGTACTTGAGTGAGCACTGAGCCCAGCAAGTCTTATTATAAATAGAGAAATGGAGGCAAGTGAGGTGAAAGTTAACCAATACGCCTGAGCAATGCAATGCTAGTGCAGGTTCACACACACGGGCTGATATCCAGGAATTCCACAAGCTGACTAGTAGATGAAAATTGATCACAGCAGGAGAATTTACATTGTGGGAATCTGTCAATGCTATAAATCAGGGTAGTTTTCTTCCCTCAGAGAGCAGACATTCCATTGTGTCTAAAGTCATTCAACCAAAAGACAATGTTTGCTTGGACTATTTAAGTATGTGCATTCTACCTTTTTGTTTTTATTGCACTTTATTTTTTTTTACTTTTTATTTTTTAAATTTTGTTAATGTTTATTTATTTTTGAGAGAGAGAGAGGGTGTATGAGTGGGGGAGGGGCATAGAAAGAGGAAGACACAGAATCCAAAGCCCGCTCCAGACTCTAAACTGTCAGCACAGCTCCCCACAAGGGGCTCGAAACCACGAACCATGAGATCATGACCTGAGCTAAAGCCGGTCGCTTAACTGAGTCCCCAGGGGCCCTTGCACTTAAAAATTTTTAAATTGCTTTTTGCGTATTTAGATATATGTTGTTACTTCAGAGAAATCCTTTAAGGTTAGACAGGAATATTATTGTTCTCCACCCCATTTCAGAGATAAGGACATGTAAACACAAGGTAGATGAAGTAGTTTACCTAAGCACACACAGCTAGGTAATGGAAAAACCACAACACATTGGTTCTGCTCAGGACTCATTGGACCTTTGGCAAAAGAGAAAAGCTATTGAGCAAGGACAGAAAATCAACAAGGGCCCCCATGCAATGGTGTCTCTATGTCTTTCCTGTCTGAAATCTATCAACTGGTTGAGATGTTGTAGTTTAAAAAAAAACACTCATGAGGTATTCAGGCTGGATGGCTCAGTTAAGAGTCTTTTTTTCCCCCCAAGTGGATCCAATTAGTTCTCATGTTATAGCAAATGTTGGGACAGGGTTGTGCTTTATTCTGATGTGACAGGTCACAGGTTATATAATTCTTAGGGTTTAACATAACCCAGGATTCCATATTGTTTTGATGAAGACTCGCTCAAATGCAGTTGACAAAATGTAACCTGAATGGACTAGAACAAAACAAGCTCATAGAACTCAGCCAAGGGTGGATCGAAGGATCCAAACTGATTTTTAGGACTCTATCTTGCGCTCCATATTTTTTTACTCTAAAGTCTACCCTTGTGGCATTATTATCTCCAGGCTCACAACTTCGATTTCAATTTTGGTAGCATAAGGGGCTATTTCTTCCCAGTCTCTCAATAGGTATATGGACTCTGATTACATCATATGCCCATCCCTGACCCATTTGTACGGCCAGCAGGGTATGATCTCTGCCCTGGCCTGAGTCATGTGTTTGGAGTCAAGGCTGAAACAAGGTCCACCAAATCAAACGGCTTGGTGTGGGGGTTGGGGTCACCAAGGAAAACTAGAATTCCGCTATGAGAAGAAAGAAGAAGAAGAGACTACACAGTAGGCGGAAAATCAACAGATTTCTATTCCATAGGAGCTCGCCAGGTGTGTGTTGAGTTAGTGAATAAATGAGTATGGGGTAACGTAAATATAAATCAAGGAACCAAGGGCGCAGAACGAAGGATCATGGCAACCAAATCACCTTTTTTTTTTGCCCCTGATGACACCATTTAAACAATGCAAGGCTAATTGTTTTTCTTTCTCTTCTTTTACTGGTGAAACTTATAAGACATTCCATCACTCAAGAGACAGAGGACTTTCCAGGTAGACTCATGGGTGTTTTCCAAAGAAATCTCCAATATCTAGGGGTGCCTGGGTGGCTCAGTTAAGTATCTAACTTTTGATTTGGGCTCAGGTCATGATCTCGCCATTCATAGGTTTGAGCCCCATCTCGGGTTCTATGCTGCCTGCTTGAGATTCTCTCTATCCCTCTGTCTCTGCCCTTCCCCCCTCTCAAAAATAAGAAAGCCTTTTTTTAAAAAAAAAAAAAAAAAAAAAAAAAGGAAAACTCCAATATCTAAATATCCTCCATCAAACCCATATCAAAATTCTTCCACCAGGATTACAGGCTTGTGTAACAGGAGACAAATGGACTTTTTCCATCATCCCGGAATCTAGTGGAATCTTAAGGCTGAAAATGGAAGGTATCAAATACCTCCTATGCTAAAGAGGACAGCCAAAAGTCACTCAGGGGTTGGTGTCAGGCATTTCTGTTCAGGACTTGCAGGAAGGAGTTGGTCTCGCAGCAACCCCATTTTGTCTAAGGCCGAGGAGCTGGGCTTTTACATCGCCATTGTGAGTTGATCAAAGCACTCTTATGAGGTTCATTCCCAGACCAGGACTGCAGTAAAGTCTGTTAGAACCACATGCCAGCTCCTGTTGTGACCACACTTCACCTCCGCCCTCCCACGCCCCTCCACAACGGAGCCAGGTTTTCCATTCAGATCTTAGGCATTCCTGAGCTTTGGCCAGATCACACTTTCCTACCTCGCTGGCTCTGTTCTCCGATCTCCTGCCTGAAATGCACCCTACCCCAGCACCCTGCCTTCTGGGAGACATAGCAGCTCCTCTCCAAGGTGATACTTCCCCCGCTCAAGTATCATGTCTTTCCTAAGCTACCCCCATAGGAGGGATCTCTCCATCTCTGGGATTCCATAGGATTTTGTTTTCACTTTCTTGCAGCTGTTGCAAGTTCTATTCTGCCACAGGAATTTGCGTTTGATCTACCACCGGATAACAGATTCCTGGGGCCTGCACAGAGCCAGATTCAGTGGTCTCCAGCTGACTCTTCTTGTACCAAGCAAGGCAATTTTTTTTTTTTAGAATATTTGTTTTTATCTTGCTTAGGCTACTTTAGAGAAATCATAAAGAATATCAGGCACTGGCTTTTTTCTGCTAGTATTTTCTCCCCCTACTCCAAGAGATTAGTGGCCTTTGAAAACTCTTGCTTCAGGGTCTAAAGAAGTGGGTTTTTTTTTAATGTTCATTTTTTTTTTTTAGAGAGAGCATGTGAGTAGGGGAGGTATGGAGAGAGAGACAGAATTCCAAGCAGTCTCTGCACTGACACTGATAGCAGTGAGCCTGATGTGGGGCTCGAACCCATGAACTGTGAGATCATGACTTGAGCTGAAGTCAGACACTCAACCAACTGAGCCACCCAAGTGCGCCAAGAAGCTGCATGTGAACAACCTCTCCTCCTGGTCTTTTTCTCTCCCGAAAGCCTAGACTGATTGAGGAGATTATGGTGGGTGCTCAGGGAGCAGGTGGGGTGGGAAGGAGGGCTCTTAGAAGTCTTTGTGAAGAGTAGCTGAATGGAAAAGGACATGGCTTCTTTTTTATAGGACCTGTGCCTCCTTTCTTAGAAGTATTTCAAAAAGGAGCAGATTTTTGGTGCACCTAAGAAGGCCAGACTCTAGGGACTCATGCCCCAGCCGTGGCACAAAGCACGATCTTTCCAGGGACTAGACAGATCTAAGCACTAAGCCTGTCAGTGACAACCAAGATGAACTGAAGCCCAGAGACACTTCTCTTGTCAGCCGGCATCTTCTCGCATTCTTGTGTAATCCCGAGAGGGGGAAGGAACTCCCTCCACTGAAAACGAAAAGACTGGCAGGCTATCGGCCGAGAGCTGGAATTAAATTTGATTTATAGAAAAATAAAATAATACTGCTTTCAATGTTGGATAAGCTCCTGGCTGGTGAACTGATGCGGGGTGGAAAGGGATTTTCTCTAGGCTGGGATGAGATTCACTGACTTGTGCTCTACTGGACCCCAGGGCAAGAATCTGCTAGGAATGACTCACTTTCTAATTCAAGTTCAAGTACTGAGCAGAAGGGTGCAGTAAGGTGGTGTGTAGGAATATAGAGGTCAGTGTCATTCAGGGATCAGGTGAGCCCGTTGCAAGTTTGGAGCTAGCTGAGAGATACGTGTTGTTTGGTCTCCTGCAGCTACGCCTCTTACATCACAGCAGCTTAGGATTTGTCATTCTTGGTCCTCCGCAGGCAACGTGCACTTATCAGAGGTTCCAAATGCGCATCATCGTCATCAACAAATACAAAAGTGAAGTACCTCCTATAAACATATATGACACACGGAAGCTTCACTTTTTTCTCAGGTAGGAGATAAATAAGTATTATGGGAAGCCCTGGTAGTTTTAGAAATGTGAATGACAAAAAATAAAGGGTGGGGGAAGGTATGATTGAAAGTTGCAAGCGCCTTCTTTCTTATTTTTTGAAATTAATTTTTAATTTTTAATTTACATCCTAACAGTTAGTTAGCCTATAGTGCAATAATGATGTCAGAAGTAGAATCCAGTGATTCATCCCCTACATGTACCCAGTGCTCATCCCAACAAGTGTCTTCCTTACTGCCCCTTACTCATTTAGCCCATCCCCCCACCCACAACCCTCCCAACAACCCTATTTGCTTTCTATATTTAAGAGTCTCTTATGTTTTGTCTCCCTCCCTGTTTTTATAGTATTTTTGTTTCCCTTCCCTTATGTTCATCATTTTGTATCTTAAATTCCTCATATGAGTGAAGTCATATATTTGTCTTTCTCTGACTGATTTTGCTTACCATAATACCATTTTGTTCCATCCACGTCATTGCAAATGGCAAGATTTCTTTCTTTTTGATTGCCGAGTAATACTCCATTATATATACATATACCACATCTTCTTTATCCATTCATTTGTCGATGGACATTTGGGCTCTTTCCACACTTTGGCTACCATCAATAATACTGGCAAGCACATTCTGAATTACTTTTGGGAAAGACTAATTCTTTGTTCTTGGAAAATATTTTCCATCCTGGAGTAACATAAATATAAATCAAGGAACCAAGGAGCCCCCACCCCTTTCTTTTGGGAAAACTGTGATGTCATTGTTTACCTCTACACCAATGTTGAGATAAATAAGCCAAATACTCTGGGTGATCACATGAATTGGGTGTATGCGTGGTCAGGCAGGGGCTCACAGAAGACTAGTTATAGAGAATTGTAGGAGGACACAAGATAGCTTCAGGGTCTCTGTATTCTGCAGAAGAAACTTGGGAAGGACTTGGACTGGCCTGAAATAATCCTGCGGGTGATCCTCTCTCAGTGTTGTTCAAAACCAACGAGTCCAACTTCGGTAAGTAAGGCTGTTGGACCGTTTTCTGTTGTGAGTGACCTGCTGCGGCCAGAGGACCAGTCATACCCAGATGTAGGGGGCCAGGGACAGGTTGAGGCAGGCTTTTCCTGAAGGGGAGTGTTCGTTTCCTCATAGTCATTCTGGGAAGCCGCATATTCCAGCTGAAGGAAGAGGAACTGGGCTACAGACTGGAAGGAGGTGAAACATTCTTTCCTTTTCCCCAGCAGCTGGTTGCAAAATGTGGTAGAAGTCTAGAATGTGTGCAGCGGGGGCGGGGCTAGCCCCTCCAGGTGGAGGCAGGAGGCAGCGCTTGGAGGAATTCCAGAGCAAATCTGAGCTCAGAGAGGCCTCGCAGGACTATGAGGCCTGTCGTGTAGATGACACCCAACCCCTGAGAGAGGCCATCTTCATTTCAACTTAGTCTTTGTGGGGTTGTGAGGGATCAAGGAAAGGTTTGAGTTGGACCCACAAAGGGGCCATGAAGTCTCCTCCCTGAGGCCAGGGTTTGGACACAGTGACGAGCCCAAGGACCAGTCATCCCGGAAAATCACTGGTGACTGCCTTAGGCAAGGCAGCAAGGAAGGCAACAGGGGCCTTGCACATGCAGGAGACGGCATTCTTCACATTCTCAAACATGCCCGGGGGTTGCTTTGCAAGGACTAGCGTCCAAGATCATCCTGGTGGGGTCAGGAATTGTTTTCGTGAGGATATTAATAGAAACATGACGATCTAGGGTTACAGTTCCAGGCTGGCAAGAGCTTCTGTGGGCTTACTACCTGAGCAGTGTCCCCAGGGAGGCAGGCTGCCTGGCCAAGCTGCTGTCACCCTATGTCTCCCAGTGCCACCTTCCTGGGAGACTTTTCTACCTCAATTCTCGTTGCCTCCACCCAGCCTGGTCCTGGGGCATGTTGTTCCCCGTCATGAGCACTTTGGCCTGAGCAAGAGTAAAGCTACTGTCCTTAAAGGAGCTGAGCATGGTGTTATCCCAATGCTAAAAGAAGTCAACTCAGGGTGCCTGGGTGACTGTCGGTTGAGCATCCGACTTCTGATTTCAGCTCAGGTCATGATCTCAAGGCTCGTGAATTCCAGCCCCACATTGGGCTCTGCGCTGCCAGCAGGAACCCTGCTTGGGATTCTTTCTCCTCTCTTCTCTCTCTGCCCCTTCCCTACTCTCCCTCGAAATAAAAATAATAAAATAATAACATTTAAAAACTTTAAAATAAAAGAAGTCAACTCAAACTCCAATACATTTTAAAGTTAACTTCAAAAAAGGACTTGAAACAGACACAGAACTCTAATTAATGATAAAAAAAAAAAGCTGAGTTGCTTCAGGCTATTGATTTTTCATTAAAAATATAGGCCAAAATACATGATAAAAGACTATACTATAAATCGCCCAAAGGTTTTCAATATGCAGATCCAGATCCTACAATAACTTCACTCCAGGGCTGGGGTAATTTCAGAGACATCTCTGAGATTTTTTTCTACATTCCAGCTTGTGTCCTTGGGCCAAATGCCATCATATTCTCTATCATACCTCAGTGGTGTTTTGAATGCCTTATTCTCTATTTTATTGCCATCACCCACCTTGGTGGGCCCCGTCCCCCTTTCTCATTTCTTTTCTGAAGGACAGCCCTTCTTCAGACTTGATGAATAATTCAGAGTAGACTGACTCAGGAATGGCTATATAGACTCAAACTATCACAAGCAATGGCATGGGTATAGCATATTCTTAACACAGTAATCATGCAAATTTATTAAGAGGAAGACAGTTTCTCTTATACTCTGCTCCTCTGTGGGACAGATTGTATTTTTCAAAATGGCTAAAGCAATACTTTTTGACCCACATGCTCTTCCAGAACCTATTCCTATTTCCCATCCCCAAACCCAGGCAGGGCTTGTGGCTGCCTGAATAAATAGAATGTGGCAGACGTGTGGCATGTAACACATGATTTCCAAAGCTAGACTGCCACTTTCTCCCTGCTTGCTTGTGCTGTGTCTCCTGTCTTTCTCTCAATATGCCCACTCTTGGGAGCCATCCCTCTTGCTTCAAGGAAGCTCAAACCTGCCCTTGGAGACAGACCACACGGACAGGCCCACAAGAACAGGAATTGAACTACCCTGCTCCCAAACAGCCAACATGAACTGCAAGCTGTATCACAGACTGAGCTTTCAGATGATTCTAGGCATACAGAGCAAAGAAAAAGCACCCTCTCTGTGCGCTGTTGGAATTCATGAACCTCATAATCATGCACATAGCAAACAGTTGCTTTATACCATTACATTTCGGGGTCATTTGTTACCCAGCCATCATAACCGTGCTGGTGGATTGCAGATACAGAGAGCGACTGACTTCCATATTTATTTTCCTCTTAGCATTTGCACTCCACTGTTTCTGAGATTCCTTTTACAGCTGCACACATTGTGGGAGTTTCCGGGGTCCTGAGTTTGGAACAAACAAGTCCAGAGATGTTCTTAGGAATCAGACACACAGAGTTGGAAAGTATCAGTTTTGTTACGGGTACGTTGATTGGCAACTATGGCTTCAAACCTATGGCCAAGTGGGTTCGCTAGTATCTTACTCCTCAATTAGACATGGTCACTCATCCATAAGCATCCGCCCAGGGGTAGTGACTGCAGACCACGCCCCCACCCTATCAGAATTCCCTTGTTGCAAGGCACGCAGTCTCTAACCCTGAGAAAGGGGCTAAGTGAGCATGCCCAGTTCCTTTTCCCAAACTGACCAATCAGACCACTCCCTCCTCCTGCTGACACAATGGGGGGTGGGGAGTTACACTTCCAAACGGAAATGTGAATGTCCTACCTCCTACCACACTCTTATTAAATATTTATGTTTCTTTGATTTTTTCTACTTTAGCCTACTCCTAAGCAAACACTCCATGAAATCATGGGTTTGATTTCTAATTATGAAATCTAATTATGAAATTCTTTTTCCAGCCTACATTAAAATAAGCACTCCACTATTAAAAATTGTCCATGTACCATTTAGAATAATTACACATAGGGGCGCCTGGGTGGCTCAGTCATTTAAGCATTCGGCTCTTGATTTCGGCACAGGTCATGATCTCATGGTTGATGAGATTGAGCCCCATGTTGAGCTCGGCGCCCACAGTTCAGGGCCTGCTTGGGATTCCTTCCTCTCCTTCTCTCTGTCCCTCCCCTACTTGTTCTCTCTCTCAAAATAAATAAACGGGTTTAAAAAATAAAATACACATTTAAAAATAAAATAAAAATAATTTCACATACATCAGTGAATATATATCACACTTGGGGAAATCATACTATAAGAAATCTGATACAGGCTCCTGGGTGGCTCAGTCAGTTAAGTGTCTGACTCGATTTTGGCTCAGTTCATGATCTCATGATTCTGAGATCAGGCCCCAGGACAGACTTTGTACTGAGCACAGAGCCTGCTTAAGATTCTGTCTCTCCCTCTCCCTCTGCTCCTCGGCAGTCCATGCTGCCTCCCAAAAACAAACACATACATACATGCCTACATACATACATAAAATTCTGTATATATAGATAAAGAAACCAATACAGATCACTCCACAGAGTGAGTAAGCTCTGACTCAGGCAGGTGTATAATCCACTGTCTGGTTAAAGACAACGTGACACAGGAAAAGTGATGTTAAATGAAAAAAAATTTTCTTTTTTGTTGTGTTTTGCCACAGCGCAGTCTGTAGGGAGGATGGTGTCGGCAGCTTCATGAAGCAGGAAGTCACAAGACGTTAAAATGGGGTCTCCTGATTCTTCCTGTAATTCCAGCCCTGTGGGGTGATTCAGAATCATCTTTCACGATTCTGGATTCTGAACCTTAGTGTGTTCACATGCCAACTGCCATTCTGTGAGCATTTGTGGCAAACATTTGTTGCCTCACATGCGTTCTCCTCACAACATGGGATGACAGCTGCTGTCCCATTTTTTTTTTGCTCCCTTTCTTCCTTTTCTCATTCCCAGAGCCCCCTGGGGAGAAGCCAGAGTGGGGGTGCCAGCCTAGGGCGTCGTCACAGAGCGACTGAAAGATGGTGCTTAACACTCGTGGTTGCTAACAGTGGGTGGTCTCTGTTTCCATATGTGATCGATTGATTGATTGACTAATTGATTTTTACAGTTTATTTTTTTATATTGAGAGAGAGAAAGCAAGCGAACTGGGGAGGGGCAGAGAGAGAGAGGGAGAGAGAAAGAGAGAATTCCAGGCACGCTCTGCACTGTTAGCCCTGAGCCCAGTGTGGAGCCTGAACCCTCAGAACATGAAATCAGGACCTGAGCTGAGATCAAGAATCAGATGCTGAACCAGCTGAGCCAGGCGCCCCTGTATGTGAGTTAAACATCAATCTGGAAGAACCGATCATTCCCTGTCATCCTGAGAACCCATACTGGAATGGCCTTCTCACTTGGTTTCCTGACTCACTGCACAGAGAGCGGGGATGCTGGAAGCCAGCCAGGCCACAGTGGGAGAAAACAGTGGTAGCGAGAGCTGGAAAATGCCTCCTCGTACCAACAACCTTACTTCACCAAGAAGGACTTCCTCAACTGAAGGTCAGATTGCTGTTTCTTAGAGGACACTGTCGGAGAAAGTGTAGAAACAGTTATGAAGCTCCTTTGGCAACTGTGAGAACAGGAAATTTGGGGCCACTCTGCCTCCCTCCAGGATTACCAAAGGTACTTTTTTAAAAGTCAGTGCCTGGGTGGCTCAGTTGGTTAAGCGTCTGACTTTGGCTCAGGTCACAATCTCGCAGTTCATGGGTTCAAGCCCCACAATGGCTTCTGTGCCGACAGCTCAGGGACTGGAGCCTGTTTCCGATTCTGTGTCTCCCTCGCTCTCTGCCCTTCCCCCACTCATGCCCTGTCTCTGTCTCAAAAATAAATAAACCAAAAATAAATAAAACCCAGAAATGGGAGGGGCGCCTGGGTGGCTCAGTGGGTTGAGCATCTGACTCTTGATTTCAGCCAAGGTCATGATCCCAGGGTCATTGGACGGATCCGCATCTCCGGAGCATGGAGCCTGCTTGGGATTCTCTCTCTCCCTCTGCCCCTCCTTTTGCTTCCACAATCTCTCCCTCTGTCTCTAAAAAAAGTCAGAAACCGAGTAGCAGCAGCTACAAGAGGTGTGCAGGTGACACATCCGGCCATGTGCTGCCTCCTTCCCCTTTGGCGTGAAGGTTGCTCTTGAAGGAATGGATTATGCAGTAATCAGGTGTAGGAATCAACTGGGGAAGTTTGTTGAAAAATGTATGTAGTGTCCTGGACCCATCCCTAGACAATCCAGTCAGGACCACTACACTTGCAACAATTTCCCCAGAAGCCCAAGGGCATTCTGGTGCGGAAGGTGTACAGAACACACTTAGAGAAACACCACTCCGATCACTGTTTTTGAGGCATTCTTCTGACAGAATGCATATGTCTCAACCATTTTTTAAGTTTATTTATTTTGACAGAGAAAGTGTGTGTGTGTACAAGTAGGGGTGAGGCAGAGAGAGGGAGGGAATCGATCTCACGAACCATGAGTCATGACCTGAGGCAAAATCAAGACGTGGTTGGTTAAACAACTGAGCCACCCAGGCACCCCGGGTCTAAACTATTTCTTGGTAACGCTTCTAAAGTTCAGTCTGAGTTTCCTTTGACTTTGTTTCCCAGCCTCTGCCAATAACGGACCAATTCCAGGAGGAACATAAAGAACACTTGGTCAGGACACCTGGTTTCTAACTTTGCTCTGCTACCAGCTTGTACTGGGATATTTGGCTTCTAAGTTCTTTGGGCCTTGGTTTCCCCATCTTTCATTGAAAAGAATTTTTTTTCATACGGAGCTCCAAAGCACCCTAATACATCTATATTTTCCTCAGACCCAAAGATTTCATGAGGGGCGAAGGATAGACTGATAGTCTGGGATTAAGCACATTCTCCCGGCTCCCATCACACACACACACACACACACACACACACACACACACACACACACAACGGCCAACTCCTCCAGCAACCAAACCAGCGTGGCGTTGAATTTTTACTTTATATCTAGGAATTCTACTAGTGCTTTTGTTTGGTCTGGAAAGAACCCCCACTGCTGATTTTATTTTTTAATCCACAGGATTTAAAGAGGTCTTTAAAGAGTCCTGTTGATCTCTGGTGTTTATGATTCTGAAACCCTGGATGGGATCTGGCACAAATTCTTCTCGGTGGGTTTTTTTTTGTTTTTGTTTTTGTTTGTTTGTTTGTTTGTTTGTCCCATGCCATGCCCAGTTTTATTAATCTGGGGAGAAAGGATTCACGTCTGGGAAGCATGTTGTATTGAGAGTCAGAGGCATGAATGGGTCCGTTGGGCATTATGGCAATCAGTGCTTGCCAGGGAATCAACTCAAGAGTCACTTAAGCCTGGGGACACCTGGGTGGCTCAGTCAGTTAAGCATCTGACTCTGGCTTAGGCATGACCTTGCAGTTTGTGAGTTCAGGCCACACATCTGGTTAGCTGCTATCAGCACAGATCCCCGATTCAGATCCTCTGCCCGCTTCTCTCTCTGCCCCTCCCCCCGGCCACAAGCGCACTCTCTCAGAAATAAATAAAAACATTAAAAGAAAAAGACTGTATAAAAGAGTCACGGAAGCCTACTTATCCAAGGACAATGGTCCATCCAGTTCTGTTTTGTCTCTACTAGTCACTGCCTCCCCCTCATGTTACCCTTGTCACAGTGATGTCCCCGGCAAATTATTTACAAGTTGTGGTAGGGACAATGACAAAAGACCGTACAGAGGACTTCCAGAGCGTTGGAAAGATTCAGTTCCTCTGAAAGGCATTCTATCATCTCAAAACAAGATAAGATAATCCCTCTGAGTTCTCTCTCTGTTCAAGGACCAGGTGCTATCACCACAGCAACGAGAGCAGCAAACAAGGGATGTTTGCTCCTCCCGGGTTGGGCAGCCGTGCGCACATTCAGCCATGGCAACGCGCTAACCAGAAAGGGTGAGGCATCTGCCATGTGGCAGAAGCAAAGTTCTTGCTTTGGCCAAAGGGATTGAAGTACTGAAAGGGTTAATGACTTGCATTCATTGAAAAATCAGTAGATATCCTTCCCATTCATGTGTGGATATAAGGACAGTGCGGTACAAAGAAATACCTCCGGACGTGTTGGAAGACACAAACAGTGCCTGCCCCAGACTGTCAGCCCATTGCTGGGAAGTGCTCTGTCCTCCACATCAGACATTTTCTCTTCAGAACTCAGCCCGGCAGCCACAGGCACTCACCTGACCCTGGACTAAGGTGCACTCACGTGACTCTACTCATCTCCTGGCCAGTAGGACATACATCATCCCAGGTAGCCCCTTAGGTGGCTGTTCAGATTGCCACCAATAAAAAAATAAAATTATGGGGGTGCCTGGGTGGCTCAGTTGGTTAGTGTCCAACTTCAGCTCAGGTCATGATCTCATGGATCATGGGTTCGAGCCCCGCATCAGGCTCTGTGCTGACAGCTCAGAGCCTGGACCTTGCTTCTGATTCTGTGTCTCTCCCTCTCTTTCTGCTTCTCCCCCCACCCAAAGACAAATAAACATTAAAATTTAAAAAAAAGAAAAAAATTATAGAGCTGCCACCTGTAGGTAAAAACTCTGCTTATTTATAAATTGAAACTTCCTTTATAAGGCAGTAAGCTTTGCCCGAATTTCAAGGAACCCTATTAGGAAACTAAACTTATCATTAGATAAATTGCAGAAAGCAAGTCTGCTTTGGCAAAACCCAAGCCAACAAACGAATTCCTTTATTTATTCAACAGACATCTATTGGTGCCTCTTAGGTGCCAGACTGTGTGGGGAGTTGCAGGAAATCCAAATCAAACACGGCCCCCATCCTGAAGAGGAGTGTGTAACACACACACACACACACACACACACAGACACGTGAAAAATATCAAGCTAATAAGAATTGATGCCATGAAAGATATAAACCAAGCACTGTGGAAATTTAGAATGGAGAGGACTTTTACACAAAGGATGGGTAGGATTTTTACAGGTAGACATGGAAGACAGTGTATAGAGGGAGAAGAAAAGTCTCACCGTAGCCAGGGCTCACAACCTTCCGAGTTGTATATATTTAGGGAGACTTTTTTAGGAAAATTGTGGATACAATTTGACTACAGGGCAGGGTGGGAGTGGAAGGCTGAGGTAAAAAGCAGTGGGCAAAGGTTGAGGACTTCAGGCTTAACTGAAAGCAATAGAGAGTGATTCAAATGGAACGGTTATGTGATCAGAGCTGGGCATTGGGAAATCTGAGCCAGTTCTTGGTGTGAGTTGGGTTGTAGGAAGGACAGAAGTGAAAGCAGGAAGGTCATTTCCGAGGGCCCTGATAGGGAGGTCGGGATCAAGAGTTGCCCACTGAAATGGATAGGATGCAGGGGGGAGAGGAGCCATTGCTCAGGCTGAATGCTCAGGACGTGGTTGTGGACTGGCTGCAGGAAGCAAGTGATCAGAGATTGACTGAACCCTCTACCAGGCCCCGGGGAGAAGGGATCTGATGTATTTAACACAGACAAGTCAGGAAGGAACATACCTTGAGAAGATAAAATTAAGTTTGATTTGGGGGAGTTTTTTAGGAAAATAGGATGTGTGAATTGACCTGCCTTCGATTAATTATCAAACTGAATTGCACCACCATCGGTAGAATAGAGCCTGAAAGGAAATATGACTAAATAAGGAAAATCCATGTAGTCACTGAAGGAATGAAAAATGCTTTACAGAGACAGTCTATTCTGTGTGATTTTCCCAGATATGCAGATGGAGACTTATTTAATTCTATGTTTCCATTCTCTTAATAACTTTGTTCAATTGTACTGAGGTATAATTGATAAATACAACCGTAATATATTTAAAGTGCACAATGTGCTGATTTGATACACGTACACACTGAAGGAATTCCCACTGTGAATTACTTAACACATCCGTCAGTGTACATAGATACCTCTTTTTGGATGAGATTGGAACACTAAAGATCTACCCTCTTAGGGACACCTGGGTGGCTCAGTCTGTTAAGCGTCTGACTCTTGATTTTGGCTCATCATGATTTCAAGATTGGTGGGATGGAGCCCCCCAGCTGGGCTCTGAGCTGACAGCATGGAATCTGCTTGGGATTCTCTCTCTCTCTTTCTCTCTCTCTCTCTCTCTCTCTCTCTGCCCCTCCCCCACTCATGCACAAGCACTCTCTCTCTTTTTCTCAAAATAAATAAATAAAGGTCTACCCTCTTGGGGAACCTGGGTGGCTCAGTCAGTTAAGCGTCTAACTTCAGGTCATGATCTCCAGGTTCATGAGTTCGGGCCCTGCATTGGGCTCTGTGCTGACAGAGCTCAGCCTGGAGCCTGCTTCAGGTTCTGTGTGTGTCTGTCTCTCTTGCCCCTCCCCCACTCATGCTACGTCTCTTTCTCTCTCTCTCTCTCTCTCTCTCTCTCATTCTCTCAAAAATAAATAAACTTAAAAAAATAAAGATCTACCCTCAGCAAATTTCATTACACAGCTCAGTATTACCTATAGTCAGCGTGTTACACATTACATCCTCAGACTTTATTCGTCCAATGATTATAGGCTAATACCCTTTAGCAGTCTCTCCTTATTTTCTTACTCCCAAGCCCCTAGCAACCATTATTCTACTCTCTGTTTCTCTGAGTTCAACCTTAAAACAAAACAAAACAAAAATTATATCCCACACAGAAGCAGATTTCACTTAAATAGATTGTTATGAAGGGAACCTAACGAAGTCTCCTTCTTAGGCACACAACGGAAAGAACTGTCATGTTAGTTCAAAACCCCCATCTCTGTGTGAGTCATTAAAGTTGTTTTTAATGCTGCATGGAAATCTAGTTCTACTTATTTTGCTATGCCATTTCTTCTTCCAAGATATAAATTTGTCTGCGTATGTTAATTCAACCATTATGTGCAAGAATGCCAAGATATTTCTCCCATCTACAGTATTTTAAGATCAATGCAATTAAACTACTTTTGATTCCCGGGTCACCTGGATGGCTCAGTCAGTTGAACTTCTGACTTTTGATCTCAGCTCAGGTCTTGGTCTTGATCTCAGAGAACTTGAGGATCAGGCCCTGTGTTGGGCTCCACACTGGGCATGAAGCCTACTTACAAAACCAAAACCAAAAAAAAACCCTACTTTTGCTTCAGATGCACTCTTACTTTACCCATATCAGATACTGGCAGGAATTTGCAATGGGTCTCAACTGAGGGGAGATAATTTGCCTTTAATTTACAGGTTTCATGTCAGTCTAGGAAGGTCAAACCTAAATTCAATTTTTAATTTTTTTAATGTTTATTTATTTTTGAGAGATACAGAGTGTGAGTTGGAGAGGGGCAGAGAGAGAGGGAGACACAGGATCAAAGCAGGCTCCAGGCTCTGAGCTGGCAGCGCAGAGCCTGATGCAGGGCTTGAACTCATGAACTATGAGATCATGACCTGAGCAGAAGTTGGACGCTCAACTAAGTGAACCACCAAGGCACCCTTATATTCAATTTTTTTTAAACTTCAAAACTTCAAAGTCCAAAATGGCTAGAAACAGACCTCTTTTATTTTGGGAAGCAATTTTCACATATTTTTTCCCAAAATAGCCACAAAATAATCTTTTTACTCCCTTTGTAAAGAAACTGATGAACGAATTCATCTCAAGATATTTCAAAGATTCAAGCAAACAGATCTAAAAAGGTTAGTCTCATCTACCTCGGGGCTCAGCATGAGAGTTCTGGAGGGTGCTTTTGGAACGGCTGAGGAAAATCACATAGAAAAGAGGTGAAACGTGTTGCAGAGCTGAAACCAAGCCCCTGGCTAGCCAGTGGGGCCCCCGGGGACCCCAGGACTCCAGAGTGTCTGCAGGCTGGGGTTATCCCAAGAAAAAAAAACAGTAATAAGAGTAAGCTTAGCTGGTGTAGGGCATCTACTTAGGCTGGGCACACTGCTGCATCCTCACAATGTTATTCCACCCCTTCTGCAACGTGATAATCCTCATGTTGCAGATAAGGACATCAAAGGCTCAGAGCAAGCTGCAAAGTGGCAGATTTATGATCCAGATGGGTCCTCTGCCTCCAAATTGTGTGCCCATCTCTCCAGAAAGCTTTTCTCACTTACTTGAGCAAGAGGCCAATTAAGAGTCCTGGCTGTAAGCTGAGCTGTTGAGATACTGAGGGCCAGGAAACTGAGCCCTGGGGCATAAAACTGAGACTCTTTCCAAGTTCTTCTGGTGAAGGACCTTCATTTCAGCGGTTTTTACTTTTCCATTCCACTGAAGGTTATTTTGATTCTTCCTGCTTATCATAAAATAAATATTTTTCTACTGTTGTGTGAAAATAAGATACAGAATTCTATTGTCCTACCAATCCTCTTGAAGTTTTTGCTTCCTTCCTCTCTAAAGGAGACCTTTCGAACGCTAATTCTTTCCCTTCTCGCACTCTTAATTTCTGTTTGTTGAGATCCTTTGGTAACTTTACTCCTGAACTATCATTACGTTTTCCTTTGCCATGTAAGTCTTCACCTCTTCAATTTTGAGATTCTTGGTCGCTTAGATTGCACATTCAAGCTCTTCACCACTATGTGTTTAGATTTAGCAATGTGCGCTGGAGAGCGTGTTGAGTATCAGTCTTACATCCTCTCTTGGGCTTCCCTTAGTTGAAATACTCCTTCCTTAGTATTTTCCTCAGCGAGGATACATGTGGGATACATCGTCTAAATCATCACATATTCATCAGTACGTTTCTTTTTGCTCTGGGAGGCGAAGGGCATCTTGGCTGAGAGCAGGCTTTTTTGATTACATTCCTTGCTTTCAGTGTGCAATAGATATTCCACAGACTCCTGCCTTCCGCTGTTGCCATGGAGTCCTAGTCTAGGGCCAATCGGGTACTTGGTCTTTTGTCTAGAGGCCTGTAAGATTTCTCTTTATCCTTGCAGTTCAGAAAACTAACCGGGAGATATCTAGGAAAAGACATATTGTTTATTTTTCTAATCCTGCCTGGAACTTGCTAAATCTTTTCAGGGTGATGTCTTCAGTTTACCTAAACCAGAACTTTTGTACTTTGTTTTGAGATATTTCTCCTTCTCCTCCTTCCCCCCTCCTCCCTCCTCCTTCTTTCTTCTCCTCCTCCTCCTCTTCTTCTTCAGATATTTCTTCTGCTTGATCATCACACCTTTAATTAGATTCTCAACTTCATCTTTTCTCCCATTTTTTCACTGAATAATTTAGCTTCAGAATAATGCTGGCTAAGTCCAGAGAATCCTTGAGTACATGCTTATTTATTTATTATTTGTTTATTATTAAAGTCACTTTTCTGTCTCCACTGGCAACTAGTACAGTAGAAGTTAACCCAATTCTGGATGCTCTGGTTGCTACTCTTTGTTTGTTTGTTTGTTTGTTTGTTTTCTGGCTGCTGGGTTGCCTAGGACTATTTCTTCTTTTAAATTCAAGTAAAATGAACATACAGTGTTATATTAGTATATACAGTGTACAATATAGTGATTCAACAATTCTGTACATTTCTCAGTGCTCATCAAGATGCTAAGGCCATTTCTTTGTTTACTCTTGGCTCTCTCCGCCCCTGAGGTTGAGTCTATCCATGGAGGTACGAGGGGGAGCTACGAGGGATTCCGCAGACGCAGGGGTAGACCTGCAATGGACAAGCAGATAAGCCGTAACTCCTTTCTTGGTCAAGCATCGGAAAGGAGCTTCCTGCTCCCTTTCTTCTCATCAGTAAAGGTTAGTGTTCCTCATGGAAAGAGAGGAGGCTGTACCCTGTTCAGCAGTCTCCGGGTGGCCAACGGTGCTTCCTGGCCCACCGGGAAGCAGGTTGGCCAGTCACTCTTCTCGCCTAGAGATCTATACATCGTTTCAAGGCAAACTCTCCCCTAAGATCCAATCCTCATCCTACAATTTCCCCTCTACTTCAGAGAAGCTGGTCAGATGTTTAACAATGGTGCCGAGACTACTCAATGAGAAAAGAACAATCTTGTCAACAAATGGTCCTGAGCAACTCTGTAGCCACAAGCAAATGAATGAAACTAAGGGGCACCGGGTGGCTCAGTTGGTTAAGTGTCCAACTTCAGCTCACGGTTGTGAGTTTGACCCCGCACCAGGAGCGCAGAGCCTGCTTCAGATCCTTTTGTCTCCCTCTTTGTCCCCCACTTGTGCTCTCTCAAAAAGGAACATTAAACAGTTTTTTTTTTTAAAAAGAATGAAATTGAATGGTTCTCTCACACAATATATAAAAACTAGCTCAAAGTGGATCAAAGACCTGCATGTAAGAGCCAAAACTATAAAATTCTTAGAAAAAAACTGAGGGGTAAATCTGTATGTAGTGCCTTGAATTTGGTAATGCATTCTTCTATGACACCAAAAGCACAAGCAGCAAATGAAAAAATGCAAACTTGGATTTAATCCAAATTAAAGACTTCTATGTGTCCAGGGACACGATCAAGGAAGTGAAAAGACCACGTACAGAATGGAAGAAAGTATTTGGAAATAATATATCTGATGAGAGACTTCTAGCCGAACTACCTACAGGGCTCTTACAACTCGATAATAAACAGACAACACTTCTTTTTAAATGAGGAAGTGATCTGAAGAGGCATTTCTCCAAAGAAGATCCACAAAGGACCAATAAACATGAAAAGATGCTGGACGTCATTAGTCATCAGCCGAATGCAAATCAAAACCACAATGAGATACCATTTTACACTTGCTAGAATGGCTAGAATCAAAAAGTCAGAGGGGCCTGGGGGACTCAGTTGGTTAAGCGTCTGACTCTTGATCTCAGTTCAGGTCATGATCTCATGGTTTGTGAGATCAAGCTCCAGGTCAAGCTCTGCACTGACATTGCAGAGCCTGCTTGGGATTCTCTCTCTCCCTTTTTCTCTGTACTCCCCAATATCGTATGCTTTTTCTCTCAAAATACATAAATAAAGTAAAAAAAAAAAGACAGATAATGACTGTTATGCCCAAGATTTCTTTATCATCCCCCAAAACCAGAGGCTGCCAGGGAGACTGAGTCATGCACGCAAAAGCAAAGGGCTTTATTATTATTACGGGCTTAGGCTGGCCGGGCCTAAACTCAGGCTCACAGACTTTACCAGTGCAGTGGATCTGTGCTGAGAGCCCCAAACAAAAGCGGGGCAGGGCCTTTATGGGCTTGGGAAGGGGGAGTTACAGGAAATTGTGACACAGGTATAGTGATCCAATCACTATTGCCTGTCAATATTGGCAGTAACTTTAACCATATACATTGTTACTTTTGGCGAGACCCAACCACAACATTTAGAGTTTTGACCAATCACAGAGTGGGCCCAGGACCCTCACGTAGTGTGTAACTAGCCTTATAGGCCTGCCCTTAGAAATGTTAAGGGTGTTAGCTGGCCTTTCCTGATTGGGTGTTACAAGGGTGTCCCTCCTGCCTTGGGCAACGTGTGCCCTTCTATTGTCTAATGATTCTGAGAAACTGACACTTAGGCCTCCAAGGTCAGAGGGAAACTTGAAACCTGTCATAGAGTCAGTTTGGTTCAGACCTGTGTCCTTACATGACAAGTGAGGATGTGGAGAAATCAGAAGCCTCATACACTGCTGGTGGGACTATGAAAAGATGCAGCCACTTTGGAAAGTGGTCTGGCAGCTCCTCAAATAATTAAACTTAAGTTTCCATTTACCCAGGAGTTCTACTCCTAAGTAATAACCTAAATGGAAACAAACCAAATACCCATCAGCTGATGAGTGGATAAACAAAATGGGATATATCCATACAATAAAATATTATTTGACCCTACAAAGGAATAAAGTACTTATACTTGCTGCTTGATGGATGACCTTGAGAATATTATGCTAACTGGGTGGCTGCATGACTCAGTCATTTGAATGTTCAACTCATGATTTCTGCTCAAGTCATGATCTCATGGTTTGTAGGTTCAAGCCCTGAGTCGGACTCTGTGCTGTGGAGCCTACCTGGGATTCTCTCTCTCCCTTTCTCTTTGCCCCTCCCCTACACACGTGTGCTCTCTTCCTCTCTCTCAAACAAGAAATTAAGTAAACTTAAAAAAAAAAAAGAAAACAGAAAAGAAGTGAAAGAATCCGGTTACAAAAGATGGCATATTATGTGATTCCATTTATATAAAATGTCCAGAATTGTCAAATCTATAGAAACAGAAAATAGACTACTGGTGCCCAGGGCTGATGGGTCGTTGGGGGGTTGGGAGCAGTGAAAAGGGCGGGAGGAGGGGACAAAAGCAAATAGCTCAAGGGTGAAGGTTTCCTTTGAAGTGCTGAAAATGTTCTAAAATTGTCGTTGAGGAGGCCCCTGGCTGGGTAGCTCAGTTTGTTAAGGGTCCAATTTCAGCTCAGGTCATGAAGTCACATTTAATTAAATCCCCATTTAAATTTCATTTATGTCTAATTGCCTTTATGTATATATACATTTAGATTAAATGACATATATGGCATGGGACATATTTTACTATAACAGTATTTGTTATTTATCTGAAATAAATTATAGCCATCTAAATAACATACCACTTTCCTTAATTTCATTTCCCTGATGACTTCACTCTCCTTACTACTTCCTGGCTTTGCCAAATTTGCTTATAAAATCCGTGTGGTCACAGTCTATATCCCATTTACATTGTAACATATCATCTGTACAGTGGTCTCATTCAGTTTATTTTTTGTCCATCCATTAATGAGAAAACATGCTGGATATTATTCCAAGACAGTATGTTAAATACATACTAGCATAAAGCTAAAATTCTGCGAATTGCTCTTCAAATTCGATTTGTTGAAACACACACTATCTTTCATGGCATAACTTGCTTTTATTACTTTTTTAATATTTATTTGTTTGTTTGTTTTAAGTAGGCTCTACACCCAACATGGGGTTTGAACTCACAACTCTGATATCAAGAGCCGCATGCTCTCCTGACTGAGCCAGCAGGTGCCCCCATAACTTGTTTTTTGTTTTGTTTTGTTTTGTTTTGTTTTAAGTATAGCACAAGCAGGGGAGGGGCAGAGAGAGAATCCCAAGAGGCTCCGGGCTGTCCGTCAGAGCCTGAGTGGGCTGGAACTCAAGAACTGCGAGATTATGAGCCGTAATCAAGAGACGATTGCTTAGCAACTGAGCCATCCCAATGCCCGTTGTCATTCGTTTTTATTTCCTTCTTCTTCAACAATACACGTGATTCCACTTATTCCCGTGCTAGAAGAATATTTAGCACCATCCAGTAAAAAAAAAAAAATCAAATTCCTTAAAGGATAATATTGACTTCAAAACCTGGTTACAACAAGTACCATAATAATGATTTACCTCGAGTTGGGATATCTTTGCTGTTCAAAAGTACTATTGCCCTTTCCAGGAACAGCCTTGCTAACAAAAGGGATAAAGATGGTATCGAAATGTCCTTAACACACTCAACAAATTCCTTTAAACAGGGGAGTACATTGAAAACATTGTAGCTCTTCTTTCACTTTGCATAATCCTCTTACTAAAGTCGAAGACAAAGACGAAGAAATAGGTAGCTTTTCCAGAGTAAGTTACACTGGTCTCCGGGATTTGGCTTTTCTGCAGTTTCAGTTTCAGGCGGTCAACCCTGACCGGAAGCAGGGGCGTCAGAAGCTTATCAGGAGCCTGACGCACGTCAGTGAAGTCATAAAGTCTGCGACACGCCCCTCGCTTTTTCCATTCGGTGACATCACAAAGTCTGCGACAGGCCCCTCACGTGGGCATTTTATCATTTCACACCATCACAGGAAGGGTGAGTATAGTACGACGGGATGTTTTGTGAGCCAGAGACTACGTTCACACAACTTTTATTACAGTATATTGCTATAATTGTTCTCTTTTATTATTTGTTATTGTTGTTACTCTCTTACTGTGCCTGAGTTACAAATTAACTTTATCATAGGTATGTACGTATAGGGAAAATAGAGCATGGGGCACCTGGGTGGCTCAGTCGGTTAAGCGTCCGGCTCCGGCTCAGGTCATGAGCTCACGTTTCGCGGGTTCAAGCCCCACGTCGGGCTCTGTGCTGACCTCTTAGAGTCTGGAGCCTGCTTGGGATTCTGTGTCTCCCTCTCTGTCCCTCTCCCGTTTGCACTTTGTCTCTCTTCCTCTCTCTCTCTCTCTCTCTCTCTCTCTCTCTCAAAAATAAATAAACATTAAAAAACTCAGCAAGAATTTAGGGGCCCTTTTCTTCATAATTAAAGTATGATTTTATGCTTTCAGTGATAAACTGAGATTTCCTTCCCATGTGTTTGTTAGAACTGAATCATGCCAACAAAATCATGGCATTTTTAATTGCTCAGTACAAACAGGTAATGCTGCTAACAGCATCATTGTAAATGCTGAAATAGGAGAACAGGTTTATGACAAGGCCGTGATGGTGTCAAAAGAAACAACATCATATGCTATTTGAGAGCAGGACAGCCAACGGTTTGTGTGGAATCATTCTATGCTTTGCTGCAACTTTGAATAAACGTCTGCACCTTTACGCAAACAATTGCATGCTCTACCTCCAATTTAATGTATCTTATTAACTGGTTTATAAGAGAGTCTTTGCTACAATGCCTCTGAAGTCTCATCTGGAAGCGATTTCATGGACAATGGCCTTGTAAGCAATCCTCTTTCACAAGAAAACATTACCCAAGCAAGAGGAAAGTGTTTTCTGATCGTGGTTACTTGCATTCTGCTGCTATGCTGCAAAAAAGACAAGGCGTTTTACGTCTTTGCTAACCTGTAGCAATGAATGTGGTTTCTACCCTTTGCTGTGTTATTTTATTTTATTTTATTTTTTAATTTACATCCAAGTTAGCATATAGTGCAACAATGATTTCAGAAGTAGATTCCTTAATGCCCCTTCCCCATTTAGCTCATCCCCCCTCCCACAACCTGGCCAGTAACCCTCTGTTTCTTCTCCATAGAGAAAATACTTCTGATAGCAGCACATTTAAGCAGTCATTCAAGGGGCACCTGGGGGGCTCAGTTGGTTGAGCATCTGACTTCTTCTCAGGTCATGATCGCACCGCTTGTGGGTTCAAGCCCCGTGTCGGGCTCTGTGCTGACAGCTCAGAGCCTGGAGCCTGTTTCAGGCTCCGTCTTTCTGCCCCTCCCTACTTGAACTCTGTCAATCTCTCTCTCAAATATAAAACTTTAAAAAAACATTGAAAAATAATAAAAGTCATTGAAGCTGAATGTCTGATGATGCAGACCATGAAAGGCCATTACAGCGTCTGCTGTGATTATCTTCATCTGAATTTCTCTAAATCACAAAAAGTTATTTTATTGTTTTCTTTGAGGAATTGAGGAAATCGTTCATCTCTTATGCTCAGCTTTTAGGCTCCTGATAAGCTTCTGACGCCCCTGCTTCCGGTCAGGGTTGACCGCCTGAAACTGAAACTGCAGAAAAGCCAAATCCCGGAGACCAGTGTAACTTACTCTGGAAAAGCTACCTATTTCTTCGTCTTTGTCTTCGACTTTAGTAAAAGGATTATGCAAAGTGAAAGAAGAGCTACAATGTTTTCAATGTACTCCCCTGTTTAAAGGAATTTGCTGAGTGTGTTAAGGACATTTCGATACCATCTTTATCCCTTTTGTTAGCAAGGCTGTTCCTGGAAAGGGCAATAGTACTTTTGAACAGCAAAGATATCCCAACTCAAGGTAAATCATTATGATGGCACTTGTTTGTATAATATGCCATTGTTTACTCACTTTGCATCTGACAGTATTTATAGTGAGTGACCAATGGCATATTATACAAAAAGCTTCAAAGGACTTTTATTTTCTCATTTAATAAGTCTTCATTGTTCTGGAATTGATCATAAAACTTCTGTCTTCTCACATTTGGGAATCAGTTGCATGCACATGAAGAAATTTACCAATTTGCTTTATCGGTCACTGCAGAATGTGAAGACCGAATTTGGGAGTCTCATGCCCAAGTTCCAGCCATCAGTCACTTGCAGGTCTGAACTCATCATGACCTGTAACCGGGAGCTGGAGAGCTTCGAGCTTGCCGACTAACAATGACTCGAACTCCTGGAGCTCTGATGCGGAAAAGGTAAACTTGCTGTCTGCCTACAAGGGAGATCTATCAGCTGACTCTTGAACAACTCGGGTTGGAACTGCACGTTTCCATTTATGTGGAGATTTTTAAAAGATAAATACAGTACAGAACTGTAAGTGTATTATCTCTTCCTTATGTTTTTTTCTTTTTTTTTTTTTTTTTAAGATTTTATTTGTAAGTAACCTCTAGCCCCAATGTGGGGCTCAAATTCACAACCCCAAGATCAAGAGTCCCACGCTCTTCGACTGAGCCAGCCAGACTCCCCTTTATGATTTTCTTAATAATATTTTTTCTCTAACTTATTTTCTTGTAAGATTTTAACATAGAGCAAACATAACATAAGGATGTATGGGCTAATCTACCATATAGGATAGCCAGAGGCTGCTGGTCAACAGTAGGCTATTAGCCATTAAGGTTTAAAAAAAATTTTTTTTAATGTTTATTAATTTTTGAGAGCGAGAGACAGAGCATGAGCGAGGAAAGGGCAGAGAGAGGGAGACCTAGAATCGGAAGCAGGCTCCAGGCTCTGAGCTGTCAGCACAGAGCCCGACGCGGGTCTCGAACCCACGGATGCTTAATCGACTGAGCCACCCAGGCGCCCCTAGCCATTAAGGTTTTGAGGATTCAAAATTTTCAACGGCAGGGTCAGTGCCCCTCACCCCTGGATTGTCCCAGGGTCAGCTGTGTTTGTAAGACACTGTTTTTTTGGGGGGGGGAAGGCCAGAGTTGATCTTACGTAAAGTGTCAAGAAGCTTGACAGTCAGGGACCGGTGGGCTTTCGGAAGTGGGAGTGTGTACTGATTGAAGGGGATTTTCAGCCGTGTTCCTGTGTTCACTGGAGTGAGGCACTTTCTGAATGGCTCTTGTCTGGAAGCATGTGCTGTCCCGTATTGGGGACCCTGAGGACTGGAGATGTATCACCGAATGGCTTTCAGAAGCTTGGGGCTGTTACTGACGGGCTCACTTTTAGACCCTTGGAGTAAGGCTGTTAACTGACCGCCTTCCAGAAACGGGCCACAGGAGTGAAGCTACAAGCGTTTGGCCGACTTTCAGAGCACGTGCACTTATCCGACGTTAACTGTGCTGATTTGTTCACAGCTTGGGAATTGGGCGGAAGAATAGTCTTTCCTTGAGTATGAAAAAGAAACACTTTTCATTCTCAGTTCCGTTTTTTGATCTCCCTGCAGCCAGACCTGCAGGAGAGGCAGTAAGAGGCGGTTCAGATGTGTGCGGATGTGAGGGTGGCAGCTGGTAGGGCCGTGTGAGTGGTGCAGGGACCAATCACTGGGGCAGAAAAGTAGCTCCAGCTGCTGATTTTTGTCATTTCTTTTAAAAGCTGAAAATGGGACATGTAAGGTGTCATGACAGAGTCAGGACAGGGCCCAGGACCACATGAGTATGGGCATGTCCTGTACATACAGGATACTGGCAACTCCGCCTGAATACAATAGTCTCGCTACCACAGACAGTAAATAACAGCAAAGAGACTCGCTTTCCAAAAGATTTAAAAAAAATTGTTTTATAAACATCATCTGAATGGCCTGGGTTTCTTTAAAAACATAAATTATATTGAGCTCATGTCTTTTTTTCCTCTTTCTCATTGAACCGCCCCAAACTGTATAGAGATACTTAAGATTTGTTCTGTAAAAGGAGGTGCTTAGTTTTCTCTTCTGATGACGATGGTAATAACTTCCTGCTAGAAGATCCTTAACACAAGGTCTGACTTTGCACTTAACCCTTCTGCTTTTGTTTACCTCTTTGCTTTCTGCAAAACTATGGTTCCATCTTCTCTATTAGATCGATAAATACCACCAGGAATACGATTAATGGGTAGTGCTGAGTTTTTAAAATAGCAAGTCAAGAATTTCATGTCTTTTTCTTTTTTTTTCTTTTTAAAAAAGTGTTTATTTATTTTTGAGAGAAAGAGAGACTGTGAGCAGGAGAAAGACAGAGAGAGAGAGAAACACACACACGGAACTGGAAGGATGCACATTTCGGAGGAAGAAAGTAGGAGGATGGGTGGAAACAAAAGGTCTCAGCCGCATGTCATAGTTATTATGTATTTTTTCATATGTTACACCCTAAATAAAGCCATACATTAATCTTGTGTTTAAGAAAATGCACAGTTCAGGGGCACCTGGGTGGCTCAGTTGGTTAAGCGTCTGACTTCAATTCAGGTCATGATCTCACGATCTGTGAGTTCGAGCCCTGCATCGGGCTCTGTGCTGACAGCTCAGAGCCTGGAGCCTTGCTTCAGATTCTGTGTCTCCCTCTCTCTCTGCCCTGTCCCACTCATGCTCTGAATCTCTCCCTCTCAAAAGTAAATAAACATTTTGCTTAAATAAAGAAAAGAAAAAGAAAACACGCAGTTCATGATACTACTCAAACCTGCATGATCCTTCTTGCAACTTTGCTTCTTTCATTACCGTCAATGAGATCTTGTAAGTCTGTAAAAACATTTATTTTTTTCCCTTTTAATAAGCAGTGACAGAGAACACTTCAAGGGTGTTCAACTTATTTGACAACCACTAACATCTGTCTCTAACAAAGATTGCATGCTGTTAAGTAAATGGAATTTAAATAAAAACTTAAAAAAATGATTCCATGCTTTCTATAAACATAAGTATCTGACTGTAATAAGGTCTGTCTTTTTCTTGACTTTGATCCTAACGTACAATACCGTAGGCTAAGGATGATATAGCTTCCACACCTGTGGACTCTTCCACTGGTCCACAGTATGAATACAACCAGAATACACTATGAACCAAAATTTCCCTGGAGAATGTTCTAGAGCAAGTTCTAAGTATCTAGCTGATTTTAGGAATAAGTGAATTTCAGCTTCCCCTGATATTAAGCGGTGTGATTGCTAATCTCATAGCTAATTAAGTAAGAGCCAAGACTGCAACTTTAGTGACTTTTTTTGAGTCCAATTCAGGATACCATGACACTGGCCGCAGCCTTTAGGACATCATAGTTGCCTTTCTATTTTGTAATAGTTTACTTCCATATTTGCTTCTTGCATAGATCTTATATAAATAAATCCCTTGCAATCAATATCATATATATGATCTATAATCTCCTATTGATCCTATTCTCTGATAGAAAACTAATACACATGTCCATGATGTAATGGACCCTAAATAGTCAATGAGAAACAAAAAACAGAGGTGAAATTTACAGTTAAGTATTGAGAGAAGTGGTAAATAGGTAAGTGGTATGGATTTTCAAGTTGTGCCAAGAAGGAAAACAAACCGGCCATTGAGTGGAAATTATTTTTCCTAGTTTAAGTCAGGTAGTCAGGGATGGTCTCTCTAAGGAGGTGATGTATCAGGTGAAGTGTGAAAGGCCTCAGGCTTGAAACATACAAAGAAGGTCTAGACAGCGGGAACAGTATGTGCAGAGGCCCCAGGATCGGGTGAGTCCTTGACCTCTTGCTGGAATTACTAGAAGACTGAAAAGTAATACTTCTGGCCCCTCCCTTGAAACCCTGGTAACCATACTAATCACCGATTTGACATACTTGCATATATTTGTGCAACTGGGCTTTTTGTCTCTCTTCCCTTCACTAAGCGAAAGTTCCATAAAGGCAGAAATTTTGTCTGTTTTGTTTCCCCGGTCTGTTTTCAACAACTATGTTGAAAAGTTCCTGGTACTTAGCAGGTACTCATAAATAGTCAGTGAACGGATACATGAGTGCATGAATGAATGCATGCATGGAATGAATGAACAGTTATGACAGGAACAGGTGTAGGAGTCCGGGCAAAAGATGGTGTTTGTTTGGTTAAACCGGGGGTGCTGAGAACAGGGAAGAGTCACGGGTTTGAGGTGCTTCTGGAGTTAGTCAGGGGCGCTGGTTGGCAAATGCGAACTGTGGTAAAAAAAAAAAAAAAAAAAAAAAAAAGGGAAGCAGTCCACTAGCTCACAGTTTTCCAGCCTAAAAAAACAAGGTAGATGGAGATACCAGAAGAGCCCCCAGGGGAAATAGTTTGGTTCCCAAAACCCAGCCCGCAAGCTTTATGACTCTTTGATAAGTGAATGGATGAAGTGGTGAATTTAATTTCCATCATGTTTTAAGCAAAGGGCAGCTGCCTTCATGTTCACTGATTTTCAAGTTCTTATTTTATGTTTCTTGTTTTTTAATGTGTTCCCCCCCCCCCCGTAAGTTTTAATGCTGTCTTTAGCTCCTTCTAGGACAAAAATGTGGTTTTTTTCTTTCATGGTATAAAGTAAGTATCTTAACAGTTTGAAGAACTGTGTTTGGATGAGTTTATGGGACGTTAGGCTACACTGAAATCTAATGAACAGGAAAATTCACGTGGCACATGCTACCAAGAATACACATTCTGGGTGCAATAACCACAGATTGGGTCCATGAGTTTCACACAAAAAGTAGGTCTCTCTTGGTCTTACCCTGGTTTCAGGTCAGATATGTGCTTTCACTTAAAATGTTAAAATTTCATCTGTTTTAGTTTGCAAAATATCCAAGGTTTCCCTTTTTTTCTTTCCTAGAACAATTTTTCTCAATCTGTCCACCGTGGATTAGTATTAGCTTGGGGGCAGAGGAACTGGTGTGATTTGTTAAAAAGTGCACAGTCCTAGATCCTAGCTGAAACTTAATGCATCAGCAACTTTGGGAATGGAAGCCCAGGACAAGCCTTTTAAAAAGGCCTGATTCTTAAGCACGTGCACTAAAAGTTGAAGACTACTTCTACAGAAATATGAAAACATACATTTTTAGAATAAAAACTCAAGGCATAGTTTGATTTCATTTTCTTGGGTTTTTTTGTTTTTAATTTTTTTAATATTTTATTTATTTTTGAGACAGAGAAAGACAGAGCATGAGCAGGGAGGGGCAGAGAGAGAGGGAGTGACAGAATCAGAAGCAGGCTCCAGGCTCTGAGCTGTCAGCACAGAGCCTGACGCAGGGCTCGAACCCATGAACATGAGATCATGACCTGAGCTGAAGTCCAATGCTTAACCCACTGAGCCACCCAGGCGCCCCTGTTTTTTGTTTCTTTTTAAGAGAGAGCACCAGTAAGGGAGAGGGGCAGAGTGAGAGAGAAAATCCCAAGCAGGCTCTGCACTGATCTTGATCAGCTCAGGGCTCTATCCCACAACCCTGGGTTCATGACTGAGCTGAAGTCAACAGTTGGATGCTCAACCAAGTAAGCCACCCAGGAGCCTCCTTGATTGTTCTTAATATAAATTTATAGCTCTTAAAACTAGCAGTTCTCAAAGTATGGTGCAAGGGACCCCTGGGACCCCCCCCAAGACCTCACATGGAGTCCACAAATGAAAACTACTTTTGTTATAATATTAAGATGTTATGTGACCATTTCATACTCATTTTCTTATGGATGTTCAGTGCATATTCCCAGAGGTTAAGTGATGAATGCTATCACAGCAAACCGAATCCAGAAGCAGGTAGCAGGACCCAGCTTCCTTCTATTAAGCTAGACACTAAAGAGATTTTCAAAATGCAAAACAATGCCACTTTCCTCATTATGTATTGTTTTTTGTTTTGGAACATGCAGTTATTTCTCATAAATTTGTTATTTAGGCTAACACGTAATGCCTCTTTGTTATTTTAAAATAAGTGAATAAATGTTTTTTAAATTATAATTTTGGGGCACCTGGCTCAGCTGTTTAAGCGTCCAACTTTGGCTCGGGTCATGATCTCAGGGTGTGTGGGTTCGGCCCCACGTAGGGCTCTGTGCTGACAGCTCAGAGCCTGGAGCCGGCTTGGGATTCTCTGTGTGTGTGTGTGTGTGTCTCTCTCTCTGCCCCTTCCCCATTTGCACCCTGTCTCTCAAAAATGAGTAAGTGTTAAAAAACTATAGTTTTAATTTCTAATATACCAAGTATCAGTAGGTACAATGCACATGCAAAAGATGTTTGGGGTGTTCTGTATATTTTTAAGACGGTCTTCCTGAGCCAAAAAGGTTGAGAAGTCTTGTCCCAGATTTATTTTTCCTCTATAAAAGAATCTTAGGGGATTTTGGGGCACCTGGGTGACTCAGTCGGTTAAGCGTCTGACTTTGGCTCAGGTCATGATCTTTCGGTCCATGAGTTTGAGTCCCACATAGGGCTCTGACAGCTCAGAGCCTGGAGCCTGCTTCGAATTCTGTGTTTCCTGCTCTCTCTGCCCCTCCCCCACTCATGCCTCTGTCTGTCTCCAGAGTAAATAAACATTTAAAAAAATTGTTTTTTAAGAATCTTAGGGGATCTCAGTTGGAACTCTTTCCTGGTTCCTGATCTGCAGTGCATTCCGAATCCGTGTGATTTATAACCAACCAACAGCTTGGCCAGGTGGACAGATACACTGTTGGGACTTTGGTGAAGCCCTTTGTCTCTTCAAGAGTAAACAGCGATCATTTCCATGAAGACTAAATGAAAAACTAGAAAAACAAGCTCTCAGAATTCCATTCAGGTAGCAGAGTTTAGTCAACACTGAAAGAGGAACAGATGGGCATTCTGTTTTAGGCGTGCAGAGTATGACAGAGCAAAAACAGCATTGTCCTCCAAGCAGGCATTCCCGGAGTTAAGATTTCTCTTTCTTGCTCTCTGATCTCGGGCAAAACAAACCTCTGGGCTGTCATCTCGTCTAAAATCCATGCGTTCCTTCATTTATTTGTACATTTATTATTTTTCTTTTTTTTATTCAACAAATACTGACTATATATCTCCTTGGATCCAGATACGTGAAGCACTAGAGATATAGAGGTAAATAATTTAATGTCTGACTCTGAGGTTTTCACAGTCTCTGAGCATAGAACATACATGCATTTAAATAATTTAAGTTACTCTCACTTAAAATAGCTCCCAATGTCCACAACTGTTTATGTCTTTATATCACTAAGTATCTCTTCATAGCCCTTATATCACATGATGTAGTATATGTTTCTTTTTTTTTTTTTAATTTTTAACATTAATTTATTTTTGAGAGACAGACAGAGTGTGACCAGGGGAGGGCAGAGAGAGAGAGGGAGACACAGAATCCAAAGCAGGCTCCAGGCTCCAAGCTGTCAGCCCAGAGGCTGATGCAGGGCTTGAACTCATGAACCGCAAGATCATGACCTGAGCTGAAGTGAGCCGTTTAACTGACTGAGCCACCCAGGCGCCCCTATATGTTCCTGTATTTATTTTGGGAGAGGATACTTACGATGTATCTTCCTCACTAAACGGTAAGTTCCAAGAAGACAGGGACTTTATCTTGTTGACCAGTGTTTTTCCCGGCACATAGGTGACATTCAGTAACTATTTGTTGAATGAGTGAAAAAAAGGGGGTGGGGAGAAAGAAGAAAGAGAAAGAATGCAGAGGAAAACAAATCAATATATTTATTGAGAGAAGAAAAATGAGTTAGGTGAAGTTTTGGGGAGACAAAATATTCTAAGCAGAGGGAAGAGCGTCTATGAAGATGTGAAGTGTGGAATAACATAGAAATGTGAGTTGTTCAATAAAGACAGCTGAAGGGGTGCCTGGATGGCTCAGTCTGCTTGCACTCTGCCTCTCTGTCTCTTAAAAACAAACATTCAAAAAAATTAAAAAAAAAAAAAAGACAGCTGAAGGGGTGCCTGGGTGTCTCAGTCGGTTGAGTGTCTGACTTCAGCTCAGGTCATGATCTCATAGCTCGTGAGTTCAAGCCCCGCGTTGGGCTCTGTGCTGACAGCTCAGAGGCTGACAGCCTGCTTCCGATTCTCTGTCTCTCTCTTTCTACCCCTCCCCTGCTCACGCTGTTTCTCTTTCTAAAACATAAATAAACATTAAAAAACTTATAAAGACCGTTAAAAATGTGTGATCTGTAGGCAAGGGAGGCATTGAAGAGGCGGGAAGCTCTGACGCTTTCTGAGTCTATCAAAGAATGAGTGGATTTCTGCCATCCTTCTACACGACTGCCTCTACAATGTGGATGTATCTGCAAAACGGACTGACAGACTCAGTTTTCGTATGGGAAGGTTGTTAGCTCTTGAAAGGAAAAACTCCATTGTTTCCCTTTTCCACACTCAAAAGTCACTACTTCAATTCTAGTTCCCAATGTGTGGAGTTTTCCCTCCCACTGACCAATTTTCCACCACCAGCTGGTGTCCTACATTTAGCTCCGTTCTGACACTATCTACCTAGAGCGATTCCACACATCAAGGGGACCAGCCCCACAAGACCCCCGCCTACTTCAGACACCAACAAGGCCAGGCTGTCACTTGAGATTCTGATTGGCTGTAAATTGGAGGGTCCCACTCCCTCCCCCTCAGGTTTGATAATTTGCTAGAATGGCTCACAGAACTCAGGAAAACAGTTTACTTATGAGGCTACTGGTTTACTCCGCAAGGGATACAACTCAGGGACAGTTGAGTGTAACAGTTGCATTGGGCGAGGTCTGTGGAAAGGGGGCCGAGAGCCTCCATGTCCCCTTGAGTCCTACCACCCACCCAGCACCTCCCCATGTTCACCCGCCCAGACGCTCTCTGAACTCCAAGCTTCATACTTTAGGGATTTTTATGGAGGCTTCCTTATTTAAGCATCATTGATTGGATTATTGTCCATTGGTGACTTATTCAACCTCCAGCCCCTCTCCCTTCATGGCTGAAAGGTCAACCTCTCTAGTCACACAGTTGGTTTCCTTGGCAACCAACTCTCTCTCTCTCTCTCTCTCTCTCTCTCTCTCTCTCTCTCAAGGGCTTTCCAAAACCCATTTCATTGACATAAACCCTGGCACTGTTGAAAGGGGATCTTTGTGAATCACAAACGACACTCCTTTTACCTTTATGCTCTGGAGCCATTTCAGGAACCAGAACAATAGAACAAAAGATGCCCCTACTTCTCGGGTTACTTAGGAAATTACTAGGGTTTTGGGAGCTGTGTGTAGAAGAGGAAGACCAAGTTTATATTTTTATTATAAATGACGATATCACAGGGATCATTTAACAATGTTAATAACATCGTTATTATGATTATGGCTAATGCATACTGAGTTCTTACTAAGTGAAAAGCAATTGACCTATATTATCTCATCTGCAAACAACTTCATGAGTCAGAGACTGTTATGAATTTCCATTTTATAGATAAGGACATTAGTGCAGGGAGGGTCTGTGGGACCTTCCCAAAGTAAGGGGCAGGGCTGAACTAGGATGGCGATGTCTTAGAAGGCTCTCAACGATCTTTGCCTTGGGATGTTCCCTCCCTCATGTAGTTTACTCTCATATTAAAATTATTATGGAATCTGGTCCGGATCACCCGGCGGTGGAAGAACCAAGTGGCACTTGGAGATCTTGGTCTCAGAGGAGATCCTTCTCCAGAGGTCTGAGCCCAGAGCATCAGCAGAGGTGACAATTTATGGTCTGTTCCCATGGGCAAGTGGGGTGGGAAGGAAAATCGGAATGGGAGTCTTCAGGCAGAGACTGGAATTCCCCTGTCAGTCCTGTTAGCCATCTTATAACAGATATTTCCCTATCAAAGCTGATTCTGGGGCACCTGGGTGGCTTAGTCGGTTAAGCATCTGACTCTTGATTTCAACTTAAGTCATGATCTCATGGCCTCATCGTGAGATCAAGCCCTGAGTCAGGCTCTGCCCTGAGTGAGGGGACAGCTTAGGATTCTCTCTCTCCCCCTGTCTCTGCCCTTTCCCCCCTCACATTCTCTTGCTCTATCTCTAAATAAATAAAAATAAAATCAGAGCTGATTTGGTTAAAATCAGTAGAGCATGGGACAAGCAACACTGTATGACTTCAGAGACTAACTGACCTCAAAGGGGTCGTCGCCATCATGTTGAAAGCAAAGAACTTTGTGTTGTCACAAGTAAGGAGACAGGTCTCAAAACACTGTCTCCCCCGTGGGGTTCGTACAGGAAGCTTTGATTCAGTGTCTTAGGGGCGGGGAGCCGGGAGCCTGCATAGGCTCTTGGGTTCAATCGCGCATGCCTAGCACGTCAACATGTTAGTATGTGTTCCAAAAATGGTTGCAAACTGCCCCTAGGAGGAGATCGTATTATAATAAGTAAGGTAACCTCAGGACAACTGAGGTGGGGGGGGGAGGGAGGAGGGGGACTTCTGTACAGATTCTCAGCTCCATTCCAGTTCTGACGGAAAGGGCTGAATGGGAAAATGCCTGGTTGGATGTCCACAAAAGAAAACACATTGCTTCCCTGCCTTGGCCCCTTGCCCTTCTTTCTGCTGGTAGGTCTCAGCCCTCTAAATGAGTAACTTCCCATTGTGTCCCCGCTACCAAGTGTAGCTTCAACCTTGATCTTTTTTAAAAATTAAAAACATTTTTTGAAGCTTATTTTAAGATAGAGAGTGCAGGAGGGGAAGGGGCAGAGGGAGGGAGAGACAGAATCCCATGGAGTCTGTCTGCTGTCCAGGCAGAGCCCAACCGTGGGGCTTGAACTCATGAACCCGTGAGGTCATGACCTAAGCTGATATCAAGAGTCAGATGCTTAACCAACTGAGTCACCCAGGCGCCCCTCAACGTTGACCTTTTGAATTGCTCACTCTAGATGAAACCAGTTGCTGTGCTGTGAAGACACTCAAACAGCTCTGTGAGAAAGAACCGAGACCTCCCATGGAGAGCCAGCCCCGACCGAATGAACACCTTGGAAGTGGATTTGCAACCCGGGTCAAGCCTTCAGATGACGTCAGCCCCAGACGTGGACATCGGACGTAACTTCATGAGAGACCCCAAGCCAGGACTGCCCAGCCAAGCCACACATAAATCCCAACCCCACAAAGATACGTGAGATAATAAACGACTATGGTTGTGTTAAGGCACTAAGTTTTGAAGCAACTTAATATGTAGGAAAAGGTCATTTATACAATTGGGATCAGAACTCAGGTTTGTCTGACTTGAGAACCATATCTCGTACTATGTTTTTTCCCCCTTACTTCTTATGTTAAAGACTCGCTTCTCTTAGTGAGTGTGACTCAAACCCCAGGAGTAAAGTATGGAATCCAGGAGAGTATTTGATTCGAACACTACTCATTATGTTCCAGTTAGAAGGCTAACAATTGTAGCCTCAACCTTTAACTCCAGACAAAAGGTTGGTTTCCTAATTTGTCATTGGGATTAAATTTTTTTTTTAGGTTTCAAGGGGCCATCTTGAGTCATATATTTTTACTGAAACAGATGACAATTTTAAAGGCTTACTTATACAATATCACTTATTACATCTGCTATGCATAGTTTAATACTATATAGAATAATGCACTGACTTAGAACAAATCAATATACCATTTTATCCAGATGCTCCATATACATCTTTTAAATCCCTGCTACAAATACCCACGGGGCAACAGCATTGCATTCCCTGCGAGCTTGCTGGAAATGCAGAATGCCGCAGACTGCCTTGAGTCAAAATATGCATCTTCTTAAAAGCTTATTTATTTTGAGAGAGAGTGCACTCACATGTGAGGGAGGGGCATAGAGAGAGAGAGAGAGAGAGAGTATCCCCAGTAGGCTCTCCACTGACAAGCCCAGAGCCCAACGTGGGGGTCAATTTCATGAACCATGAGATCATGGCCTGAGCTGAAAATCAAGAGTAGGATGCTTCACCGACTGAGCCACCCAGGCGCCCCCCCCCCCACACATGCATTTTAAGAAGAGTCCGCAGGTGACTGGTGTGCACACTAACGTTTAAGCTGCCCTGGTCTCACTGGTCCACAGACCATCTTGTAATCACTAGTGTCATCTGGTTTCCGGAGAACGTAGTCCTCACTGCCATGTAAACTGCTTGCCGTATAGCACGCTCTGAACCTCCGATGATGTTATGGCGGACGCTGCTCATCACTCTCCCCATCTCCGGTATTCTTCCCCCTAACTCCGGAACTCCGAGTTTGTTTGGGTAGACCCAGGTGCTCCGTTAGAAAAGCTCGGCTTCCCAGATTTCTTTGCAGCTAGACTTGACCACATAACACCGTTTAACTTCTGACCCACGAGAGGGATGCAGAAATGCTGGGTGGGTCTGCAGGAAAATTCTTTATGAAAAGGGGTTTTGTAAAGGGGTTTGCATGCCCTTTTTTGCCTTTCTCTTTTAGTCCTAACCCTTTGATTTCTGCCCGAAACGTGGATGGGAAACGGGGAGGTGGAGCGCACAGGGACTAAAAACACGATGAAGCTGGGGAAAGGAAAGTGGAAAGGAGTCGAAAGGGTTGGCTGCATTGCCTTATGTGTGCTTGTGTCAGAACTTCCTGCCGTGTGGAAGGATTTCAGTCCTTTTTTGATGAAGCCATTGTAGTCAGGCTTCTACTACATCAGCTGAACGCAGTCCTGAAGCACGTCACAGGCACAGGTTCACAAACAGCAGGCCCTTATTGTTTTGCATTCCTTCTGTAGGTGTGTACTTCCCTGAATGCCAAAATGTAACCACTTACCATGCTGCTTTTGAAGCTAATTTTGTGGCGCCTGGGTGGCTCAGTCGGTTAGGCATTCGACCATTGGTTTCAGCTCACGCCATGATTTCATGGCTCATGAGCCTTATGTCTGGCTTTGTGTTGACCATGTGGAGCCTGCTTGGGATTTTCTTTCTCTCTCTCTCTCTGCTCCTCTCCCACTCATGTTCTCTCTCTCTCTCTCTCTCAAAAATAAATAAAATAAGTAAATGTAAAAAAATGTTTATAAGATAAAAGCAAAACAAAAAGTTGTTTATAAGTGGCTCAGTCGGTTAAGCATCTGACTTCAGCTCAGATCATGATCTCGCGGTTTGTGTGTTTGCACCCTGTGTCAGGCTATGTGCTGACAGTTCAGAGCCTGGAGCCTGTCTTCAGATTCTGTGTCTCCCTCTCTCTCTCTGAGCCTCCCCTGCTCACGCCGCTGTCTCTTTCTCTCAAAAATAAATTGCAAACATAAAAAAGAAGAACATTTAATTGTAACCCGGTGGTCATGTGCCGGAGTCTAGCTCCAGCAGGTCCAGGGGTCCCTGAAGGATGGAGGGTGTCACCAGGCAGGCATCTCTGCACTGACCTGAGAGTCAGCTTTATTTAGAAAAAACGTATGGGGTACAAAACAGGAGTGGCAATTGCCTTAGACAATGATTTCTGATGACAAATTCTTTGGTATGTAAAAATTTCCCAGAACATAGATTGGTAGAAGACTCATGCATATCTTTACCAACAAAGATTGAAGTAGGTGACTAGATGTTTATCACTTGGGGAAGGAAGGGATCTTTAGCATTCAAATACAAGGCGATGTTTTTAGCATAGCAAAGGCAAGAGTTAGTTCTTTGTGAGCAGGGGTCAATAGCCTGTTTTTTGAGGGGAAGAAAAACAGGTTTTCTCAGGCAATGTAACATTTGCTCCTATAATCACAAAAGAAGAAACTCCTATAATAAGTTTTTTCCATAAGGTACAATTCACATCTTTTTAGCATAAGAAGGCAAGTCACTCCTGATATCAGTCCGGCAGCTCGGGGGTCGGTGCTCAAGCAGAAATTGAGTGGGGTTGAGTGGGTGAAGACGCCGGTGGGAGGCCTTGCAAACCCACCTTGCCTCACAAGGAGATTTTTGCTCAACATATGAGTTCAGAAAAACTGGCTTCCTGCAGTCATGTACTAGGAAGAATGACTAAGTCTATGTTAATTTATTTTCCTCCTTTGTTTTTATCTGAGCCCATCAGGTGACCTCTATAAGAAGCCAAAATTAGTATCTCCTGAGCGCTTCCCAAATAATACTTTGTTTTCCAAAGTGAAACAACTGAATTAAAACCTTAAAATAGAAAAACTTCATGAAAGCTTAAATGTAAGACAACGTCCTCTTTTCTCACAATCTGTAACTTCTACTTAGGTACTTTTGATGCATTGAGAAACATCAGAATAAATCTGTGTAACTGGTATTCTGAATCCAGGTACAGTCACTATTATAAGAGGTTGGCCTCAGCCCTTATGGGCTTCTCTTCAGCCAGAGCGGCTTCCATGGGGACAGGAATTAAAGGTAGAGTTAAAAATGGGAAAATGCTAAACATTAAAAAGTGTGTTTTAGAAAGAGTGAGGGGGTGCCTGGGTGGGTCAGTTGGTTAAGTGTCTGACTCTTGGTTTCAGCCTAGGTCATAATCTCACAGTTTGTGGGTTCGAGCCCCGTGTTGAGCTCTGTGCCAGTAGCATGGAGCTTGTTTGGGATTCTGCCTCTCCATCTCTCTCCACCCCTGCTCATGCTGTCTCTCTCTCTCAAAATAAATAAGTATAAAAAAATGCTTTTTCAGATGGAAAAATGCTCTTGGAGTTTGGGATAAAAATCCTAAGGCAGAGGGAGTTTTCTAGATAAGCAGTCAAATTCACTTTATGGGCACAACAGCCCTATTTATGGATGGTGTATTTTGAAAAATGGTGTAAAAGAGGCTGGATCTTCATTTTAGCATAAAGTGAACTGAACAGAAAGTTCTAGAAGAATGGGAGTTTCCTCCCAGAGACATTGGGCTTCGGGTTTCCAGGGTAGGATGATATGGGACTGCACATTATTCATTTGGGTATTAATGGACAAATTGACCCTAGAACACTGGAGAGTTTGGAAAGGACTGACGTTTCCTCTGGAAAATCACCTAGCACATGCGTCTGGCATATGGTAGAGAGCCACCACAGGCTTGTCAAATGTGAACACATTCATTTGACGATATCCAAGCTAGGTTCCATGTGGTATAAAAGCTTATCCAGAATATAAATCAAAACAACAGTCCTGTCAAGCCAAGTGTTCTGTATAAATCTCCAGAATTGAATTCAATATTCCGGATCAACACTTAGCGAGCCTCTGCTTTGTGCCACGCGCTGTGCTCGGTATTTCCACGTGCATGTTCACCCACTCCTTGCAACAGTCCTTGCCTTAGTTACTCTGCTCAGTTGGCCAAAACAAAAGGTCCACTGCTGCACTTGGCAAGGCTTCCTGTGTTGCTCAAGCCCAGGACATTCTACCCCACAGAGGAGCCGACCCACTGGCTCCGAGCATGCAGTCATGTCTCTCTCTTCCCATAAGGCTTCTGGGAAAGAGTGAATTATTTGTGGGGTGACTGGCTGGCTCAGTCAGTAGAGCATGTGATTCTTAATCTTCAGGTTGTAAGTTCAGGCTCCACATTGGGTGTAGAGAATACTTAAATATTAGAAAAATATTTTTTAAAAAAGAATGAAGGGGCGTCTGGGTGGCTGGTTGTAAAGCGTCCAACTTCAGCTCGGATCATGATCTCATGGGTCATGGGTTCAAGCCCCACATTGGGCTCTGTGCTGACAGCTTGGAGCCTGGAGCCTGCTTCAGATTCTGCATCTCCCTCTTTTTCTGCCCCTCCCCTGCTTGCTCTCTACCACTCTCTCTCAAAATAAATAAATAAATAAATAAATAAATAAATAAATAAATAAATAAATAAAATAAACGTTACAAGTTTTTTAAAAAAGACAATGAATCATTCAGTTCTCTGTAGTGCTGTGCATTCCTACTCAGGAGCTACATTTATGCCTAAAACCAGGAGCACTCTCCACTAAGTCCACATCTTTCCACTGAAAGAGCAGTAGCATACACCTCACTTAAGAGAACTAGTTCTCATTTAACAGAAAAACTGAAATAAAGGGGGACTAATTCCAGATTATAGTTAGATATTGTAACTTAAAAATTTTTTTAATGTATGAGACTGACGTTTCTCAAATTTAAGAATTATATTAATTTTACTAAGTTATTTTGTAACTTAAAAATAATTTTAATTTTAATGTCTAAAAATTTTTACAAAATTAAAAATAATATTAACCTTTTCAAGGGGAAAAGTTTCTCATAAAATCTGAAGACTAGACCCACTTACGTTAGTGGGAGAAAACACTACTTTAAGAAACAAAAGTTGTTAGTATCCAAAATATACAAAGAACTTATAAAACCCAACACCAAAAAGCCCCCAAAGAATCCAATTAAAAAATGTGCCGAAGACATTTTTCCAAAGAAGACATCCAGATGGCCAACAGACACCTGAAAAGATGCTTGACATCACTCAGCATCAGGGAAATGCAAATCAAAACCGCCATCAGATGTCACCTCACACCTGTCAGAATGGCTCAAATCAAAAACATAAGAAACAACAGATGTTGGCAAGGGTGTGGAGAAAATGGAACCCTCTTGCACTGTTGGTAGCAATGCACACTCGCGCAGCCACTGTGGAAGACAATATGGAGGTTCCTCAAAAAATGGAAAATAGAACTACCCTATGACCCAGCAATTGACTACTGGGTCTTTACCCAAAGAATACAAGAACTACTTCAAAGGAATATATGCACCTCCATGTTTATGGCAGCATTATTTACAATGGCCAAATTATGGAAGAAGCCCAAGTGTCCATCCATAGATGAGGGGATAAAGATGTGGCACCATATATGTATTTATATATTATGAAAATAATATATATAATTCAGTCGTCAAACAGAGTGAAATCTTGCTACCTGCAAAACCTGGAGGGAGCTAGACAATATAATGCTAAGCAAAATAAGCCATTCAGAGAAAGACAAACACCTATATGGTTTCGCTCATAAGAAATAAGAAATAAGACCAATGAGCAAAGGGAAAGAAAGGAGACAAAAAAGGAACAAAAATTTTTCACATGTGAATTATCACTACAAATGGATTATCACTTTATAGCCAGTAAGGTGATTTTTATACTCTTCTTTACAGTGGAAACTCGGCATTTAAAATTCCTCACCAAACTCCAAGCCTTGACGATTTGAATAAGTCCCTCCCACTGCTTCCCAGTTTGGGAAAACCTGTGCCAATCGCAAGATTATTTCTATACAAAACCATTTCCCATCACATACGGGTTTTTGGAGACCCTAACAGGGCACGTATCACGCAGATTTCCTTCTATGTGCACCTAAGGGGGAAATGACCCAGCACAACGCTTTCAGCTTGACCCCTGCAAAATATAGTTGGTCTGCATTCCAATCTCTGGGTTTGCACAGGCTTCCAAGCCACACTCGCATTTTCAAGCACCAGACACCCTGTGGGGCAGCATTATATTGTCTAGCTCCCTCTTGCACAGAGATGCCCATTCTGTCAGTGGCCAGTGCAGTGTTGCAAGGGCACCAAGGCCTTGGGAGAGCTGTGTCCTGTGAGGCTACGGCCGGCCTGAAGTCTGCGTTTGTGATGACGTGGTTGCATACCATATAGTGTCACAAGGGGTCAGGGATCCTTTCCTGCAGGAATTCAGCAGAACCGTGTTACACTGTCCATGGTCTAGAGAGGCACTTGGTACTGACAAACGAACAGGTGACCTTCTGAAGCACCACACAGAAATGGGGCAAGCCATGGGAAGGCAGGCACGGGTCCACCCATCAAGGGGCAACTTGAGGGAAAAATCACCTGGGATTCCCAACCAAACCCAGCGGTTCAAAGGATTCATGGTAGGACTGTTCCGAAGTGTGGGACCAAACTTTCAGTTATATTTATTAGTGTGTCCTTTTGGTTCCCATGAAAACGATTGCTTTAACAAGACTGATGATTGAAGATCTCCTAGAAAATGTGTTATTCTTGTTACCAGAAGGAACAGCATCACATCTGTAATGTTGATTTTCAGCAGTAGGATGACAAGTGAATTTTTTCTTGCTTCTGCGTATCTCCTGAGCTTTCCGAATGAGCTGTCAGGGTGCAAGAACAGGGATTTGGACTCAGACAGGTGGCTCCACTATCCAATGCCACTCTACTCCATTTCCTTCTGTGAAATGGGGGTAACAGCACTAGTGGGGTCTGCCCCCATGAGGCTCTTATGAGGATTAAATAAGACAGTACTGGCACATAGTAGCTACCCCCAAATCTTAGCTATTATTACGATGCTTACTAGCCTTCACCGATCCTGAAGCTCACTTTTTTTTCTCTTTCTAACTTATTACTTCCTTCTAATTAGGACATGTCTTACCTTTGATGGAATAACTGGCTTACTGGACAGCATTTTTTTGTGACCTCGATGAAACATAAGACAGAAATGCAGCGTTAGCCGAAGGCATTACTCTGTGTTGGGTGAGTAGTTGTTTCCCATTTTTGTCGTTCCCGTGAAGGATGTGAGGCAATAGCATTTAGCCCTGATGCTTCTGGTCTCTGAGAAGCAGGAAGCACCTCCCCAACCAAAAAGTATGGCAGAAGCTGGGTTGAATAGACACTTCTTTCTTGCTTGGTCCTCATGGGACTGCAGTTTGGACAGGACGAGTTGAATGCAGAAGCGTGTTTGCAGCACACCTGGCATAATAGGTAAGAAGTAGAATTCACTTGGGTGGCAAAGTGACGGCATCAGATGGAAGCCTTGGGTGAAGCCGGGTTACATAGACTTTTGACCATAGTGGTTGGATACAGCAAGTGTGAACAGCTGTGCAATTAGCTTTTAACTGCTGCACAGAAGTGAGCATCTCTTTCCTTGTGTGTTTCATTTTTGTTTATTTATTTATTTATTTTAACATTTATTTTCGAAAGACAGAGACCATGCACAAGTTGGGAAGGGACAGAGAGAGGAGACACAGAATCCAAAGCAGCCTCCAGGCTCTAAGTTGTCAGCACAGAGGCCGATGTGGGGCTCGAACCCACCAACCATGAGATCATGACCTGAGCTGAAGTTGGACGCTTAACTGACTGAGCCACCCAGGAGCCCTGTTTTTTTTTTTAATGTTTATTTATTTATTTTGAAAGAAAGACAGACAGTGAGCTTGAGTGGGGGAGGGACAGAGAGAGAGAATCCCAAGCAGGATCCACACTGTCGGCTCAGACCTGGATGGGGAACTTGAACACATGAACAATGCGATCATGACCTGAGCCAAAATCAAGAGTCGGAGACTTAATGACTCTGCCACCCAGGCACCCGAACCCGCGTGTATTTTGAACTGCTGCATATGAGGCTCTATCCACAGGCCAGTGGTTGTCTTTAATGGAGGAGAACCCAGCAAATACATAGGGTCCACAGTTGGCCTCAGCAGACAGCGGTGAGCACTAGTGAGCAGGCAGACACCAACCTTATTGTCCTCAGCAAAGGTACTGTCCCCCGATGGTGGCTTGACCGTGCAGGCTGCAGCTGGTCCGTGGGTTTCCCTGGCATGTGTATGCTGTCCTCCTGGGCTTGTCACAAGATCAGCAGGTCTCAGAGGGATGCATACCTGGAGGAGAGGAGGCAGTCATCCAATATTGGGAAGACGGTTTTTTGGCCATGGTTTTATTTTTTATTTTATTAAAAAATTTATTTAATGTTTATTTATTTTTGAGGCAAGAGCGAGCATGAGTGGGGGAGGAGCAGAGAGGGGGGAAACAGAATCGGAAGCAGTTGGCCATACTTTTAAAGCAACATTCTTTTGCTGCTTTGAAGTGCAACGCCTCTGAGTTGTGCGCGTGCGTGTGCACGTGCTGCAGGGGGAGTCCAGCGTGCCAGACTTTCCTAAGGAGCGTGAGCTGCGCTGCCTCAAGTCTGTTCTGTATCCAGAACCAAGGAGTGATCTGCAAAGGAGCTAACCTTGGATTCACAGGCCTGGAGCACAGATTCAAGCATCCGTCCCAACCACATGAACTTCACGTGGCTCAAATTAGAAGGCAGGATTCTTGGGACTAGCGGACTGGCAAGAGGTAGTACCAACAGCCTTGATGGCCAAGACAGAAAAGGTCTGCTCGCATAAGAATGCAAATGCTGGGGCGTCTGGGTGGCTCAGTTGGTTAAGCATCTGACCGGCTCAGGTCATGATCTCACGGTTCGTAGGTTTGAGCCCTGCATCGGGCTGCATGCTGACAGCTCAGAGCCTGGAGCCTGCTTTGGATCCCTTGTCTCCTTCTCTCTCTACCCCATTCCCCCACTTGTTCTCTCTCTCTCTTTCAAAAATACACTTGTGCTTGCTTGTGTGTGTGCACACGCTCTCTCTCTCTGTCTCTCTCTCAAAAATAAATAAATAAACAGTTAAAAAAATAATGTAAAGGCTATGTAACTGGCAGCGGGTGACATCCAATTCAACTGGGGTGTAAGTGAGGGGAAAATGTATGCTCCACACTATAAGACCCATGTAACTTTGTCACTATCCAGCTAGCACACACTTTTCATGGTTACCTGATTCTGATTCTCAGGGACTGTTTTACAACTCTGTGAGTTGCAAGTAGCGGATGGCAGTGCCAAACAACCCTGTCTGCAGTCATGGAAAGGGTCCTGTGCAACAGCCGGGTTTGGATCCATTTGTATATTCATTTCAACATCCCTTACTCCGTAAGAATTTCTGCTTCCTTGACTTCTTTTTTGAGCCAGTTGCCTACCTCTTCCATTTAATCTAGGAGCTATATAAAATCTTTAAGAAATCTGATGACTCAGTCGGTTAAGCATCTGACTTCGGCTCAGGTCATGATCTTGTGGTTGTGGGTTCGAGCCTTGTGTCAGGCTCTGTGCCTGGAACCTGCTTCTGATTCTGTGTCTCCCTCTCTCTGTACCCCTCCCCTGATTGTGCTCTGCCTCTCTCTGTCTCTCAAAAATAAATAAATGTAAAAAAATTTTCCTTAAATCTATAAAACCTTTAAGACCTGTTCATTTTATATCTGTATGTCAGTCATGTATTTGCTTCTTTTCAAAATATATCTTTTAACACTAGAACCATGGAGTGTGTAGGAGGGATGAATGTTTAGAAAGTTTTTGACATAATTGGTGGGAAAGAAAGACCTCTTAAGTAAGACTGAGGATGCCACCAGGTCACATTTCTAGATTTTGCTGAAAGCAGCAATATCTTCAATGCCCTCCGGTGACAAAAGACAGTTTGCGCAAATGGTTTTTTCTCCCAGTCTAGAAGATTCGCGAATTGCAAAACTAATCTCCTGCCAAGAGCTATTTCCCAGTTGATTTGAAGATCACAGGGCACAGCTTTTGGACACATGGCCTCAATTCTGGCACATTGTTGTCGCTCGACCCAAGGAGGTGTCGTCCTCTCTTCCAATGCCGCTGAAGCTCTACAGTGATCCTAGCCAACTCTTCGGTTTATGCTAAGTACTGAGTCTGGGGAATATAATTTGGTTCTGGGCTAACTGCCCAGGGGATTGGAGATTGAATCATTTTCTAAATTTGGTAGATGTGGGCCCAATGCTAGGGTAACCTTGTGTGTCCTACTAATAATTAACTCTGGACTTTCTCCAAGGTGGTTTGTGAAAGATTTAGCATTGAGTGGTACAACTTCTTATGAACTACCTTAATTATGGTAGGGAGCAAGCCTAAGCTCTTGCTGCTGGACGAGTCATAACTTTACTGAGGATAGACAGTCCATCTATCAAGAATGAAAAAAATAAGAAATTGGGCGGGGGCTACACTGTGAACATTGTCTTTGAACTCTAACACTGAAAGGCAAGGGAAATTGATTCTGAACCTTTAATTCCTTTGAACCACAGTGGCTTTCTGTTTGCCTTGTAAGTAGGGCTTAGTGTGTAGACCTCAGTTGCTCTTTGAGAACTTTAATGGAAGGGAGTGTATATTCATACCAATATGTTGACCATTTTCTGTTGGACTCTATTTGCATTGTCATTTCCTGTCGTTGTGAACGGCTGACTGACTGTTGGACGATAAGGCTGCTCGGAATCTGTGATGGGAAACAGAACAGGTTGTTACCTGGTAGAATCGGGTAGAAAAGCGGCCTTGGCCTCATCTACCCAATGCATTGTTCTGATGGATTTATGAGCCTTCTGGAGGCTAAATCAAAACTGCCCGTAGTTGGTGCCAGCATGCTCTTTGAAGCAGAAGGCGTTGGTATGGAGTCACTCGTGGGACTGCTGATCTTCTCCCCCACGCGGGTGGCTGCACCCTGGGGTTAATGGTTCATAGAGCACAAAACTAGAACATATGTTTGGGAAACTCTCCTGATGTTTCCTTCCACGTGGAAGACATTCATTAGGTAACTCTCCACTCCCGCACGTGTCAGTTCCAGGAGCTTGGAAGGAGAAAATGGGCCTGGATAGTGTCAGTTATTCCCTTTCCTTCCTCCTGAGGGTGAGCCGCCAAAGAGAACATGCACCTTCCTCTTCCTCGTACCGAGGATGGCCCTGACTGGGGCTGTTGGGAGAGAAGCTATCTAATTCTGGTTCTAGGATCTAGAAACTCGCTGGTCCAGAAATGCGAGCCCCCTGGGCCAGCATCAGTGTCAGTTTTTTTCGGTAATAAAGGTGCTGTGATCTCACATCTGGGTTTTTTTAAATCATTTTTTAAATGTTTTTTATTTATTTTTGAGGGGGGAGGGGCAGAGAGAGAGGGGGACAGAGGATCCAAAGCAGGCCCCACAATGACAACAGTGAGCCCGATATGGGGCTTGGACTCACGGATGGTGAGAGCATGACCTGAGCCAAAGTTGGACACCCAACTGACTGAACCACCCAGGTGCCCCCGTTTTTTGTGACTTTATTTCAAAACTCAAGGAGAAGAACGGTGTCATTTTTGGGCTTTCCTCAAATTCCTATATTGTACATCAGTATTTTTCATGGTAAATACATTTTATTTAAAATTATCTGTTGGGGTGCCTGGGTGGCTCAGTTGATTGAACATCAGGCTTCAGCTCAGGTCATGATCTTGCGGTTCGTGGGTTCGAGCCCTGCGTTGGGCTCTGTGCTGACAGCTCAAAGCCTGGAGCCTGCTTCAAATTCTGTGTGTCTCTCTCTCTCTGCCCCTCCCCTGCTCATGCCGTCTCTCAAAAATAAAATAAAACATTAGAAAAACAATTTAAAATGATCTCTTAATTATTCAAAACAAACCAATCACATTCCAAACAGTGAATGGGCTTTACTGAAAAATTCTGGAGTTTTCCCATAAAGACATGACCTTGAGTGAATTTGGGGAGTCTTTGTTTTGGCCTGTTTCAGCTACTCTGATACCTGTGTGGTTTGTCTCTGGGGGGACAGCTCAATTTCTGATGTGTGACTATACATCTGGATTTTTCTGTGACAGTCCTGATGTCCTAGAGTAATATATTAGTACTGTCCTCTTCCGTTCTCAGAATTGTTCCAAATAGGAGAACAGATTAAATGGTCACCATAGAGACGAGTGATAGCATCAGCAAGACTAAACACTGTCTGCTGATTTCTTCTCTAAGGGGTCTGTGGATCAGCATGATACTTAGGTTTCCAAAAAATTAAAAAGAAAACGTGAAAACATAAAGTCATGTTTCATTCTAAACATTTCTAGATTTGTCAGCCCAACAGAACACTGAGGCGGAAGAAGCAAAACTACTGTTACTGTCCATGCCTGCCTTGCTCTATATTAGATATCTTCACATTTAGCAAACCTGCCTAATCCTCAGGATAGATATAACTCCCTTTCACATGAAATGAGTCTTTGAGAATTAGCTCAGAAACCTCAGGGATGACACAGGAAAGGGAAAGAGAAGTCTTGTGCTGCGATGGATTGAGATCAGATTTTTTTCATTCCTTTCCAACCACAAAATGTCTCCCCTTGGTAATATTATAACATCATCTTCACACTTGGTTAAGGGGCAAACGTAGGGCGGGGGGAAAAGGCTTAATTTAATTCTGAAAAATGTGGAAAGCGTTGATTTGAGGAAGTGCTGAATATCTTGTCATAGCTTTAGTTCGTTGTAAATCCGACCTGACTAATTACTGCTCTATTTTCTAAGGTCTGTGGCTTTGAAAACCATTTTCAAGCATGTAATAAGGCAAAGGAATGGAAAATTATGGGGGGGGTGTTTCTTTAACCATTGTGGGTGTATCGAAGATTAGCCTTCATTTGAACAAATGAAGGTTTAGAGCACAAAATCACAGGATTCTGAGGAATATGATTTAGCATTCCGTTCATACATAAATATTAAAAATGTATTGGTATGCGAGAGTTTAAACCGTTTTATTTTTTGTATATTGTTCTTTTCCTATGATTTTTTTCATTTCTCTGTTTCCTTTGTCGTGCCTTGCTCGCATTTCAACGTTTTTTGGGAATCCATTTTGATTCATCTAGGATTTTTAGGGTATATTTCTATTATAGATTTTTTTCATGATTGTTCTAGTTATGACATTAAAGATGCATAAATAATTCTAGCCTACTGGTCACAACACTTATCGGTTCTAGTGAAGTGTAGAAATTTTATTTCCCTTTGAGTCCTTCTAGTTTATTCCATTTATAATATAATTGCCTTAAATACTTCCTCTGTAAATAACGAAAGCCATATTGCACATTTCATAATTTTTGTCATAATCATGTCAAACATAATTGAGGAACTCAAGAGAAGGAAAGTCTATTGTATTTACCCATATCTGTACACTTTCTATTATTCTTCCTTCTTCCCTGATGTTCCAGAAATCCTTCCTCTATCATTTCCTTTCTGTTTCAACAACTTCCTGTAGCCACTTTTTAAGGGAAATTCTGCGGATGACAGATCTTCCTTTTCCTTCATCTGAGAATGTCTTGATTTCCACGTCATTTCTGAAAGATATTCTTCTGAGTACAGGTTTCTGGGTTAACAGTTCTTAAGCACTTGAGAAATATTAGCCCTTTCCTTCGGGCCTCCAGGGTTCTGCTGAGAAATCTAACATCGGTCAAATTGCTTTTCTTTTATTGGTGAAGTGTTGTTTCATTCTGGTGGATTTCAAGATTTCTCCTTGTCTTTAGGCGTTAGAAGTTTGATTATGATGTGTTGTTGGGGTTTTCTTAAAAATTTTTTAAAACATTTATCTATTTTTTAGAGTGAGAGAGACAGAGTATGAGTGGGGGAGGGTCAGAAAGAGGGGCAGACACAGAATCTGAAGCAGGCTCCAGGCTCTGAGTGGTCAGCACAGAGCCTGACGCAGGGCTCCGACTCACGAACTGCAAGATCATGACGTAGCCAAAGTGGGACGCTTAACTGATTGAGCCACCCAGGCACCCCTGTTTCTTTAGGTTTATCCTGTTTGGAATTCATGTAGCTTCTTGACTGCTACGCATAGATGCTTCTCTGTCTTGCCAAATTGGGAACATTTTTCAGCTATTATTTCTTCAAATGTTAGAAATTTTGCTGTGGTCACATAGGTCCCTGAAGCTCTATTTTTTCCCCCTGTTTATTTTCTCTCTCAGATCACATTGGGCAATTCTATTATTCTGTCTTCAAGTTTACTGATTCTTTCCTCTTTCCTCTTCATTGTGCTGTTGAGCCCATACACTGAGTTTTTAATTTTAGTTATTGTATTTTATATGTAAAATATCTGTTTGGTTTTTCTTTTTATCTTTTCCCCCCTGAGACTTTCTCTTTTTTATGTTTGTTTCAGGTATGTTTGTGAATCTCATTGATGCAATTTATTTTTTAGTTTTTTATTAAAAATTTTTAATGTTTATTTATACTTGAGAGAGAAAGAGAGAGCAAGCAGGGGAGGGTCAGAGAGAGAGGGAGACACAGACTCTGAAGCAGGCTCCAGGCTCTGAGCTGTCAGCATGGGGCTGGACGTGGGGCTCGAACTCACAAATGGCAAGATCATGACCTGAGCTGAACTCAGACACTTAACTGACTGACTCATCCAGGTGCCCCTCATTGATGCAAATTTAAAAAAAATTTTTATAATGTTTATTTATTTTAAGAGCGAGAGTGCAAGCGGTGATGGGGGGTGCAGAGAGAGAAGGAGACACAGAATCCAAAGCAGGCTCCAGGCTCTGAGCTGTCAGCACAGAGCCCGGCACGGGGCTCGAACCCACAAGCCGTGAGATCACGACCTGAGCCAAAGTCGGAAGCTTAACAGACTGAGCCACCCAGGAGCCCCCTCACTGATGCAATTTTATGACAGCTGTCATATAATTCAAGTAGCATTTGTGTCATCTCAATATTGGCATCTGTTTATTGTTTTTTTTCATTCAGGTAGAGATCTTTTTTTATTTTGATATGAAGAGTCATTTTGTTAGGGAGTATTTTGGACATTTGGGGTGTTATGAGACTCTGGATCTTATTTAAATTTTCTGCTCTGGCAGGCCTCCTCTGATATCGCGCCAGCAGGGCAAGGCGGGCACCTCCCATCACACCAGCGGGAGGAGAAGGAAGGTAGTGGGTGGGGTTGGAGTTTTAGGTCTTCAATTCAGCCTTTTTTGACATCCTTAGGACCAGGAGAGGGTGGGTGAAGTGAGTAAGGAGGACTAGGCTCCCCGTCTGGACTTCACTGACAGGAACAGGGTGGGACTCAGTTTTCTCCATGGTGTTTGGCTGAAGTTAGGTAGTTGTTGTCAAAAATTTTCCATCTTGAGGGGTACTTGGGTGGCTCAGTCAGTTGAGCGTCCAGCTTCAACTCAGGTCATGATCTCTCAGTTCGTGGGTTTAAGCCATGGATTGGGCTGTCAGAGTCTGGAGACTGATTCAGATTCTGTCTGTCTGTCTGTCTAGCTCTCTCTCTGCCCCTCCCCTACTTACACTCTGTCTCCCTCTCTTTCAAAAATAAATAAACATTAAAAATTTTTTTTAAATTTTCCATCTTGCTAGGCTGGCCCTTTCGTGGTCCGTTGGCTAGAAAATGAAGGCGTTCCCTGGGCCTTTTTTTTTTTTTTTTTGTCTGTGTCTGTTAGTGTTGCTGGGTTCCAGGCTTCTCCAGCACCTAGTCCAGAATATGTAATGCAAAACAAAAGCCAGAGATTTCGCTGCCATGTTTTTTTCTAAGGTTTCAAAGTCTTTAGCAGATCTGTTTTCTTCTTCAATCTTTCCAGGTATTCTTATGGTTGTTTTCTGTAAATGTACAGGGATTTAGCTATACCTAGAGGAAAAGATAGGAAGAAGTGTGTCCATTCTATCTTCTAGCTATAATCTTCTAACTCATTTCGTGCACTTTCAGGGTCCAAATATTTTGGAAAAACTCTGAACTCCAGAAAGTTCTATTGCCAAGGTGGGTCTGTGGATCCCTGTGTCAGCTGGTTCCATCACATATTTATATACATCTGAGATGTCATTGTGACTGGGGATATTAATTTAGGAGAAGATTTACATTGACTGACCTCCTTTGGTCTAATTAGCCTTTTCTTTTCTTTCCTTCCCACCCCAGAGAGCACGAGGAGGGGAGAGGCAAAGAGAGAGGGAGAGAGAATCCCAAGCAGGCTCTGCACTATCAGCACAGAGCCTGATGCGGGGCTCAAACTCTGAAATCAAGAGTCAGATGCTTAACCAATTGAGCCGTGCTGGTGCCCCTAATTTGCCTTTTCGAAATGCATTCTGCCAGATTACTTTTGGCCACATTTCTTTCTTTTCCCAAATCATAGGTGACGTTTAACCTCTGAGTCAGTGTTGACTTCTTTTCCTAATTGGTAAAATAATTTCAGAGAAGTTCGCTTTGGATTTAGTAAAAGGCGAAAGATTTATGCGATCTGAAGAGAAACCAGAGTATCGCTTTGGATTTAGAAGTGACACTGAAAGATGACCTCAGCTGCCTCCATTTGATCTCAAAGTTTCTAGCTGGCTTCTTCTTCAACTTGTTTCTGGGCTCAGGTGGAAAATCCTGAGGGAAAAGCATTCCCTGATGGGAACCCAAACTACCCCCGTCAGCAATAAGGGCTGCCGTGAGCCTGCAAGGTTGACTCCAAGACTGATGGATTTGCCCTTCACTACCCACCTACAGGGACCCACTCACCTTCACCCACGTGTTCCTTACATAAGCCTGGAAGTATTTTCAGCACTTAGGAGACGGTCTGTGAGACGCTAGTCCACTGTCTTCCCACTCTTGGCCTCGCTGAAATACATTCCTTTCTTGTTTCGCCACCCTCGTCTCTGCCTTTGGGTTTTGTCTGTGGCCAGTGGCTAACCCTGGTCTGTTTGGGACCCTGGAGCCGTGCTCTTACACACCTGCTCCTGGCTACCAGCCGCGTTCCCTCATCTCAAGGCTCCTTTCAGACCCGGGCTCCCTTCACAGAGTTTACCTGCAGGTGTGGTTGCTGAGTAAATTTCAGGATGTTGTAAATTCCTCTTCAAGGGACCTTAAATCTCACTGTGAATGATGTGGGTTCTGGAGTAAGGCAGCTCCAGATTGAGAAGGTAGAGAATGTTCCTGGAGGGAGTCTCCAGAGTGGAAGCTTTGGCTCAGGGGATCGAGAAAGAGCCCAGGGGATGACAAAGAAAAGGAGAGAAGGGTGCGGTATAAGGCGTGAGAGAACCAGTGTGTGGGCCAAGTCCCAATGGCTAGACAGACGCAACCAAAAGTGGCATATTCCTGAAAGTTAGTCAACGTGACTGACGTTGCCCACCAGGGCGGAGGAAGCCAGGTATTTTGTGCTGTATTATGGTAATCAGATAAACTATGACAGGAATTGCAAACTCAGATAGATACAGGGGCCACGGTGATGACACTCTAGCCTCATTATAATGAACAAAAGTCTATAAAGGCTTCCTGTCTCACTCAGTAAGTGACAGGTTCCTGTCAACAGTCTACAAGACGCTATTCTGTCCCTTGTATCTCTCTGATCTCTTATTTTGTATATTCCACTCCAAACTAGAATTGCTTTTAGTTGAAGATGTCAGGTCAGCTCCTTGTTTGGGACCTCCCCCCTGGGCGTTTGCCTCTGGCTAGAAGGCTCTTCCCTGAGTGGCACATATGTCCAGTGCCCTTATCCCTCCAGGTTTCCCCCTCGAAAGTCACCTCTGATTTTCCAAAGAAGACATCCAGATGCCTAACAGACACCTGAAAAGATGCTCAATACCATTTATCATGAGGGAAATACAAATCAAAACCACAATACCACCTCACACCAGTCAGAATGGCTAAAACGCACCAACTCAGGAAACCATAGATGTTGGCAAGGATGTGGAGAAAGAGGAAACCCCTCGTACTCTTGGGAATGCACACTGGTGCTGCTGCTCTGAGACACAGTGTGGAGGTTCCTCAGAAAGTTAAAAACAGAACTCCCCTATGACCCAGCGACTGCACTGCTAGGGATTTACCCAAAGGATACAAAAATGCAGATTCAAAGGGGCACACGCACCCCATGTTTATAGCAGCGCTATCAACAATAGCCAAACTGTGGAGAGAGCCCAAATGTCCATCGGCTGATGAATGGACAAAGAAGCTGTGGAATGTAGAAAATAATGGAATATAGCATCAAGAGGAATGAAATCTTGCCATGTGCATTGATACGGATGGAGCTAGAGTGTCTTACACTACACAAAATAAATCAGAGGAAGGCGATTACCATATGATTTCACTCGTGGAATTTAGGAAACAATACAGAAGAACATAGAAGCAAGGGGGGAGAAAGAGAGAGGGAAGCACATCCCAAGAGACTCTTAACTGTAGAGAACAAGCAGAGTTGATGGGGGGATGGGTGAAGGGTGTTAGGGTGGGAACTTGTTATGATGAGCACTGAGAGTTATATGTAAGTGATGAGTCATTCAACTCTACACCTGAAACCAATTTTGCCATATATGTGAACTAACTAGAATTTAAATAAAAAGTTGAAATTTAAAAAAAGCAAATTCTGAACTAAAAAAAAAGTCCCCTCTGATTGAGGGCTTCCCTAACTCCCTGGTTAACATATTAGCCTTGGATTGTTCTCTATTTCCTCCTGGATTCCATCTTCTTACTTTCTGCTTATGCCAACCAGCAAACTATGTATTTTACTTATTACGTTGTTTTTCTCTTTCTCCAACCCCACTAACATGGAAATGTCACGTAACTTCGTGGTGACTAGGCATTTTTGCCTGTTTAGTCCCTGCTTTATCTCCAATACCTAGAACGAGGCTTGGCCTGCATTAGGGTCCCAACAGACACGCAGGTGTTCAATGAATGACAAGGACCATGTAGTGAGTGTTGGGAATAAGGTCGTAAGCGCGGAAGCCTTCCACAAGTGGAAAAGGTACGCTCCTTCTAAAGGGCAGCTAATACCTATTTCCTGTAACTTGGGACATACGAAAATACAGATCAAATAATGGCTGACCTTTTGATTTTCAGGAGAAACTAAACATCTCAAGTCATATACAAATGTTCCCAATTTTTTATTTTTCTATTTTATTGAGGTAGACTTAATGTATAATAAAGTGCATTTTATTTAAGTATTCAATTTGATGCGTTTTTTTAAAAAGATTTTTTTAAGGTAATTGCTACACCCAATGTGAACCTCGAATTTATAACCCCAAGATCAAGAGTCGCATGTTCCACCGACTGAGCCAGCCAGGCTCCCGCTGATGAATTTTGATGTATTTATACAACCATCACTAAAATTAAGAAACAGAACATTTCCGGGGCACCTGAGTGGCTCAGTCGGTTAAGCATCTGACTTCAGCTCAGGTCGTGATCTTGCGGTTCATGATTTCAAGCCCCGTGTCGGGCTTTGTGCTAACAGCTTAGAGCCTGGGGCCTGCTTTGGGCTCTGTCTCCCTCTCTCTCTGCCCCTCCCCCACTGCCGCTCTGTCTCTTTTAAAAAAAAAAGAAAGAAAGAAAGAAACAGAACATTTCCACTGCCCTGAAATTTTTCCCTCTGTGGGCTTTTGCAATCCTTTCCCCCTTCCCCTCCATTCTTAAGTCACTGATTGGCTTTCTGTCAAAACACACTCATTTGCATTTTCTAGAATACTAAACAAATGGAATCATATGGTATATGCTTTTATTTTCTGGCCCCTTTCACTTAGTGTCATGACCCTAGGATTCAAATCATAATGTGTGTATAATTCATTTTTTAAAAAAGTTGCCAAGTAGTGCTTTCTGGGACGAATATACCAGGATTTGTTTATCCATCCGTCTGTCGATGGGACATTTGAGTTCTTTCTGTTTTGACCATGACAAAGCTACTGTAAATATTCACACACGAGTCTGTATGGGGGCGTATGTTTTCATTTCTCTTTAATTCTCTTGATTTTTATTTTTATTTTTTCAGTGTTCATTTATTTATTTAGAGAGAAGGAGAGAGTGCACACATGAGCAGGAGAAGGGCAGAGAAAGAGGGAGAGAGAGAGAACACCAAGCAGGCTCGCACTGTCAGTGCAGAGCCCTATGTCGATCTCCATCTCACCAACTCTGAGATCATGACCTGAGCCAAAATCAAGAATCAGATGCATGAGGTGCCTGGGTGGCTCAGTCGGTTAAGTGTCCGACTTCAGCTCAGGTCATGATCTCACAGTTTGTGAGTTTGAGCCCTGTGTTGGGCTCTGTACTGACAGCTCAGAGCCTGGAGCCTACTTCAGATTCTGTCTCTGTCTCTCTCTGACCCTCCCTTGCTCATGCTCTGTCTCTATCTCTCTCTCTCAAATATAAATAAACATTAAAAGAGAGAGAGAGAGAGAGAGAGAAGAAAGACTCTTAACCAAATAAACTACCCAGGTGTCCCAATTCTCCTGATTTTTTAAATATTGCTAACTAATATAAAAAAAATCTTAAACCCAAGCAGGCCAATAATGAGTAGTTTAAATAAAATAAACCTGCCAGCAGGTGCAGCCTGTGGCTGGCCAGTTTGTCGCAGATACTGAGGTGCTCTGTTTTTCTTTTTGGTAACAGACATATCCAGTGGTTCTTTAAGGTAAGCGTTTTGAGGCTTGAGCCCAGATATCTGCATTCACCATCTGAGGTTGCTCAGTCACGCGGAGACCGGGATGTGCGGCCCTGGTTTCTGGTGCTGGTAGTGTTCCTCTGCCCGGGGACCCTCACTGGGAGCCAGCCGAAGGGCCGACCGTACACAGCAAGCCCGGGTTCTAGGGATGGGAGGTATCCTGGCACATCGCCTCCGATGAACCGGAACCTTCAGGACGATATAGTGTGTGGGGTGCTTACTTGGGGTACTTCGGTCTGGTCCCACCCCACCCCCAACTCCACCAAAGAAGCGACTGGGAGCCAGACAGCCTTCTTTCATCTCTGTGTGTGTGGTCCTGCCAGTCTCTTAGCTCCCGCAGGTGGCCTCCAAAGGGCTTTGCAGTGACATTTCCAGGAAGGCAGGAACACAGGGATCTTTTGTGGTCTCTGACACGAGGAGGAGGAAGAACTGTAGGAATGGTTTGGACATGAATCCTGGTTATTTATTCTTCATTTCCTTTCTATCAGAGGTGGAGAAAGGGGAGAAGAGGTCACTACCAGCTTTCTAACATCGTGTCCGCTGTGCAAGGGAAAGTCAGCAGAAGATGGTCAATCTGGGTAAGATAGGGGATGGTGGCCTTGTGAGACCTTCCGTCCCTTGGCCGAGACGCTGGCAGGCACCCGCCTCGCTCAGGACCATGTGAGGAGGGCTTCCCTTGGGGATGCCGACAGGGGACATCACTGCAGGGAGGCAGCAAATGGAAGACCCACATGGCAGCCGAGATAGTGGTTGCAGGTCCCATGTGCAACACCGCCTGCATACTCCCCAGTGTGGGATGAATCTGAGCGGAGATTCTACAGAGCAGGTGTGCACAGACCCGAGAAATATTACCTGTTATCACGATTGTGCCTCTGCCCTTTAAAATTGCAAACAATGGACGGGGATGCCTGGGTGGCTCAGTTGGTTGAGCACCCAACTCTTGATTTTGGCTCAGGTCTTGATCTCAAGGTCCGTGAGTACAAGACCCGCATTGGGCTCCGCACGAAGCGTGGAGCCTGCCTGGGATTCTCTCCCTCTCTCTTTCTGCCCCCCGCCCCGCTTGTGTGCACGCAGTCTCTCTAAAATAAAAAATAAAAAAAATAAGAAAAAAATGTTTAAAACCTTTTACGTTTTCTCTTAGTATAATAGTAGTACAGACTTGTAAAAGTTTCAGAAAATTCAGAAAAGGATGAAGACCAATATAAACATCATTGGAGCCTCTACTATGTAGAGATGGCCACTATTAAGTTTTGATGAATATCTTCCTAGATTTTTCAATATTCAGGGAGGCTGAGCCTATTCTGTCCATACAATATATAGTATATAATATATAATCACCAAATATCATATACACACTTATGTGTGCACATACACATATATGCCCACACAGACACACAACAGACCTCATGATGAAGACAGTCACAGGGCTGGGTGCCAGCTGGCACCACGGCTTTCTGGGAATCAGGCAGCAGAAAGGCTGAGGGAATCTCAGGGATTATCACAGTGTCCCTGAAGCCTTGAATAAAGTCAGTGAAACCTCACAAAAGGCTTACAAGGAACAGAGTTATTGTGAAGGAGTAAGCGTTACATTGGAGTTCTGGGAGATGAAACCCAGTGCACACAGGTGGAGGAGCGCAGGGGTGGATGGGAAGATGAGGAAGAAACTTCCAAAAGGCCTTGGCACTGGTGTTAGGCCGATAGACCAGTCACGAGGTCCAAAGCCAGTTCAACCCCAGGGGGCACCTTCACTACTATTTGGCATTCTCGTTCTTTCCATGCATATGTGTCTATTAATACTTCTGTACTGATATATATTAGTGCATACAGTGTGCATATGTATAAATATATATACATCTATATGAGTTTACTTGTTTGAATGTTTGTTTGTTTTGAGAGAGACAGAGACAGCACGAGTGAGGGAGGGAGAGAGAGAGGAGGGGAGACAGAATCCCAAAGAGGCTCCAGGCTCCAGGCTTCAGCACAGAGTCCAATGTAGGACTCGAACACACAAAACCTTGAGACCATGGCCTGAGCCTAAAATGAAAGCGTCGGATGCTTAACCAACTGAGCCACCCAGGCCCCCCTTAAAGCACACGTTTATTCAGGATGTCACAAGAACATATTTGTCAAGCTCTGTACTGAGATGGTGGGTGTAACAAGCAGATACGAGTTACTAGAATAGTCCACAGGCCCATACTGCTCCTTGATGTTTGATTTTCAAAAGAAAACCACAAGAACATTGTTTCATTGGAGGAATGATTAGCTTCCTTTGAAAAATTTGCTTGGGAGGAGAAACAGGTCATAAGAATTTGCAAAGGGACAAAGTCTTTCTTCCCTTGACCTTGTTTCTCTCACACTCTTAAAATCAGAAGCAATCTTTAGAACCAGAACGTCTTAAAAAAGATAAAAGAAGTGACTTGTGTCTTCCTATCGGCCCATATTTTGATACAGGGAGGCAGAAGTGTGGGAGAGTGTGATCACGAGAACAGTGTGGTGAGCAGGCGGACTAACATGCAGAAGGAAAAGAAAGAGTTATTGCACACTAAAGAGAAATTTCTCCTGTTTCCCAAGCGTTCTAGGGGTTACCCTGAAAGAAACCTTTCTTGTATTCATGTGAGTTTAGTATTCAAGCTATAGGAATGCCCCAGTGGTTATTTGCAAACTTGTCTTAAAAATAGTTCTTGGGGAGTCTGGGTGGCTTGGGTGGTTGAGCATTGGACTCTTGATTTTGGCTCAGGTCATGATCTCAGGGTCACGGGGTCAAGTGCCATGTTGGGCTCCAAACTGAGCATGAGCATGGAGCCTGCTTAAGACTCTCTCTCTCTCTCTCTCTCTCTCTCTCTCTCTCTGGGTGCCTGGGTAGTTCAGTTGGTTAAGCATCCCACTTTGGTTCAGGTCACGATCTCACGATCTCAGTGTTTGGGTGTTCGAGCCCTGCATCAGTCTATCAGCACAGAGCCCACTTTGGCGCCTCTGTCCCCTTCATTCTGCCCCTGCTCCACTCACTCTCTTTCTCTCTCAAAAATAAATAAACATTAAAAAAAACACACACACAATTTTCTCTCTCCTGCTGCCTCTCTCCTCCAGCCAGTGTTCCCTCTAAAACAAAAACAAAACAAAAAACCCATATATATATATATATATATATATATATATATATATATATATATATACATATAAAGTTCTAATGTTTTAATCCATGGTTTTTAGTTTTTAGTTTTACTAACGTCAAAATCCAGTACCTCACCTGGACTTAAGATTTGAAAAGACTCTCTCCTATTCCTTTTCTTTTTTTTTCCCAGCGGATTGTGAAATAATGCAGAGACATAATGTACTCCATACACTAGGCAGAGTTTGAGGTTTTTAAATCCCTTGCAAATACAGTTCGTGGATGGAAATAGATCCAGATTCCTACACCGTTTGTCAGACGCTCCTGGTGTGTCTGCCCCAAAGTCCCAGTGCGCCCAGGTCTGTTCCTTTGACAACAAAACCGGTTTTGTGAAATTTCTCACTTGGGATTTTTACCTTATAGTCTTAACGCATTCTTACCTCCCTGGCTTCAGTTTAAAATCCTCTGATGATTTAGGCAGAGTTGCAGAAATAAAAATACATTTACATGGTAGAAATTAGGAGAGATGGTTACTATGGTAACACGCCTTTCCCCTCCCCTGGCGAGCTGGGAATGGCTTTCTGTCCTCACGTCGCTTCTGCCTTCTGCCGGGCCTAATGTCACCATGGATTCTTCCTCAGGGTAGCCTCCGTGAACAGTATCTCACCCACAGGAAAAATTCCTGTCCTTGACATAAGCCGGCCGGTAGGTGGGGTCCCTAAGACCTGTGAGTGCTTGTTTTCGTGAAATCCCACTGAGCCAGAAAATCATGCCTTGCACATCCCAGAATTTATTTAATTTTTGTGTGGAACATCAGAACGTGTCTGGATTGCAGAGTTGAACACCGTTCTGGGAACGTCACCATTGTGCAAGAGAACAGCCCATTGGTGTCTGTGTCCCCCCGCCAACCAGCCTCCAGCAGCTAGACAAACACCTCTCATCGCGGGAGTCCAATGTCAAGGCCCTCCTAAGAGGAGCGGCTGCACTGCGATCTGGTGAGCTCGCTTCTCATCCCGATAGCCGTCAAGCCTCTGGGAGGGGGGCAGATTTGAGGTCTCTCTCAAGGATTCGAGGCAAAGGTGGCAACGTCCAATATCTACAGGGGATGGTTACGTGGTAGAAGTGAGCAGGGCAGGCACATGGAGACTTGCGGAGACACAGCACCCCCAGTGTAAAGACCCTGGCCTGGTTTAACGTGGCCAGCATCTCTCTGCTCCATTAGCTCCTGCCATCCAGGAACATGACTCCATGTTGCAAGATCTTCGGGTGTGCCAAGAGAGGCCAGATAATTACAGGAAACCTAGTCATCATAAACTGTTGGCAACAAATTCATAAGATACTTTGAACACATCATCAAATGGTCAGGAGCATGTCATCACTCAAATGTCGCTTTGTCAGTAAGGATTTCCCTGACACCCCTATTTTAAAGGACACATCCTGTCGCAGTCTGGCACTTCCTTGTTCCCTTTCTCTGCTTTATCTTTCTCCATCATGCTGACTGCTGTCCGCTACTGAGGGCAGAAACCTTTCTCCCATTGCCACTCTTCTGGATGTCCAGCATCAAGAACAGTATTTGGACTATAGAAAGTCCTCAGGAATATTATTGAACAAATGCAGGTCTGAGACACAGAGACAGGACTAGAGTAAGGGAAGTGAGGCCTGGAGGCATGGATCTTGCAGGACCGCCAGAGGGAGCACCTCCTTAAATTATGTATCCTAGGGGCCCCTGGGTGGCTCAGTCGGTTAAGCGTCCTACTTTGGCTCTGGTCATAATCTCACGGTTCACGAGTTCAAGCCCCACATGGGTCTCTGTGCTGACAGCTCAGAGCCTGGAGCCTGCTTCTGATTTTGTGTCTTCCTCTCTCTCTGCCCCTTTCTCGTTCTCTCTGTCTCTCTCAAAGATAAGTAAACAAACATTTTAAAAAAATTAAAAAAATAAAATTTCTAGCCTAGAGGTCACACCCTCCTCACCTTAGCCACAGCCCTGCTGATGTACTTACCGCAGTGGTCACTGACAGGATTCTGAGGGCAGGGTGAAAGACAGCAAAATGGATTGGAACACTTACAAACTCATACGCTACTCTAATTTAAAAACACACAGCTCCAATGAACCTTGAAAATGCAGACATAATGTTAACCACAAATGGAACAGTGACCTTCAGCTCGAATGCATTTCCTTTCAGGATTGGGCATTGGAATTTATGCTCTCTTCTGTATTTTTACATTGAAAACCATAATACATGATGAGCTCAATGTGAAGATTCCCATCAGCGAGCAGAGACCGAATTGATGTCAAGTCTAGGCCCAGGATGATCCGAATTGAGGATGCCTGTTTATTGAAGAGCACCGAAAATGTGGAACAAATTGGAGCAGGAACCGATGTCTGTGCCAGAGACATGTGCCATCTCACAATGAACCCCTATACCCCATTTCAAATTGAACTCGAAGCAAAACCTTGAATGAAAAGTAGTAATTTTAGGGGCACCTCGGTGGCTCAGTCGGTTAAGTGCTAGCTCTTGACTTTGGCTCAGGTCCTGACCTCACAGTTCATGGGTTTGAGCCCCACATCAGGCTCTGTGCTGTAAGCATGGAGCCTGCTTGGGCTTCTTTCTCTCCTCTCTCTCTGCCGCTCCCACTTGCATTCTTTCTCTCTCTCTTAGAAATAAATAAATGTTAAAATAAAGTAATAATTCTAAGAAAATTTCTAGATATTGTAACAAGGCCAGCCACTGTTTGTTGTTGTTGTTTTTTTAACATTTATTGTTTAAGAGACAAGAAAAACAGAGCATGCAAGGGGGAGGGGCAGAGAGAAAGGCAGACACAGAATCAGAAGCAGGGTTCAGGCATAGACCCTGACGCAGGGCTTGAACCCACGAACCACAAGCTCATGACCTGAGCCGAAGTCTGACACTTAACTGAGGGAGCCACCCAGGCGCCCTTAGCCAACGTTTCTTATATACAATTTTACTGGCTGAAAGGAAATGTCATTCTGCCCCCAGACCTGCCAAAGTGACAAGGAGCCATACTAAAAGGATTACTATAACAGGGAATGTTACAGGTCGTTAAATAGGAGATTTGGACGGGGGCTCTGAGGTGGGGTAGCTGTCAGGTAGCAAAGGGGGTAACGAGAAGGCTCCAAACACAAACAGCTGGAGGAACTGCCGGGGAACTGGTCCGTCCAGCAGCGCAGTGGGCGGGACCCAGCAGGGGCACTTCTCAGGCACCCCCTAGGGTCGCCATGGGAGTAGCCGGTGTAGACGGCTGCCGTGCCTGATGGTACAAAGCCCTTTAGAACGGCAGGAGTCAAGGAAGGACTTTCTGTACTCCCTTGTCTTCTTCCCTTTACTCCCAGGGCCAGAGGGGCCTGTTTAACAGGTAGGGAGAGAACAAATGCTCACCTCCGCTCCTCGCAGTCTGCCCTTGCTAGGAGCGGGGAGAGATCCTCTGAAGCACAGAGAGAGTCCGGGCTGTTCCCTAGGTCTCGGCATTCTCATTATCCAGTGAAAGCTGTTTTGTGACATAAAGTGACCTAGGACAGTGTATTTCCTAAATGTGGGCAGAAAAGTCATAGAACATGCTGGATTGTGTTAAGGAGAAAAGGAAACAAACTACTTTTTAGAGGGACAGTGGGAGATGAAACTCGAGTCATGAATGTTCTTGTTCCGTGTCCTAATTACCCAAAGCTGAATCAGACCTTGCAGTAATCCTATGATCAGTCTCTGCAATTCTTGTTCACTTATCTAGAAAACCTGCTCTTAGGAAGAAAAACTAATGAGAATAGATTAATAAGAATGTAAAAAGGGGGTGCCGGGTGGCTCAGTTGGTTAAGCTTCCAACTTTAGCTCAGGTCATGATCTCATGGCTTGTGGGTTCGAGCCCCGCATTGGTCTCTGTGCCGACAGCTCAGAGCCTGGAGCCTGCTTCAGAATCTTATCTCTCCCTCTCTCTCTGCTCCTCCTGCTTCTCATTCTCTGTCCCTCTCTCTCTCCTTCAAAATAAATAAACATTAAAAAAAATTTTTTTCTTTAATCCCAGCACAGGGTTCCACACTCACAAAGGCCCCATCTCCACACAAACATTCAGTCTCTAGCAAGAAGTGAAGGAGCTCAGAGTGAAGGTCTTGGAAGGAAGAATGAGGCCATGTAGTCGTAGGGAGATTGGGGGGGGCAGTCTATCCCCTCCTTGAGGATTTACTTCTCCCCAGTTACAAAGACAAGATTCCTCCTTGCAAAATAGAATCCATTATTCTTCATTCATACCTTTCAATCAAGACGGTGGAAAAGGAGATCCCTAAGCACAAGTAACAAGCTCTAGTAAGGGAGAGGACCAGTGATTCATCGTTGGATCAGTAAGGAAGTGGAAGGAATGGAATCTTAGAAGAAAGGTCGAAAGGCTGTGTGAATCTCTGTCTCGTCAGGGAAAATTGCCAGTATTAATACTGTTTTCTGGATTGTTGGTGGATTAAATGAGAACCTACCTATAAAAAGAGTGTTTTACACGTTGTTGGACCACATCCAGCATTCAGTAAGTAAGAGCTATTCCTATTAAAGTAAATGCTGGGGCGCCTTGGTGGCTCAGTCGGTTGAGTGCCCAACTCTTGATATTGGCTCAGGTCATGATCCTGAGGCCATAGGATCGAGCCCCACATTGGGCTCCGCCCTGAATGTGGAGCCCTGCTTGGGGTTTTCTCTCTCCCTCTCTCTCTCCCAAAATAAATAAACAAACTTAAAAAAAATGCTAGAAGATGCACCATCCACATTAAGAAAATCACTTCTACCATTATTATCATTATTTCCTTGTCATTATGTTGTTATATTGTTGTCATCATTATTATGCAATGGAAGGCCTATGAACATTCTCGCAGAAATTTTATATGATAAACAATACATTTACTGATTGTCACCTGCCTGCCTTATGGGACTGTTAGGGAGCACATAACAGAAGACTCATATATGACTCCTGAGAAGACCTCCACACGTACCCTCCAAGAAAATGACCTCTTTTTGAGTTTATTTCACACCCTAATGATGTGTTGGGAAGGTTTCAATAGTAAGATTCCTTAAGCAGATTAGAAGAGTTGTTTGGAGAGTGAGTGGTTTTTTTTCCTCCTAGCTTCTCTGTCTTTAAAAGAAAAAATGATGTATTATTTTAGGGTGCGGGAGGCCCGCCCTCCTGCAGCTGACGTGGCAAGGTCTCATGCAAACAGTTTCATGATTTTGGTCCTGTGCCACCTTGGTAAATATTTGTAGGACCTGACAAACCAAATCGGGATGATTTCCCAGAATCCCAGGGAGGATGACTTAAAAAAATTTTTTTTATATGAATGTGTGTAGTTTTTAGAAGTTTCGACAAGATACAGCTTAAGTTGTGGCTGATAGAAGACATACCATTATCCTATGCCAATGCAGTTAACAGCGGTGCATGCCATCAGCCGATAAGAATGGATGATGAGATTCTGTCCCTTTCTGAACCAGTAGAAGGTTGTGATCTTGTGGTTACATAAGTTATTACATAGGTAGATATTTGAGGACTGGCATTTAGACCGTTCATGTGGCCCAGCTATGACGAAGTCCCTGATTGTCCACGTGCCATCCCTTTGTCTACCTGAAGTCCTTTGGGAACTGTTGTCTCTCCCCAGAGCTTGGGTTCTGGGGCCCTCGGTGAAGTGCTGGTACCCTTGAGAGCCCAGAGTGGGGATCCTTTGAGGATGGGAAAACAGGATGTACAATTCTGGGATTTTATTTTCTACTCCCCAAGTTGTATCTTGATGGTAATGGTAGTTACATGTGTACAACATACACACATCCACACGTGTCAAAACTCACTGAACCTGGAGCCCCTGTGTGGCTCAGTTGGTTGAGTGTCCAACTTCGATTCAGGTCATGATCTTGAGGTTCATGAGTTCGAGCCCCGCATTGCGCTCTATGCTGTCAGTGCAGAGCCTGCTTCAGATCCTCTGTCCCCATCTCTCTCTGCCCCTCCCCTGCTCACACTCTCTCTCTCAAAAATGAACAAACATTTATCTTTAAAAAACTCACTTTAAGAGGGATGCCCTGAATTATATCTCAATACAGCTGATTAAAAATAATTATGCTACAACCAAATTGTTTTTAATTACTTCTTGATTAAGTGATAATTGGCATTAAAAACAAAACCCTTCAGTGGCTCCTATTCACCTATAAGATTAAATTCACACTGCTAAAGAAGATATTTAAAGCTCTCTACTCTACGCCCCCAACCTACCTTCAATAAAGGTTTTTAACCTATTTTGTGTTATGAATCCTTTTGTCAGTCTGGTAAAAACTATGAACTCCTTCTGAGAGTAATGTTTTTCAATGCATAAAACAAAACACATAGGAATACAAAGAAAACTGATTATGTGGAAATTATACAAAAAAATCCCTACACAATTTGTGATCATAGTATATGTTCTTCTTTCTTCACAAGATCTAGCATAAATCTCATCCCTACATAATTTCAAAGTGCCGACAAGATAAATGATAGCTTCAGATGTCTGCGACTGTAACGTGAAATGAAATAACCTGGACTTTTCTTGGTGAGGACGTAACACACACTGCTAATAGTCTTATGGTTTTTTGGCCCACATTCACAATGGAAGGAAATGCTCGATTTCAGTTAGAAGTCAATGAAAATAAAGGTGCATTTTCCCCCTATCAAATTCAGCCTCCCTCCACACATCCCCTCCCCTCTCCTTCATTCCAAGTTAAAAATACCTACCAATGCCTGAGTTTCCCAACAGGCCCCAAGACACCCTCTGCCTTGGTGGAGGGGTCCCTGTCCTAGCTGCAGAGACAGCAGGTAACACGAATACGTGAGTGGGTGCGAGAGTCAGACAGTGGAGGACCGTAACAATGGACACAGAGCCCGTGTGTTTGCTCGGAATGTTCAAAGAAAACTTTTTTTTTTTTAATACAGCAATGTACTGGCCAAATCAAGATTAGCCAGAGTTGGTCAGTGTACAACTCCTGTTTAATCAACCAGAATGCACCACCAGTTCCTTCCTCCCGCCCTCCCCTGCCGCACCCCCAGGAGTTCCCCTTGTGTAGAAAGCCCTTCCCCTCTAATCTCTGTTGATCACAAGGCAGCTAGTTCAGAAGCTGGCATTTCCTGCTTCCCCTAGCTGGAACTCATCTGGCCCGTGTTTGTGGTTCAAATCCTTCTCCGTGTTCTTTTATTTATTTACTTATTTGTAAGCACGGGTCACATCTTGGCTTGTATTGTGTTTACTGCTGTTCATGTCCACCTGCTCTAATCCATCCTGAGGTCCTGGATGGCAGGACACGCCCACGTGTCTTTCTCTTTGCAGCTCTGCGTGCACAGAGCTGAGGGGACATGGAGGGTGAGGCTCATCCCACACAGCAGGCCTCTGCCTCCTCACCTCTCTCTGCCTGTGTCTTTGTCTTTGTCTTTACATATGCGTTCTCAATCTAGAACTAGAACTAAGACTTGACATAACTTTTCTTTTATGGAAGGGCTTATGGTGTGACCACAACCCCCCCGCCCCAGCCAGAACAGTGATGTCACCTAAAGTCTTCCTCCGGAAATGGATAGGCAGTCATTCGATCATTCATTCCTATGATCCCTTAGAAACCAGGCGAGAGCCTACTGTAGAAATGCATCCAGCAGGAATGGGCAGGGCATGCACCCTGTGACACGGGCTTGTGAAACTGCTTCTTAGTAGCCTAGAGATAAGGAACCGAATGCCGCTTCCTGAAGTGTCCTCAGTCTTCCTCTTATGGGGTGGACGCATCCACAAAGAGCGTTCTGTTAATAGGGTTGGTCAGCAGCGCCCAAGGCCCTTTGACTCCCCATAGCTCTGGACTCCATAAAGTGACATTTAAAGCCATGAAATCTAATAAAATCTTACTTTGTATCCTAGTTTTAGAAACGCTTTGCAGTGTGACCTTGAACACATTCCTGAAGATCTCTGAGCCTCCATTTTGTCATCTGTTAAAATATGGGTAGTAATAGCATCTACCCCCCAGGGTTATTGGACGGTTACATGAGTTAATGCATGTGCAGCGCTTACAACAGTGCCTAGTACCTCGTAAGCGCTCAGTGAAGGTCATCAATGCCATCTCCCAATGCACCCGCTGTGGGCTAGGCACTGGGTTAGGCATCAGGTTACATAAAGCTGAACAAAACACAGCTTTTTTTCCTCAAGGAGTTCATAACATAATATAATGCTTTTCTGTCTGTAGACTGGAGAGTTCTATCTGTAGACTGGAGCCTTTTTTTCTGAGAATCTCTTTGTTCATCGGACTGAACAAATAATTTGCTTCAAACATATATGCTTTATTTTTTTAAGTTTATGTATTTATTGAGAGAGAGGGCATGAGCATGGGAAGGGAAGAGGGAGAGGGAGGGAGAGAATCCAAGTAGGCTCCACGCTGCACAAGCAGACTCAGCACAGAGACTGATGTGGGGCTCGATCCCACCAACTGTGAGATTATGACCTGAGTGAAATCAAGAGTCAGATGCTTAACAACTAAGCCACTCAGGCGTTCCTATGCTTTATTTTTTAAAATGTGTGTAGTTACTTTGGTATTAACATGTCAAAATCATTTAGAAAGACTCCTTATTTCATGGTTTTTTTGTCATTCCATATTATCTCAATCAATATTAAGGAAACAAGTGTGATCATATGGTGATTCCCAACATTTTTTGGGAGGATATTAAAAATAGCTTCTTATGATTAAATAGTCTGGATCTACCATTTGAGTGGACAGGATGCTGTGATAGAAACCCAAATAATCATGTTTGCTTAGGCAGAGGGAATTCTACTCTTAAAGAGTGGCAGTCTGTACCAAGATCCTGCAGGATAGAGACTGATTCTCAGGGCATGTTTAACGAAAAGTTTTCAGGTGCACGCCAAACACGTTGGGAACCCTTCACATAAAAGGAAGATGTACAGGGCGCCTGGGTGGCTTAGTTGGTTATAAGTCCTACTCTTGGTTTCTGCTCAGGCCATGATCTCATTGTTCATGGATTTAAGCCCAGAGTTGGGCTCTGCGTGGATAGCTAGAAGCCTGCTTAGGATTCTCTCTCTCCCTTTCTCTCTCTGCCCCTCCTCTCCTCATGCTCTTTCTTTCTCTCTCTCTCTCAAAAATAAATAAATATTTTTTAAAATGTTAAAAACAAAAATAGGAAGATGGTAGGGGGAAACTTCCAACATGATCCCACAGAGAGGGCTTCTGTTCAGGAGCAAACTCCACAGTTTCTTTGATCCAGGTGAGGAGGGAGAAGGTCTCCAAGATTCCCAAGATCAGAGGTGGCGACCAACCTGTAGCTGCTAAATGGGGACTTGTGTGGATGCCTTGTGGGCGTGGCTACCGACGGAGGTTTCCCTAAAGAGACAGGGTTTGCAGAGAAGCATTTGGTCTCTTTCTGCCTGCTGGTGACCTGGAACTTTAGGGAATTAAGAATTGTTCATTCTCATGTGGTCAGTTGCTAACCAGTGGATTTAAGTTCTTAGATCACCTCTGTTGATAATAGATGACAAGATGTGGTGTGTGAGGCGCAGGAAGCATGAGGGGGTTGGACTCTGGTCCTTGTCACAGACTGAACTTTCTGTCTTGGCAGTCCTCCTGGGTAAAGTCTTTCAAAGACCACAATGACTCCTCTGGCAAAATTACCAGGAAGTGTTGCCAGTATGAAGAAACTCATATTCCGAAACTCAGAGATTGGATACGAGTGAACCTCCTACCTTTCTCTTTAAAGTCCCATGCTTGAAAAATAGTTATGCTGCAATGTTTCTTTATAAAGAAGTTCATTAATATTTACATTCTGGTTCAGAGCGAAAGGTCAGTACACTTTGTTGCAGACAGGTCCCGGTGTTCCCTTGATATTTATTTCATTCTTGAGGCACTTGGTGATCTCCATGGAAAAAGAAATCTCCCTGTTTTTGTGGTCTCTTTTGCTTTGTTTTTTGTTTTTTCTTGTCTGGGAACAAATGTGTTTGGTTACTCCCAGAAAAATCACAATGTTGGAATACAGAACCAAGTTTATTGGCTGGCAGATAGCAGACTCTCACTATGAGTTTATTGATTGAGTAAAGAATTATTTTTTGAAGCACCTGGGTGAGTCCATTGGTAAGCATCTGACTTCTGCTCAGGTCATGATCTCGTGGTTTGAGAGTTTGAGCCCGTATTGGGCTCTCTGCTGTCATCGCAGAGCCTGCTTTGGATCCTCTCTCCTTCATTCTCTCCCCCTCCCCTGTCCCCCCCTCCTCAAAAATACATAAACCTTAAAAAAGAAAAGAAATGATTTTTCACTTACCAAACTGTGTTAGCCCTCCTTAGTCCATCCTCATATCTGAAGTATTTTCATTCAAGAACTTGCCTTCTTTTACTCAAAAAGCTGCTATGGGCCTGATGAACAAGTGGTATTGTTTTGCAGGTAAGAGCTTCAGGTTTGCAAACATACCCACATGTTGATTCTAGTTCTGCAAATAACAAGATGGGCGATCCTGAAGAAACAACTCTGGAACCACAGTTTCTTCTTCATTAACATCTGTTCATCAACAACACTAACGGGCAACTAATGGAGTGGGAGAAGATATTTGCAAATGACATGATCGATAAAGGGCTCGTATCCAAAATATATAAGAACTTATACAACTCAACACCCAAAAGACAAACAATCCAATTTAAAAAATGGACATAAGACATGCACAGACATTTCTCCAAAGAAGACATAGAGATGGCCAACAGAGACATGAAAAAATGATTATCATGTTATCATCAAGGAAATGCAAATCAAAGCCCAATGAGATAGCCCCTCACACCTGTTAGAATGTCTAAAATCAACAGCACAAAAAACAACAGGTGTTGGCAAGGATGTGGAGAAAAAGAAGCCCTCTCGCACTGTTGGTGGGAATGTGCACTGGTGCAGCCACTCTGGAAAACAGGTTGGAGGTTCCTCAAAAGGTTACAAAAAGAACCACTTTATGATCCAGCAATCACACTACTAGGTATTTACCCAAAGAATACAGAAACACGAATTCAAAGGGATACATGCACCTCGACGTTTCTAGCAACATTATTTATAATAGCCAAGATATGGAAGCAACCCGAGTGTCCATTGATTGATGAACATAAAAAACCCAGCCATAAAAAGAAAGAAATACTATCATTTACAATGACATGGAGGGTATTATGCTAACTGAAATAAGTCAGTCAGAGAAAGACAAATACCATATGATTTCACTCATATGTGGAATTTAAGAAACACAAGAAATGAGCCAAGGCAGAGGGGTAAAGAGAGAGACAGAAAGACACCAAGAAACAGACTCTTAACTCTAGAGACCAAACTGATGGTTACCAGAGGCGAGGTGGGGTGTGGGGTGGGTGAAATAGGTGATGGGGATTAAGGAGGCACTTGTCATGATGGGCAGCGGGCGATGCGTGACAGTGTGGACTCACCGTATCGTATACCTGAAACTAGTATCACACTACGTCAACTAGCTGGAATTAAAAACTTCTAAAAAAGCACATGGAAAAAGAAAATGTGTGTTCAATAAAACCTACCTTATAGAGCTGTTGGAAGAATGAAATGAAATAAAGCAGGTTTCCCCAAATTTCAGTCATTTGCAACTTGCTTGCACATTTTTTGCCTATGCCATTATTCCCTTAACGTTTGCTTTAAATTAACTCAATTTTTAAGACAGATCAATTTCAAAGGATAAATGGACACTCACCACCTCCCTGGTGATCGAAGTGATAGAATTTCAATGCAAAACTAAATGTAATGGAGAGTAACCAATATTATTCATTCTGCCTGGATATTTTTGCCTGCAAAGGTCTCTGTCTTGAGGTCAGTTCCCCCTGTCTGAAAGAAAGATGTTGGTCAGGTGTTAAAGACTTATCAGCCCCGACCTGACACTTTCTTTTTATTTAATCCAAAGAACTGAAAAAACAATCAAAAGGAACTTTTTCATTCTTGGGCTCTCTATAACTTAATACTCTGCTTTTATGCCTCGTAATATTGTCTCAGATATCACCAATGGCTGGTGCATCCCGTTTTAGGAAACTGAGATAAAATTTATGAAGATTCTGTGTTTCTCAGTGAAAGGACAGACATACCCCGAAGATACAGCTGGGCAGCATCCTGTACAAAAGAGCAGATATCTGCTTAGAAAGTGTAGTTGAACATAGAAAGGAAGGAGGGAAATGCTTCTCTGGAACGCCTCCGGCTATTTCTGACTTCCACACTGGACCAGAGTCAATTCCTAAGTTGACGGTGGCTTCTCAAACCTAGAACTCACTCCTGGCCTCCAGGAAGACTGGGAGCCCACACACATCCTCAGAGCTCTCTGCTGCCGGAAGTGTTCTGAAGATAATGGAGGGAGAAGCCCTTTTCAAAACTCAAAACCCATCCGAGTCTCCACCTCCTTAGAGTGGATTGGGCCGAGTGACCCCCCTGTACCTCAGATTGGGACTGTACATGGAGACAAAGTCTTTAGAGAAGTAATTAAGGTAAAACAAGGTCTCATCTGACTTGTGTCTTAAAGGAAGAGATTAGGACAGACACGAACAGCCAGAAGAGGGTCACAACACACCTGAGAGAGGCCTCAGAAGAACCAACCTTGCTCACACCTGATCTCAAACTTTGAGCTTCCAGAACTGGGAGGCCATGAATTTCTGTTTTGTAAGCCCCCACCCTGAACCCCGCCCCTGTCCGGGGTAAGTTGCATCCAATGATATGACAAAACAAATGGGCAAAAATCACATGAAACAGTTACAGAGGGCATGCCTCCCGTCAGAACAAGGGGACACGGGCTGAACAGGTCATCATCCATGGGCAGTGACACCCAGGGCCGTGCACGGGCTGGTGTGGTTGAGAGAGCCAGGGTGGTCTGACTTTGATCATCTGTCTTCTCATGTCCCCTCAGTCTGGCCGTCTAAATTCTTGCCATGACAGACAAAAACCCACAAAAAAACCAAACCAAACCAAACCAAAAAACGGTGGGGGAAGGCGAGTCCAGAAAAGATTTAGGTATTTTGTCAGCTTAGAGGATAGATTTTAGTGAAGTTTATATAATCTTGGTAAGAGACCGAGACATTGGATTATCTTAAATGCAAAACAGAAATCTGTTTCTGAGCCTGCTCGAGTCCCAGATAAGCTTATTTTTTTCCCTCCTTTGACCTTTTCCTCGCTTGTATTTCTTCAGCACGAAAATAGCATTTCCACTGTGTGGTAGCTCTGTCCTATGCCTATGTTCTAAGGTGATGTGCACTTACATTCTTTTGTCTTTCCCTATGCCTCCTTCCTGTCATCACTGTGTCAGCTAAAGGCTCTAACTTCGGGGCACCTGGTTGGCTCAGTCTTCATGTATCTGACTTTAGCTCAGGTCATGATCTCACCGTTCGTGGGTTTGAGCCTCAAATTGGGCTCCTTGCGATTGATTCTCTGTTTCCCTCTCTCTCTGCCCCTCCCCTCACTCTCTCTCTCTCTCTCTCTCTCTCTCTCTCTCAAAAATAAACAGTAAAAAAACAAGGCTCTAACTTCCAGCTTTGACCACCATCTTCCCTCTCACTTCTGTGTCTTTCTGAGCTGTCATGTAAGACACTTTGCTAAAGTGCCAGTTAATATTTAAGTCCATTAAGCTCATCATGCATTCTCTCTGCTCATGGTTCACCCAGAGAATTCAGCACGGCCAGTATCTCAAAAGCTTTCCCTCCTAGAGCTCAGGGTAAATTCTCTGGTGACTGTGCACCTTTGTGACTAGCTCCCAGAATTCAGATTGTCCCCAACTAGTTTGTAAAATGTTGGCCATTGGACATTCTGTTTCTTGAGAAAAGTTCTCCGCGCCCCATGCATCCGAAGTTCAAATAGGACTTCTATGGATATCATCTAAAATCGCAAACCTTGGCCAGACGGGCCAGCTTGAAGCACATCCAACCAGTTCACCCAGGAGTAGTGGCAGCGCTAGCGATGAGTAATCTTATCTCCTGATCGGCCACGAGGAGGGGGCAGGAGGAAAAAGAACAAGATAAAAAAGACGCCCTCAGACCTCCAGGTAAACAGCGGGTCACTCAAGTTCCAGGAACCTCTAGTAACTCGTGTGACCTGCCAGCGGCACGGAAGACGAGGCCTGCGTGTTAGAAACCCGGGTCCGAACAGCGGCTCCCCGTCCTGGGTGGAAAGGCAAGAGTGACTACTGCCTGCTTTTCTGTTATTTTTGGTTTTTGTTTGTTTTTTGTTGGCTTGTTTTCTGTTTTATGTGGTCACCGGTTTTCTTCTTGGGAACACGTCCCTCCCTCTGAAAGGTTTTCCCGGCCTGATTCCGGCCTGATCTCTTGGTTATACAATGTGTTCTGATTCAAACATTTTTGTGAAGCCTCAGCCTGTGAATGGATCCTTTATTCTGCCTGAAAGTTTCTGTGCAGCTGGAGTTTAGAAAATCTGCTGAGTTCTTAACCCTGTATTTCTCCTCACACACCTTGGGTGGCCCTGTGGGAAATCCCGTGTTCTCTTTTCCTTCTTAGAGAACTCCTCGTTCCGGGGTGCTTGGGTGGCTCAGTCAGTTGAGTGTCCAACCTCAGCTTGGGTCATGATCTCGAGGTTCATGAGGTTGAGCCCTACATTGGGCTCTCTGCTGTCAGCATGGAGCCTTCCTCAGATTCTCTCTCTCCTCCTTCCCCACTTGAACTCTCTCTCTCAAAATAAATAAATAAACTTTAGAAAAAGTACTTTAAAAAGAAAGGCATAGCACTCTTGTGAACACTTTTGGCGGCACCTTCAAAATTCACGAAGAGCAGGCAACCTCCCAGCACCCGGGCACCAGCGGCCTCTGAGAGCAGCCTGGGGGTCTGTCCACCACAAAGCATGCCCTCACACCATGTCTTTTTCCTCCCCTCTTATCTCCTGGCTCATTTTTCTAAAAAATGTCTTTGCCATGACCTTCCGTCGCAGGAAATAGACGAGTTAACTAGGGGTGAATATTGGTAAGGCGCCATCCTTTGCACATCACATTAAAGACAAGCATGTTTTCCAGCTTCACACCTGCGCACCAGGTTTATTCCCTTTACAACAGGCGTGATACCAGAAGTCATTCACTCAGTCCTTCATGGACGGACATGAATCAAGGAGGGGGCACTGTTTTAGACTCAAACACCTGTATGAGCAAGTCATACAGCCCCTGATCTCACCCACTCACCTGCTGGCTGAGCACAAGGCCCTTAACAGCTCTGCCTACCCTCATGGAGCCTCCTTCCAGAGGGCCCCTGCAGCAAACAGGCGGTCAGGTGGCCCCCGACAATCCCATCTTCCGTTACTCACATCCTCGGCTTGAGTGTGGGTCAGACCTGTGACCTCCAGTGATAGAATGTGACAAAGGTCATGGGATATCCCTTCAGGGGTTACAAGAGGATCTACAAGACTTTATCTTGCTTGCATACTCACTCTAGAAGCTCCTGAACTGACTTGGAAGACGTATAGGACTTTAGTGAGAGAGCCATGTGGCAAGGGGCAGAGGGCAGGTGCCTGCCAACAGCCAGCAATCAGCTAGGGCCCTTGGGCCTACAGCTGTAAGGAACTGAATTCTGCGGTCACCTGAGCGAGCGGGGAGGTGGAATCTTCCCCTGTCGGGCCTCCAGATGAGAACGCAGGCTGCCCCGATGCTCTGACTCTAGCTGTGTGAGATGCAGATAAGCCACTCCTAGGCTCCTAACTCCCAGAAGCCACGAGGTAACACATGGGTGTGTTTTAAGTGGCCAATTTGTGGTAGTTTGTTAAGTAGCATTGCAGACGAATACAGAGGCCCTGTGGACATGAGAGTAAGCCAGCCAGCACCACCCCACGGACCCTGAGAGCCAGTTAGGCTGCATCTCTGTAGGTCCTTGGATTGCTGCTTGTGAGCTCTCCCCAAAACTTCTCTGAGCTGGGCAAATGTGTTTACAACCTCCCTGGCTCCTGGGTCTCCTTAAAATCAGAGAAATGATGGAGCAGAGTTGTCTGCAGCAAGACCATGGATAAGGAGAAATCCCTGAAAAACTGTTTAAGTTGAGCACTATGTCACAGAAGAGATTGAAGACGTGCAGTCTCCCATCCCCCCACACTCAAGTACTTTCCAGACTCCATATTCCCAGTGTTGGAGGGCTTGTCTCAAAGGATGTGATAACTTTCTCTTCTATCATTCATGAGTTCAACACACAGATTTTTAAAAAATATTTTTAATTTTATTCTTTTTTTTGAGAGAGAGAGACAGAGTGCAGGTGGGAGAGGGGCAGAGAGAGAGGGGACACAGAATCCCAAGCAGGCTTCAGGCTCTGAGTTATCAGCACAGAGCCTGACATGGGGCTCAAACCCAGAAATCACAAGATCATGACCTGAGCTGAAATCTTACGCTTAACCAACTGAGCTACCAAGGTGCCCCATGAGTTCAAAACACAGATTTAATTTCCTCATCAGTAAAATGAGTGTAATAATAGTCCCAAATAGGTGTCATGAGAGGAAATTAATTAATTTCTATAAATCATAGAAATAACTTCTTAGCTGGTGCATCTCCTGTAAACACTGTATAACTATGTGTTATTTTAATGATGCTGTTAACACTGATGTAGTTTGTAGCATTGTTTATTAGTGTAGCCAGGCAGTAACCTAGACACGGGGAATAGAGATATAAATAAGACATGACCTTGCCCTTTAGCTGGCTCCTTATTTATCGAGTTAGTGAGATAAGTTCTGAACAGAGAAGTAAGCAAGACAGGAAGTTTTATGAAGCAGGGGCTTGAAATAGCAAAATAGTCTATGTCACTGAATTAATAGAACTAGATGGGAATAGTTAAATATTCAAAAGAGGGGAAAAACAACTCATTACCCAATAGGTTCTCTTTCCCATTTGTGGGATCCCACAGGGAGGGAACATTTTGACCAATTTGGATACAATTCTGGTAAGAATAGAATTTCTATCTTGAAGTGAGGGACTTTGTTCCAGTCCATAGCAATAATCAGTTTCTTGAGACTTTTCCTAGACCTTTCCCTAACTACTCTGTACAAATAGTGCTTTGTTTTTCTGGCATAGAATGGATGGAGAGGAATTCTCCAGCGCTTTTCTCCTAATCTCTGACTCTACCAGGCTTTATAAATGTTTGCATAGCAAGTGAAACCAGAGGTTTTGATGTCCTCTCCTGGTCTCTCATAAGATGCCTGCATTTTCACCACTGGGGGTCTTCACAGCTTGAGATCTTGGTATGAAAGTCCCTGTCACTACAGCTTTATGTCCCCAGAGGGTGAAGCATTATGTCTGGGGGTGCCTGCAAGGGTGTTTCTGGAAGAGACTCTCATTTGCATTGGAAGGCTGCATAAAGAGAGCCTTCAACAATGTGGGCGGGCCTCATCTAGTCCACTGAGGGACTGAATAGAAGAAAATGGTGGACGAAGGGTGAACTTGCTCATTTTGGTTGAGCCGAGACATTCATTCATCTTCTCCTGCCCTCAGATATCGGCGCTTCTGGTCCTCCGGGAGCGCAGGCCTTCAGACTCTGTCTGGGATTTATGTCATCAGGCCCCCTGAATGCCCCCTGGATTTGGACTGAATGACACCACTGGTATTCCTGGTTCTCCAGGGTGCAGATTGCATGTGGTGCATCTTGGACACCATAATTGCCCGAGCTCAATCCCATAATGAATTCTCTCTTTTATACCTCTATCTATCTCCTTGAGGTTCTGTTTCTCTGGAGAAACACACACTTCTTCATATATCAGCTAATGAACACATAGCTTTGCTAAATGAATATTTGAATTTGAATTGGCTTTGCTGTTTATTTCTTAGAGTGGAGGACATGTGAAAATGGTAGGGTCTGTAATGATTAAAAAGAAGGGCTTGTGATAGAATCTAAGCTCTACTACTCTCTTGAGTAAGGCAAACGTTCTAAGCCTCCTCTTCCTACAAAATGAGCATACCATTACTTAATTGAGATCACATAATTAATGAGATGGTTTGTGTGAAAATACTCAGCCTAGAAGTAAAGCAGTCAGTAATCATTAACTGCCCCTGTTGTGTTTTGATTGGGACTCAGGAAAAGGAGAGAGGAGGGGGGATTAAGAACTCAGGCACTGGCTGACACCATATGGAAGAGACAGGGGAGGGGGTGCAGGAGGAAGTATTTAAAAATGGTGTTGGTGGAGAGCTACATATTTCTCTAAACTCCTCATCTCACAAAAGGCCAATTCTGGGTGTTGACACCTTGTGCAAATGCATGCTGCAAGAACATCATACTTATTCCCCATCAAATTCCTGGGATTCAGATGCTTTTTTTTTTTTTTTTAATGAACTCCACACCCAACATGGGGCTTGAACTCATGAGGCTGAGATCAAGACTTGGACACTCTATCACCTGAGCCAGCTAGGTGCCCCCAGGTGCTTTTAGTATATGTTTTCCAATCAAGTGTGGTGAGCAGAATAACGGTCCACCAAAGTTGCCCACGTCCTAATTTCTAGAATCTATAAGTGTGTTACCTGACATGGGAGAAGGGACTTTGCAGATGTGATGGAAACGTTAAGTCTTGATATGGGGAAATTAGTCTGGTTTATCTGAGTAACACCCATCTATGCATATAAGTTCTTAAAAGCAGAAGAAGAAGGCAGAAGAGTCCATCAGAGGGATGTAGTAGAATAAAAAAATCGGAGAGATTCAGTGCCTGAGAGGCGCTTGACCCCTGTTGGTGGCTGGCGGCTGGAGGAAGGAAGCCAGGAGCCAAGGAATCCAGGCTGTGTCTAGAACCTCAGGGAGGCCTCAGCCAGCCGAGAAACGGGGGCATGGTCCCCAAACCAGAAGGAACTGGATTCTGCCAACAACCTGTATGATCCAGGGAACGAATTGTCCCCTGGAGCCTCCGGAAAGAAATGTGGTCCTGCTGAAACCTTGCTCTCAGCCCAGTGAGGCCCACGCTGGGCTTCTGATGTGGGGAAATGTAACCTAATGCATTTTGCTGTTTGAGCCACTAAATTAGCGGTAATTTGTTTTGGGGGCAATACAATACTAACACACAAAGGTAAAGACAAAAGCTTCATTTAATTCCATTTATTCATTCATTCACTCACTTATTCATTTTTTCAAGCAATCACTGAGGAGCTAAAGCGAACAAGGCCCTGAGCCAGTTGCTGGTCATAAAAGCATGAGTAATAAGAAGAGCCAGTCCCGACTCTCAACAGATTATAGGAAGTCAGTGGAACGACCAGAAAAAGGCTTCAGACTTTGCAAATAACTTGTTCTGCCTTAATTCTCTGAACTGCTCAACCTTTCCTCCTGCCCACAATTTCAAAACAGTTAGTCACCGTGGGAGTGTGTCATGTTTTGCAAACTCGTTGGCATGAATGTAGTATGGGCAAGCTCAAGAAAAACTAATGGATTTTCCCCCGTTGGCCTGTGTCCAGTGAGATCACGGCTTCAGTGCCCTTCGCTGCAGGGCTGTGGCCACTTCATAAACACCCACATCACACTGCTGCTTCCCAGGGGCACGGTGGCATCTTCTTGCCTAGGCCAGCGCTTCCCAAAGCTTGGTGTGTCTGGAAATTATCTGGAAGGCATATTGAACTACACATGCCTGGGCCCCCAACCCAGAGAGTCCAGTTCAGTAGATCTGGGTTGGGATCTGAGAATCTGAATTTCTCATAGTTTCCCAGATGGTGCTTCCTGTCCACAGGGCGCACTCTGTGAGTCTTTGGTGGATCGCTCCTTATTTATTGACGAATCTGGCTGATGGAACCAGGAGGATCAGAAGCAGACAAACCTCAAGACTATGCAGCGTACCTGCCAGCCGGTGTCATACTTTTGAATACCTGAGCCCTGATTAGTCCCCCCCCCAACCCCGCCCCACAAGTCCTTCCATTTTGTTCCCAGACAAGACTAACAGGGATGCCCTGCAACTTGCCAAAACCTCAGACCACTGAGAAGCGAGAGAGAGGAAGGGAGAGCGAGCAGTAGTTTGCTGGCCAGGAAGTCCAGACAGAGGGGCCTGGTGCCCTTGCCATCACACACAGCATCCTCCCGGAGAAGGTTCGGACAAAGTGTCGTAATCTCTAATTGTGCAATTCAGCCTAAGAACAGAGCATGTGTCCCGCTTGAGGGGCAGGCAAAGGGATTGCACAATGTGCTCTGGGGACACTGAGGACATCACATGATACTGCCGCCTCTCCCCAGCCGCATCCACTAATAGCCCCTCCCCAAATTCTGTTGTCCTTGGTTTCCCTCGCTGCCATCCTTTCATGAACTCTTTCAAGCCCAAGGGCCACGGGGAGGTACTGACACACAGGTGCAAATGACTGACTGCTCAGTCCTCTAACATCGTCCCTCTGCAGATCTTTCATGCGTGCTGTGACATGGCCATAACCCTTAACATGATGATTCCAGGCAGTGATCTTGCTCGAACTCCCGAACTGAGTACCTGCACCTGCCACATCACTTCAGCCTTGTGGATCCTGCTTCCTCTTTTTAAGATTCAGAAAGAGAAGATGGGGTTTGGGTCCATTGTTTGGAAAAATCAAATTGGAATTCCAAAGCATCTGCTCCATCATTTGAAAGAACAGAAGTGTCATAAATCAAAAATTTGTCAAATAGTTCTTGCTGGATTAAAAAGAAAACTATCAGTCTTGTTGTCGAAATTGGCTTTTGCCTAGGGCCTCTTTCTAGACCAGAGATCTTCCTAGAGCTTTAGGAAGATGGTATATCTCCAGAAAAGAGTTGTAAAATTATTTCCTTTGTGCATCGTCTCTGCAAAATGAGAAAGCTTTGTCTGATGTGAATCTCTTTTCTTTTAGTGAGACTAACAGATGACTATTGCTTTTATTTGTTAAATAATTATTTAGGGTTTTTTTGCTCTAAGGCAGGGATTCTTAACTTATTTTGTGCCATGAACCTCTATGGAGTTTGGGTGATTCCTACAGACCCCTTTTAAGAATACTGTCTTGGGGCACCTGAGTAGCTCAGTTGGTTACATGCCAAACTTCAGTTCAGGTTATGATCTCACAGCATGTGAGTTCAAGTCCTGCATCAGGCTCTGTGCTGACAGCTCGGAGCCTGGAGCCTTCTCTGGATTCTGTGTCTCCCTCTGACCCTTCCCTGCTCACACTCTGTCTCTCTCCTTCAAAAATAAATAAGCACCAGAATTCTTCACAGAGCTAGAATAAACAATCCTAAAATTTGTATGGAACCAAAAAAGACCCCGAATAGCCAAAGCAATCCTGAAAAAGAAAACCAAAGCCAGAAGCATCACAATCCCAGACTTCAAGCTGTATTACAGAGCTGGAATCATCAAGACAGTTGGTACTAGCACAAGAACAGATACTCAGATCAATGGAACAGAACAGAGGACCCAGAAATGGACCCATAAACATATGGCCAATTAATCTTTGACAAAGCAGGAAAGAATAGCCAATGGAATAAAGAGAGTCTGGGAGAACTGGACAGCGACGTGCAGAAAAATGAACCTGGACCACTTTCTTACATCATACACAAAAATAAACTCAAAGTGGATGAAAGAGGGGTGCCTGGGTGGTTCAGCCGGTCAAGTGTCCAGCTTCAGCTCAGGTCATGATCTCACAGTTCATGGGTTTGAGCCCCACATTGGGTTCTGTGCTGAGCTCAGAGCCTGGAGCCTGCTTCAGATTCTGTATCTCCATCTCTTTATGACTCACCCTGGCTCATGCTCTCTTTCTCTCTCTCTCTCTCTCTCTCTCTCTCAAAAAAAATGGATGAAAAACCTAAATGTAAGATAGAAAACCATTAAAATCTTTGAGGAGAAAGCAGGCAAAAACCTCTTTGACCTCGGCCACAGCAACTTCTTACTAAACATGTCTCTGGAGGCAAGGGTAACAAAAGCAAAAATGAACTATTGGGGCCTCATCAAAATAAAAAGTTTCTGCATAGCTAAGGAAACCATCAGCAAAACTAAAAGGCAACCAACGGGATGGGAGAAGATATTGCAAACGACCTATCAGATAAAGGCTTAGTATCCAAAAGCTGTAAAGAACTTCTCAAACTCAACACCCAAAAAGCAAATAATCCAGTGAAGACATGGGAAAAAGGTATGAATAGACAGTTCTCCAAAGAAGACATCCAGATGGCCAACCGACACATGAAGAAATACTCACCATCACTTATCGTCGGGGAAATACAAATCAAAACCACAATGAGGTGCAACCTCACACCCATCAGAATGGCTAAAATTAACAACTCAGGCAATGGCAGATATTGGTGAGCATGCAGAGAAAGGGGATCTCTTGGCCCTTCTGGTGGGAGTGCAAACTGGTGCAGCCACTCTGGAAAACAGTATGGAGGTTCCTCAAAAAATTAACAATAGAATGGCCCTATGACCTGGCAATTGCACTACTAGGTATTTATCCAAGGGATACAGGTGTGCTATATTGAAGGGGCACATGCACCCCAATGTTTATAGCAGCAATATCGACAATAGCCAATGTTTGGAAAGAGCCCAAATGTCCATCGATGGGTGAATGGATAAAGAAGATGTGGTGTATATATACAAGGAGTATTACTCGGCAATCAAAAAGAATCAAATCTTGCCATTTGCAACTATGTGGATGGAACTAGAGAGTATCATGCTAAGTGAAATTAAGTCAGTCAGAGAAAGACAAATATCATATGACTTCATTCATATGAGGACTTTAAGATACAAAACAGATGAACATAAGGGAAGGGAAGCAAAAATAATATAAAAACAGGGAGGGGGGCAAAAACATAAGAGACTCTTAAATATGGAGAACAAACAGAGGGCTGCTGGAGGGGTTGTAGGAGGGGGGATGGGCTAAATGGGTAAGGGGCTTAAGGAATCTACTCCTGAGATCATTGTTGCACTAAATGCTAGCTAACTTGAATGTAAATTTTTAAAATTAATTAAATAAAATGCTTAAAAAAATTAAGAATACTGGTTTTGTTTTGGTTTGGTTTGGTTTTGCTGCGAACAGCTTTATTGTTTTCATTTGGGCAAGACTGAGAGAGGGCTCCCGGGTGGTTAAAAGGCTGCCTAGTGGCTGCAAGGAGAGACTCGGGCACAAGCCCTAGCACCTGCGGGACGCCAGAGGGACCCTCCCAAAGGCTGCTGGGCTCCGGAGCCTTCTAGTCGTGCTTGAGGGTGAGCCTTTCGAAGAGACACTCCCCCAGCCCAGCCTGGGGGCTGGAGAGCCTGCGGAGATTAGTTAGGTTGTGGCCCATCTTCTTGATGGGTTTCACCTCCTCATCTAGAAGCTGATTCTCCAGGAAGTCACAGAGATGACCTAGCGCATGCGGATCCAAAAGGGCCTGGTTCAGGTTCTTGTCCAGAAGCAGGGCGGCTTCCGCAGCGTCCAGGATTTTACCTCTACTCATGTTGGGCAACTTCCGCAGGTCCAGAAAGAGGGCGCCGCCCGGGCTGGTTCTGCATCTTCAAGGGACGCTCAGCGCCCTCCCGCTTCTCCTCGGCCACTGTCGGGAGAAGGGGTCCACCCCCTCCAGAGTCACGTTGTCAGATCGAAATGGAAACCTGGAGAGAGGTAGGTATAAGAGGCCAGCAGGTGCACGTCCGCCAGGCGGCCTCCACCTCGGTGGAGTAACTCCGATTCTGAATCTGGGCACTTGTGGTTGGTGGTAACGAGGGGCTAAGTTAAAAATAGGGTGTTGGCTGGTCCTGGAGGCAGAAGGTGGGCAAGGAGATGGCTCCAAAGGTTGCGACTGGAAAAAAGGTTGGAAGGTGGTAGGGGCTCCTAGAAGGGGCGTCCCTGGGTCTATTCTGTCCAAATACTGTTGAAGCAAGAGACAGATTCGCAGGAGCGCCTGGCACACTGCTAAGAATACGGTTTTAACAAACCAACGAAAAGGAGAAATAGACCCACGCCTATAGAGAATAAGCTGACGGTTTCCAGAGGGAAGAAGAAATGGGGGGGATGGGCAAAACAGATGAAGGGGAGAGGGAGATACAGGCTCCCAGTTATGGAGTGATTCAGTCATGGGAATTAAAGGCACAGCATCGGGGATACAGTCAATGGTATTGTAATAACGTGCTATAATGTCAGGGGGTGGCTCCACCTGTGAGCACAGTGTAAGTATGGAGTTGTTCAGTCGCCATGTCTACACTTGAAACTCATGTAACATTGCATGTCGACTATAAACAAAAGAAAAAGAGAATAGTGTTGTAAATGCATTAAAAACACCACCCAGAAAAGCTACAAGTTATCTAATAAAGAGATACCCAAATATCAAGTCGAATTTGTAATTTAATAACACATATGCTTCTTTATTAATTTATTAATTACAGTCTAGCAGGCCCATGACCTACTCTAGTTTTGAGGTAGTGATGCACAGTAATGGTGTTCTGAGATACTGCAGCAAGCGTAATGGGTATGAATAGATCTCTGATTTCCATTGGAGATGTAGACACCCTTGTCTATTACTGTGGTTTATTGTCCACACTCTTAACTGAGGGAGATTCTCATTTCAGATAGGGGTTAGTGAAAATAAAGAGACCGTTATTCCCATCCAGGTTTATGGACTCTGTGAATTCTATCCGTATATATCCTTGGGAGTCATTGGACCACAGGATGCAAAAGCATCCCTGACTTTCTTTCTTTCTTCTTTTGTCTCCTTTTTTCTTCTTTCTTTCCTTCCTTTCTTTCTTTCTTTCTTTCTTTCTTTCTTTCTTTCTTTTTCTTTCTTTCTTCTCTGTCTTTCTGTCTTTCTTGTTTATTGATTTATTTTTAGTAATCTCTACACCCAATGTGGACCTCGAACTCACAACCCTGAGATCAAGGTCACATGCTCTTCCAACTGAGCCATCCAGACATAGAACACCCCAACTTCAATTTCTCCTCTCCCTTGGAACTTCTTTTCATCAACTCTAAATGGTAATGATTTTGAGAAGATTTCTATAGCAAATGGAGGCCATTGTCTTTTTGTGGGGGAACATTTCAAAGCTTCCAATGGAATTTCAGGAAGTATAATGATCAAAGACATTGACCTCATGGAGTTTTAATTATTCTGGCAACAAACCAATCCAATGTCTTTGAAAACTTCCTAAAAAAATTGAAATATATATACCAAATATGAAAAAAAAAAAGAAATTTGTTCTCCTCAGCCTCCACTTCTACTCCCTTGCCCAGAAGGGAATCTCTGTTAACAATGAATTTATGGGATACATACTTCACAATTCTCTGATCTTCATATGCTGAAGGGAATGTGGATTATTATTGTACTTGGCACTAACCAGCAAAAAGCAACGTGCTCAATTTATTTCAGCAAGTTTAATATCTGATGGTTCAGGCTCCCAAAGAGAGATTAGCTATATTTTCTCTCAATGTCAAAAATCCCAGGGAGGTTTTCTCAAAACCTATCTTGGGTCAGATGCCAACGCTTGGTCCAGTCACTTAGCTGCAACAGATGTAGCCTTGGATTAAGTTAATTCATGAGTGTTTCCGCTGCAACCATGTAAACAGGTGGGTTGGGGGATTTTGTCCTTCCAGAATGCAGATGCCCCCACCAACCAACCTTTAGAAGGCCGGGTAGTGCTTTGTCCTCAGTCTAAACAGAATGGAAGCCTTCATGGAAAATGCGAGAACTTTCTTTTTGTTCTGAACAAGGACTCATTCTTTTTTAAAATCATTTTTTATTAATATAAAGTAATGCACAAGAAACAGAATTGAGGTCTTTCAAGTGCAATAGGAGTAAACAATACATATGTATCTCCCATCTCTTTAAGAAGCTCTGCCAACTGTGTGGGCCATTATTTTCTTCTTGCCTTTGTCCTTTGACTGTTTGGATTTAAATGTTTACGTCGGTGGTCATGACCCTTGACTACAATTTAGAATCACGTGGGGAGGGGCATCTGGGTGGCTCAGTTCTTAAGCCTCTGACTTGTGGTTGCAGCTCAGGTCATGATCTCAGTCCTGAGATTGTGCTTGGCCTCAAGCTCTGCCTTGATGGACAGTGCAGAGCCTGCTTGGGATTCTCTCTCTCTCTTTCTCTGCTCCTCCCCTGCCCATGCACTTTCTCTCTCTCTTTCTCTCTCAAAAATAGACAAACAAACATGAAAGAGATTCATCTGGAGAACTTCTAAAACTGCTCATGCCTGGGTCCCATCCCAGACATTCTGACACAATCGATTTGGGGCGTGCCCTGGTCATTGGGTTTGTTTGTTTGTTTTTTTCTGAACCCTCAGGTGATTCTTGGCCTTTTGTTTTTTTTAAGTGGCTCCACATTTCATATGGGGCTTGACCCCTTGACCCCAAGATCATGAGTCACATGCTCTACCAACTGAGCTAGCCAGGTGCCCCGTCCTGGGGTGACTTTTCCAGCCAGAGTTGAGAACCACTGACTTACGCCATTCTCCTATTCTTGTTAGTTATACCAGTAATGCGTAAATACAATCTTGTGAAGCTTTTTTTTCAAATGTGGTTCTCAATGTTTAAAACAGTTTTCAAGGTACGTGGAATAGAGATTCTCAAAACTCTGACATGCAGCACAATTACCTGAGCCTATATTCAACATGCAGACTCCATGATTGTTCTGATTCATTAAGTATGAGCTGGGATTCAGGAATATGTATTTTTTTTTAAACTCCCCCTTTTCCCTTCAATTTTTTTAAATGTTTATTTATTTTTGAGAGAGGGACAGAGAAAGAGGGAGACCCATAATCTGAAGCAGGCTCTATGCTCCAAACTATCAGCACAGACCTGACACTGGGCTTGAACTCCTGGACAGCAATATCGAACAGCGAGACCGTGACCTGAGCCGAAGTTGGAGGCTTAACAGGCAGAGCCACCCAGGCGCCCCCTCTCCTTTTCCCTTTTTAATGAATGCCTTTATTTTTTTTAATTTTAATGTTTTTTATTTATTTTTGAGAGACAGAGAGAGACAGCACGAGCAGGGGAGGGTCAGAGAGAGAGGGAGACACAGAATCTGAAGCAGGCTCCAGGCTCTGAGCTAGCTGTCAGCATAGAGCCCGATGCAGGGCTCGAACCCACGAACCGTGAGATAATGACCTGAGCCAAAGCCAGACGCTTAACCGACTGAGCCACCCAGGTGCCCCTTAATGAATGTCTTTAATTTGAAATAAGTTTGTATTTACATGAGTTGCAGAAAATCCCCCTCTATCCTTCATCTGGCTTCAAACATCTTACATAACTGTGACACACTTAATCCAAGACTAAGAAATTAATCAGAGTGCAATACTTTAATTAAACTACAGGCTGTACTGAAGTCTTTTTCCATTTCAGGAGTCCATCTAGAATACCATGTTACCTTGAGTTACTATTGCTCCTATCGCTCCCTCAACCTGGAACAGTATTTTGGTCTTTCCTTACCCTTCATCTGACCTTGACTCTTTGGAAGAGTATTAATTAGTTATCTCCCAACTGTTTTTGATATAGAATTTAAAAAGAAATTCTCTTTACCCTTAGCCTCAAATTTTAGTACCCTCCTTTAAGAACTCTTCTGTATTCTTCCAGACTTTTTCCTATTGAAAAAAACCACACATACCAACACATCCATTACAGAACAGCATAAATATTGTTGGGTAACTTGCTTTTATTCATGTAACAATTTGATTTAGTGATTTTTTTTATGATAGGATGGAGAATGTTTAATGGAGCATTTGTTTACTTGGAAAGGATAAAGTGTGTTCTAAATAGAGAAATTTGTGTGGTTGATGTTCAAGGCAGCAGAACCTAAGGGATGGTAAAGCAGAGAAGACATTTTTCTGATTTTATTTCAAAATGCTCATAGAGATTGGGGCACCTGGGTGGCTCAGTCTGTTAAGCAACTGACTCTTGGTTTTGGCTCAGGTCATGATCTCACAATTCACGAGTTCAAGCCCCTCATCAGGCTTTGTGCCCACAAACTCTCTCTGCCTCTCCCCCACTGGTGCTATATCTCTCTCTCTCTCAAAATGAATAAATAAACTTGAAAAAATGGGGGGATAAAGCTTATACAGATCTGGAAATGACTAGATGGGAGGCACATTAGCAAACGAACATGCTAATTGTCTTCTAAAGTTTTCTTCACTGCTTGAACATTTGTATTTTTTTATGCCTATTTATTTTTGAGAGAAAGAGTGAGGGGAAAGAGAGAGAGGGAGACAGGATGGGAAGCGGGCTCTGCACTGAGAGCAGAGAGCCCCACGTGGGGCTCAAACTCACAAATCAGGAGAAAATGACCTGAGCCAAAGTTAGATGCTCAACGACAGAGCCACCCAGGTACCGCCATTGAACATAAGTATTTTAAATGCAAACAACAATGGAAAGAAAGAACAGGCTGGAAATGAAGTCTTGTTCTACTGGGTACTGGGAGCAGCTCTGGGAGGCAGCAACCCTTTGTTAGCCTTTCAAACTGTTTCTGGGCAAGTCATTCAAACTCCAGTTGCCCCCTTTCTTTCATGAATTAACTAACTGCACAACACTGTTGTGAGAAAAAGTTCCTAGATCTTTTTTTATATGAGGACTTTGAATATACATAAATATGAATTTGAAAAAGCTTCTTCCACTGAGAACAGAGGAAATAGCATTTTAACAGGGGTTGGTGGTTGGAGCAAAAGTAGATGTGGTCTTGAAAATTATTTTTAATGGTTTTTTTTGAGAGAGAGAGAGAGAGAGAGAGAGAGAGAGAGAAGGAGGAGGGGCACAGAGAGAGGGAGACACAGAATTGGAAGCAGGCTCCAGGCTCTGAGCTGTCAGCACAGAGCCCAACACGGAGCTCGAACACACAAACCGTGAGATCATGACCTGAGCTGAAGTCAGCTGTGTAACCAACTGAGCCACCCAGGCGCCCCATATGGTAGTGATTTTAAAACAAATGCGTTTTTTCCAAACTGTCTTGCTGACTTTGGAATCCTGGTCTCTCTGGAGCATTCAGCATTGGAAGAGAGGTCTGATATGGAAAATAAGGTTCACTCCTTGGCAGGTACTACATGGCCTCCTCTCTCACTGGAAAAGATGTCTGGTCGGCAATTAAGCTAAACATTTGGGGCTAAGAGAGCTCCACTGTGCTAACTCAAGGCATTCTGAGTTCTCATAGTCTGACCTTGAAACATATATACATATAATTTATATAAAGAACAAAAAACTTTATTTTTTCTTAAAAAAAGGTCTTAATGTGTCAGCTCATCACTTTGAGTCTTTACTGTAGAACATGGTGGTCCTATGGGATCAGGTTAATAGATTTGATTTTCAAACAGCTTTAGTTAGCTTTCTGTAGAGAAAACCTCTTTTCTCCAGGCATGGACACTACTTCTAATGTTAGTCAACTTCCATACAAATCCGTTCTTGTATCAGTCAGGGTTTTCCAGAGGAATAGAACCAATAGGGTTGATGGATGGATGGATAGATAAATGGAAAGAAGATAGATATGGATACAAAGAAATTCACTTTAAGAAAATTGGCTCACACAATTAGGGGGCCTGGCAAGTCTAGAATTTGTAGGGCAGCCAGACCTGCTTGAAGCTCAGACAGGAGCTGATACTGCAGTCTTGAGGCAGAATTTCTTCTTCCTGGGAAGCCTCAGATTTTGCTCTTCAGGCCTTCAACTGATTAAATGAGGCCCATCACACTACCCTCTAGTGTAATCTACTTAAAATCCAATGATTGTAGATAATAATCACATGTTCAAAATATCGTCACAGCAGCACCTAGATTACTGTTTGAGTAAACAGATACCATAGTTTAGCCAATTTTACACATAAAACTGACAATCATAATTTCCTTGTTAAAAAGAACAGAACAGGGACACCCGGGCAGCTCAGTCTGTTAAGCGTCCGACTTCAGCTTAGGTCATTATGTCTCAGTTCTTGAGTCTGAGCCCCATGTCAGACTCTGTGCTGACAGCTCAGAGCCTGGATCCTGCTTCCGATTCCGCATCTCCCTCTCTCCTTGCCCCTCCCCTGCTTGTGCTCTGTGTATCTCTCTCAAAAAATAAACATTAAGAAATTAAAAAAAAGGAAAAATATCATGTGCAAAGAAGCACTTAATAAATTTTACTGATTGAGTTCCTATTTGTATTAGTTCAAAGAGTGACAGGGGAAAGCATTTCACCAATCATTAGTGATAGGATGTGTAGGAAATAGTTCCTGAGGGTATTAATGTGTTATTAATAAGAAAAAACCTAAATTTGAATGTGCTTATTACAAATAAAGTGTTAATCTACATAATTATATCCTGTGTGGTGACCTTAGTTCAAGAGTCTACTTCTTTGAGGCTGAGTGCTTGCTGAGGATGGTTATGGAAGGTCTACATCAGTCTTTGTGACGTCTGGTAGCTGGTCTCTTTGTAATAGTGACGTCAGCTTTTCTATGCGAGTCTAGATCCGTGAGTCTTTGCCTGTGGACTCAGGTAGCCAAGAGTTCTTTCCTGAAGATCTCTTGAAGTTTTGCCCTAGGATCTCTGATCCATGGTTTGTAGCAGAAGCTTCTAGGCAACCAGAAAGGAAAAGCAGGAACTATTTACTGATGTCAAAACTGAATGGTTCTGGGCAATATACTACTATTATTAATTATTAATTAATATAGAATATATTAATACTTGCCAGATTTATTAGAATTTAAAAGTGTATTCTTCTCCTATTATATGTGACTTACAGGTCTCCTGAAAATACAAATATGTTTACATTCAGGGGTGCCTGGGTGGCTCAGTCTGTTAGGCATCCAGCTCCTGGTTTTGGCTCAGGTCATGATCTCACTCAGGTTCCTGGGATGGAGCCCCACATCTGGCTCTCCGCTGACAGCAGACAGCCTGACTGGGATTCTCTCTCTGTGCCCCTCCCCTACTTGCACACACACCCTCTCACTCTCTCTCAAAATCAATATACACTTTTTTAAAAAGAATATATTTGGGGCACCTGGGTGGCTCAGTCAGTTGAGCATCCAGCTTCGGCTCAGGTCACGATCTCCCGGTTCGTGGGTTCAAGTCCTGCATTGGGCTCTGTGCTGACAGCTAGCTCAGAGCCTGGAGCCTGCTTTGGATTCTGTGTCTCCCTCTCTCTCTGTCTCTCAAAAATAAATAAATGTAAAAAATAAAATAAAACAAAAAGAATATATTTATATCCGTAATATTTTACCTGCATATAATTAATCTATAGAGATGGGGTGTTTTTTATTTGAGAGCATTTTTTTTGTCTCATAGTGTGAGATTGACAACACGATGGCTGTCACTGTCATATGGAGCTAATTACCAGTATATCTCTGCACCACCCACATAGTCACATGGGACACATAATCCTTTATCGTAGTATGCACTTTATACATAAAGAGTAGAGAGGTACAATGTAACATTTTATTGCAATGAAATCAGCAAGAGGACATACAGTTTTTATTAACAGCTCTGCTTAGATACAATGCATACAGCATATAGTTCACCAGTTTTTTTTAAAAGACATTTTTTAAATGTTTTATTTATTTTTGATACAGAGAGAGACAGAGCATGAGAGGGGGAGGGGCAGAGAGAGAAGGAGACACAGACCCGGAAACAAGTTCACCAGTTTAAAGCTTACCATTCATTCACAGATATGAGCAACCAACACCATAGTCCATGTTAGAACCTTTTCATTATCCCAAAAAGAAACCCCAAACCCTTTAGTTACCTCCCTCCCCCCCAACCATCCCTCATTCCTTCTAAGACTTAAGCAACCACTAATCTACTGCATGTCTCTATGAATTTTCCTATTCTAGACTTTTCATCTAATTGGAATGATCAAATATGTGGTCTTTAGTGCTTGGCTTATTTCACGTGGCATAATTTTCTGAAGACCTTTTTTTTTTAAGAACGGTTTTAGGTTTGTGACAAAACTGAAAGGGAGCTGCAAAGATTTCCCATAAACCCCCTTCACCCACCTGCATAGCCTTCCCTGTTATGAACATCTGCCACCAGAATGGTACATTTGTTACAACTCATGAACCTACACTGATACGTCATGCTTCATTCCAGGTTCATAGTTTACCGCTGGTTTTCTCTTGGCGGATAGTCTATGGGTTTAGACAATTGTGTAATGACCTATATCCATCATGTTATCATACAAAGTCTTTTCAGTGCCCTTAACATCCTCTGTGCTCGACTTATTCATCCCCCTCCCCACTCCAACCACTGGCCGTCATTTACCTTTTTACTGTCTTCATAGTTTTGCTTTATCAAGAACGTCATACAGGAGCGCCTGGGTAGCTCAGTTGGTTGAGCATCTGACTCTTGATTTCAGCTCAGGTCACATCCCAGGGTGGTGGGATCAAGCCCTGTGTCAGGCTCTGCACAGAGCATGGAGCCTTTTTAAGATTTTCTCTCTCTTCCTCTCTCTCTCTCTCTTTCTCTCTCTCAAAAATAACAATAGTAAAAGAACATCAGATAGTTGGAATCCTATGGCATTAGGCTTTTCAGATTGGTTGCTTTCACTTGTAGTAATATACATTTAAGTTTCTTCTGTGTCTTCTCGTGACTTGAGACCTATGTCTTTTACACGCTGAATAATACTCCATTGTCTGGGTGTAACACAGTTTATCTGTCCATTCACCGTTGAAGAACACCTCGGTTGCTTCCAAACGCTGGCCGTTCTTAACGAAGCTGCTGTCAGAGCCCCTGGGTGGCTCAGTTGGTTAAGCTGACTTCGGCTGAGGTCACGGTCTGTGAGTTCCAACCCCGCATGAGCTCTGCGCTGACAGCTGAGAGCCTGGAGCCTGTGTCTCCCTTCTCTCTGCCCACCCCTCCCCCCACCGCTTGTGCTCTGTTCTTTCTCTCAAAAGTAAATAAACAGGTTTTAAAAATAAATAAAACATGTCCACGTGTGGACACATTTTCGACTCTTTTGGGCAAATACTAAGGAGCATGATTCCTGGATCGTAGGATAAGACTTTTGTAAGAAAGTACCTGACTATCTTCCAAGGAGGGCTGTACCGTTTCGCGCTCCCACCAGCCAGTGAAGTGTCTGACTCCGGCTCAGGTCATGATCTCACAGTTCGTGGGTTTGAGCCCTGCATCAGGCTCTGCACTGTCAGCACGGAGCCTGCTTTGGGTCCTCTTTTTTTATTTATTTATTTTTTTTGCTTTGATAGTAAGCCTAGTTTTATGCATTAACTTAAACTTCATTTTTCAGTTAAATTGCCATTTTATGTTTTTGTTTTTAAAATATTTTTAAAAATTACTTGATCTAGAATTCTAAATTATCTACCAACATCATAGATCCAATTAGCTTTTTCTCAGAAGCATCTTTTCAATAAAGACAATTAGCTAAGAAATACAACAAAGTCCCTACTGCTCCACATTCTCACCAACATTTGTTGTTCTGTGTTTTCAGTTTTACTCTTCCTAATAAATGCAGCATAATGTTTTCAAGGTTAATTCATAGTGTAGCATCTATCAGTATTTCATTCATTTCTTTAATGTTTATTTTTAAGTGAGAAAGAGAAAGCATGCGTTGGATAGGGACAGAGAGAGAAAGGGAAAGAGGACCCAAAGCAGGCTCCGTGCTGACAGTGCAGAGCCTGATGCAGGGCTCAAACCCACGAACTGTGAGATCATGACCTGAGCCGGAGTCAGACACTTAACTAACTGGTGCCCGTTACTTCAGTCATTTTTATTGCTGATTGATATTTTCTTGTGTGGATATGCAGTATTTTGTTGAGTCACGCATCAACTGATGGACATTTGGGGTTGCTTCCACGTTTTTGCTATTGCTGCAAAAAACATTCATGTGCAAATTTTTGTGTGGACACGTGTTTTGATTTTTCTTGGGTGTATACCTAGGAGTGAAATTTCTGCATCCTAAATTAACTCTATATTTAACTGTTTGTGGAAGTGCCAAATTCTGTCCAAAGTGGCTGCACCATTTTACATCCAATGTAGTCAAAGAGGCAGATAATAAATTAAGTAAATAAAAAATGCAATGGAGAAAAACATAAGGAAGTGTAGAAGGCTAGACCATGTTTGGGGGTTAAACTTTTAGTTGATGCGAGGGGGCCATTTTGTGTCTAAGGTGAAGTATATTATCTCAGTCAAAAAAATGAAATAAAAAGTTTTATCATCATGGAGGTACCTAGACTCACAGAAGTTAGACATCATGTCCAAGATTACATGGCAGGTAAATGGTGAATTGGAATTTCAATCCAGATTGCTCTGAATTCAAGGCTCAAACTCTTTTCCACTATGCCACGTTTTAATAAGTGTTTATTTTTCTAGAGTAAGAACTCATTCCTTAAAATGAAGCATGATATATTTGGGACAGAACTGACAGTTAATGTATGGAGCTCATATTTTTCTCAAGAAATAGTCTCAGCAGGAAGTATGAACATACTCAAAAAGAGTATGTTCTTTGACCCAATCTTTGCATGAATAAAAATATAAATACTATGTGGCAGAGAAAAACTTTCCTATTGTCTCTGGGAGCCTCTTCTCGGGTACAGCATTGCATGAGGAGGTCCTACATTGTTAAGATTCCTACTTAAAAAATAAAAAACATCCTCATTTTAATGACATATCAACATGTAGCCAGATTTAATACTTTGAAATCCTACCTTAGTTTCTGGCCCACACAATCAGGGGAGCTGATACATCTATATTTCACAGGGCAAGAGTCTAGTAAGGCTGGAGATCCATGGAAGAATTGATGTTGCAGTCTTGAGTTGAAAGGCATTGTGGATGCAGAATTCTTTCTCCATTCTTTTTTTATTTTTAAGGTCTTCAACTGATTGGACAAGGCCCACCTTCATTGTGGAATGGAGGGTAATCTGCTTTAGTCACCGTCTACTGATTTAAATGTGGCTCACATCTTAAAAATACCCTCATAGCAGGGCGCCTGGGTAGGTAAGGTTTAAGCATCTGATTCTTGATTGCAGCTCAGGTCTTGAGCTCAGGGTCGTGATTTCAAGCCCCATGTTGCACTCCACAATGGGTGTGAAGCCTACTAAAAAAGTAAATAAAACTCTCACAGGAGCATCCAGAGTGAAGTTTGACCAAGTCATCTGGGCGTAAGAGCCTAGACATGCCGGACACGTAAAATTAACCACCACACTCCCTCACCCCACTGGACCATCCCAGGTTGCCCTGCAGTTTGGAGATTTTTCTGTGTTGGCTGAGCAGCGCTTTAATGGCTCAGCATTGTGTGTGTGGGACAACTCTAAACCAAGTGTGCTTGAATTCTTAGTTCAGTGGCAAAGACCAGGAAGTGGGGAAACAATTCTTTTCTGGGCACCTATGCTAGACCCTGAGACATAGCAGCCAATGAGACAGATGAGGTCTTACGGAACTTACTTTACAGCAGGTAAGATTAAAATTAAAATTGCCTGCGTAAGACAAAATCATCTGTGTGCCACAGGAAAGGAGAAACACATGAGGAAAGAGAGTGGCTTGAGCCAGACCTTGAAGAACACATATGTGGGAGAGGCAGAGAGAGACGGAGAGAGAGAGAATCCCAAGCAGACTCCACACTGTCCGAGTAGAGCCGAATGTGGGGCTCAAACCTATGAACCGCGAGATCAGGACCTGAGCCAAGATCAAAGGTCAACTCAACCAACTGAGCCATCCAGCCACCCCCAGATAAGTTTTTAACAAATGAATACAGGGAAACGAATGTGGGGAGTGCAAATCAGATTTTTCACAATAAATGCTGTTGAATTACTTTCCAGGAGACAACAGCAACAAAAAGTCTGTTTTTGCAATTCATTCTTTTTTTTTTTTAATTTTTAACATTTATTCATTTTTGAGAGAGAGAGAGAGAGAGTGCAAGTGGAGCAGGGGCAGAGAGAGAGGGAGACACAGAATCCGAAGCAGGCTCCAGGCTCTGAGCTTTCAGCAGAGCCCGATGCAGGGCTCGAACCCACAAGCGGTGAGATCATGACCTGAGCCGAAGTTGGATGCTTAACTGACTGAGCCACCCAGGTGCCTTGCAATTAATTCTTAAGAACAATCAGACATGATCATTTCCTTTTTTGTTTTGAACTAACAGAGGATTTGAAATCAGTAAGCCCTGAAAAATGATAAGGAAAAACATTCAAACATTCCTCTGACATTGAATTAAACATGAAATTATTCTACATTTTGGAGATGGAAATCGTGGCAGCATTCATACAAGTACTTTTTCTGTTTCCGGACTTTTCCAGATGAGCTGGTATCTCAACTCAAATATCAGCAAACAGATGTTTTCAAACTCTTGTCTCCTCCTTCTTAAAGATACCCATCTACTGAATCCCCAAACCCTTTCAACAAATACATGTTCTGACCTGCCTGCTTCCCCCCCCCAAAATTCCCATTGCTGTCCTGAGCAACACTTTTTGTCTATCCGCTCCCCAAAGCACCGTTCCCTGAATAACTCTTGACTTCTTCAGGGTTTGGGTTGGGAGTCCTCTAAGGGGCGGGATCCAACACAGGCCAATCCATGCCCGCAGCCCGAGGGCAGGCAGGCAGAGCGAGCCGGGCTGAGGACTTCGGTGTTACAGGCGGTTGTGTATTAAGCGAGTGCAACACAGGCAGGCGGTTTGCAGCCAAGCATCTGGTCTGAGTTCCCTAGCAGTTTGCCTGTCGTTAAAAATAGATGCGACGCTTGCCAATAACTTTCCTTGGGAGCTTAATGCGGCGGCTCCACGTAGCAGGAGGAAATACCGAGCCGACTCAACACAACCTATGTTCATTGTGTAGGACCGTTTGGCCACGGCGGCCGCGTGAAACTTACTAACCAAACAGCAGGGAACACAAGAGCTTTTCACATTCTCCCAGGGCGGGAGCCACTCTCGCCCCACCTTGTCCTTTAAAAGGCTCAGTGCGGGTGACACACATTCACAGTCGTCCTCATTACGTCACGGAAACCAAACATTCTCAATCAAGGTCGGCTCAACCCATCACGGATGTTGTGATCGTCCACTCAGCAAATGACAAAATGTCAGCCAACGGGAAAGGGGCAGGGCTGAGAGGAACGCCAGCGTCCAGCGCTCAGTCCCAGGCCGCTTGGCGTTTGTGCCTCCGTTAATGCCATTAACGCTCATGCCTCTGGCCTTCCTGCTCCTCTGTAACGACCCCCCCCCCCCCACAAGGCCAGGAGAACAGCTTTGAAATATCCGGCTTGCTTGCCAGCACCTTCTTTTGTGGACACTGCTCTCTTTCTCGGAGTCCACCTGTTCCTGCAGATGTTTTTCCTTGGTGGAAGTTTGCAGAAGGCGTTAAAAAGCCACAGGACAAGAATGCGCAGTGGTTGGACCATTTCCTGATGCTGAAGTTTTTAGGACCCTCTGTGTATGGTCACCATTGTATCTAACTGCCTGGTGGGGTTCCAGGCACATCACAGACACTCAGTGATATTTGTTAGGTAAATAAATATAGCAAACCAGGGTGTGTGGAGGGTGTGTGTGTGTGTGTGTGTGTGTGTGTGTGTGTGCGCGCGCGCGCGCGCGCATTAGTCTAAGCTGCTAAGCACTGCATCTTTTACAAAGTACAGGTTTCCCTCACAGATATGTTCTTTATTCTACTTCTCTGAAAGGATAATGATTTAAAATTTTTTTTAAGTTTATTTTGACAGAGAGAGAGAGAGAGAGAGAGAGAGAGAGAGAGAGAGAGAGCGCATGAGAACAGGAATGGGGGAGGGGCAGAGAAACAGGGAGAGAGAGAATCCCAAACAGGGTCCACACTCTCAGCACAGAGCCTGATGCAGGGCTTGAACCCATGAACCATGCGATCATGACCTGAGCCAAGATCAGCAGCTGGTCCCTTAACCAACTGAGCCACCCAGACTCCCTGAGAGGGTAATGATTTTGTTTAAAGTCCTTTAACCTCTTTTGGAAAAACAAATTAGTAAACATAGTCACTATTATGTTGCTCTATTTCCTATAATAGCAGAGCAGCTCAGAGAACAAAAATCTGTCTCCTCAAGTTTCACTTACATTACAGACTGCCAGGGGCTCCAATTTCCACTTAGAAATACATGTTTCCCAGGCAGTGAGAGAGAATGGCTCATTTTCTGGCCTGGAGTCCGTTCCTCTTGTGGATGGGTGGGGAAAAAGGAGTAGAGGCGTCCATACTCTGCACTAGCCCCCGGCCCCTGCTTCCCCTCTGTGGAGAACTGAGTGGGTGGTTGTATGTACTGGGCACTGGGCACCTGGGTGGCTCAGTCAGACTCTCCAGGGAATTACACTGAGGGAAAAGAGCCAATCCCAAAAGGTTACGCAATGTATGATTCCATTTCTAGAAGAGTGTGAAATGACCAGTTTTTAGAAATGGAGAAGAGACTTGTGGCCACCACGGGCGAGGGAGGAGGGCCAGGAGGAGTTGTGGTTACACAAAGGCAGCGCAGGAACGCCTGTAGGGGTGAGAGTGCTCTGCTCCTAGACTGTGGTCACAGACACGTGAATTCACACGTGAGAAACCTGCATACAGCTAGGGGCACCTGGGTGGCTCAGGCAGTTGAGTGTCTGACTCTTGATTTCATCTCAGGTCATGATCTCATGGTCCTGAGATCAAGCCCCATGTCAGCCTCTGTGTGGACAGTGTGGAGCCTGTTTGGGATTCTCTCTCTCTCTCTCTCTCTCTCTCTCTCTCTCTCTCCCCCCCCCACCCCCATGCCTCCCCCAACTTGAGCACATGTGTGCTCCAGCTCTCAAAATATATATTAAAAAATGTTTTTTAAAACTGGATACACCTAAATAGACACACAGTGCAAGTAGAACTGGGATATCCAAGTAAGATGAGCAGACTGTATCAATGTCACTATCCTGATGGCAGTGTCTACTGTAGCGCCGTAAGATGCCATCATGGAGGAGAACCGGGTGAAGGATTCATGGACTTGCTCTGTATCATTTCTCACAACCACACCCAAACCCACACTTTCCTCAATAAAACTTTCACTTTGAAAAAGGAAAAAAGAACTTTAACATGTTGAAGCGTTTTTTTAATGTTTATTTTTGAGAGAGAGAGAGAGAACAAGTAGGGGAGGGGCAGAGAGAGAGGGCAATAGAGGATCCAAAGTAGGATGAACGGGCTCTGAGCTGACAGCAGTGAGCTGGATATGGTGCTTGAACTCAGGGACCTGAGCCAAAGTCGGGTGCTCAACCGACTGAGCCACCCACCCAGGCACCCCTGAAGCATTTGTTTTTATTTTTTCTGAAAATGTTTAATGTTTATTTTTGAGAGAGAGAGAGTCAGGGAGAGGCAGAGAGAGAGGGAGACCCAGAAACCAAAGCAGACTCCAGGCTCTGAGCTGTCAGCACAGGGCCTGATGCAGGGCTCAAACTCACAAACTGAGATGGTGACCTGAGCAGAAGTCGGACGCTTAACCCGCCTGAGCCGCCCAGGTGCCCCTGAGGCATTTAAATACGTGGGCCAACTCCTGCCTGTAGAGCTGGTGGCAGAGGGTGGCTACCAAGCCCTTACCTGCTTCTAGAGTAGGCGGCATCCTGTCCCCTGGAGCCACCAGCCTCTCAGACACGTCTGCCTTGTTCTCTCCGCACGCACTGATGGGAAAACAGGGGCTGTTAGCACCTCAATGTGTTACGCTCTATCACCATAAAATCTGACTGCAGTCTAGATCTACATCAGGGGCTCTTGGCCCCGGCTGCACATTAGACTCATTGGTGGCAAATTAATGTGGTTCCATAACCTCCCAGTGCCAGCGCCCCAGCCCAGCTGGACTGATGAAAGCTGAGTCTGGGGGGTGAACTCTTGGCACAGTTTTTTGTTTGGTGTTTAAACTGGTGATCATAATGTGCTGCCAGGATTGAGACCCACCCCTCCTGCTTGGAGTGGTTAGCACAGTGATGGCTCATAATGCACCAGCCCAGGGCCGCCTGGGGGGCTCGGTCGGTTAAGCACCAACTTCAGCTCAGGTTATGATCTCGGGGTTTGTGGGTTCGAGCCCTGATTCAGGCTTTGTGCTGATAACTCAGAGCCTGAAGACTGCTTCAGATTTAGTGTCTCCCCTTCTCTCTCTGTCCCTCCCCTGCTCATACTCACTCTCTCAAAAATGAGTAAATATTTAAAAATAAATTAAAATAAAATAAAAATAAAATTTTTTTAAAAAAATTAAGCAGCCTATGTCCCCATTTCTCACCATTGCAGACTGCTGGGGTCAGAGGGCTATGTTTTTAGGGGTTCGCCTCCTGACTGAAAGCTGACACTGAGTGAGTGTTTAACCTTGGGAAGAAGGATGCTCAGGGCAGGCCAGTGCCTGAGTTCTAGAACACACGAGGCATGCTTTGTGTCCTCTAGGCTACGTACATGGCTGTTTCTCCACACGTGCCTAAGGCTCTGACAGTTTTGTCTGCTGGCTGCTTCTGAGGCTGCTAAGAGGCTGAGCCGACTGTGGCCAGAGCCTTTGAGAACCTGGAGGGGAAAAGAGTCAGAGGTCCTTATGTGACAAAGCCTTCTTGGGCCTCACTCAGCCTCCAACTGAGAGCCCAGAGCCCGAGGTCACTGCCACTGATCACTCTTAACCCTTTCTCCGGGTCTGGCCTGCATGGGCACGGGGGATTAACCTCCGTGTCTCCAGAGCAGAAAAGAGGTTGGGGATTAAGTGCCTCCCTGCAGTACTCCTGGTTAGTACTCACTTCCAAACACCCCAGAGACCGTGTGGAAGGAAAAGAAAGGGAAAGGAGGAGAGGGGATTGGGGGGAGGAAAGGGAGGGGAGGGGAGGGGAGGGAAGGGAAGGGAAGGAAAACCCATTTAAAATCTCCTGCATATGCATTTCATCGCATCCAGCAGTCATTAGTATCTGGAAGGCAAACCGAGCTCTGAAAAACTCCACCTGATTGTATCCTAAGTACCACAAGAATTTCTCGAATAACCCAGACAAATTCCGCAGACTCTGCTAGACGCCAAGCAGAGGGATTTCTGCTTTCTGGCCATTGCTGGCCGTTTGTGGTCCCCCCTCCCCCCACTGTTATTTATGAATTCCAGACATTTTCCTGATTGTGCTAGAGAACAGCAAAGTTAGCTTCTCCCTCAGACCAACTGTGTCCCGTTATCCACACTTGTCACCTTTGGATTCTGTTTCTAGGCTGCTGATAAGGATCATTTGTCAGTACTCAAAGTACATGCTGCTCGACCCCGGATTCATCATGTTTATACAATCCCAAGTGCGGCCATTGAACAAGATGCTCTTTGTCTATGTGCCAAGGTCGTTTTAGTTGGTCCTGTCTTCTGTTTAACGTCTGTGCCTCATTTGGAGCACGGAAGAACAGAAATCATTTGCTCGCATCTATTTTCTTTATTTGCTGTTGCAGGCACTCCTGCAGAGAGAGCTCTCTGAGAAGTCATTGTCAAGAGAAACAAAAGATGGAAAAAGCAGAACTTAGCACCCTGCAGGTTGCTACTGTCTGGGCTTGAGGGCATGCTGCCAGATTCCAGGAGGGCCCCCCGCTGGGATCTTCTCTGATTCCATTCTTAACTCCTTCCTCCTCTTTCCTCTCTCCTCTGGTCTTGACTCAAAGTGAGAACGCTGCTTATGTTTTCCATAAGGCAGCTCCAAACCTATGTGAAAAATCAGTTGCGTGTGTAGCAGAGTTCTGCTTTTTTTTTTTCCCTCTTTAGATCAGAGGTGCTCAGACCTTAAGATAAAACTTAAAAGGCCAGACTGACCTGTGTCTGTGTGACCAAGGCCCAGTAAAGACTCTGGACGTGAAGGCTCTGCCTTTGTTGGCACTACCCTGCGTGTATTGTGACTCGTTGTTGCCTGAACAAATCATCACTATTCACGGCTCACTGGGAGAGGACGACTGGAAACACCATTCTTGGGTCTCTGCTAGAGTCCGCTGCGTGCGCCTCTTGTCCTAGCTGATTCTAATCTGTACCCTTTCATTCTAACAAACCACGGCCACAAATATAACGGCTTCCAGTGAATTCTATGAGTCCTGCCGGGGAATGATCAAACCTGAGACCCCTGCACTCGCCATTGTGGTCGGAAGTGGTTTTGGGGATTTCCTTAACTTTGCAGTTCTCGTGAATAATCCTGGGAAAGTCAGATGACCTTCTTCTAGTCTTACGTTAGCTCATCTGGAAAGTGAGGACATGATTTTATCTCCCCTGCTGGCCCTTATGTGAAGAATCATGCAAATAGGATGCCTGGAGGGCTCAGTTGGTTGAGTTTCTGACTTGATTTCAGCTCAGGACATGATGATCGCTGGGTTGTGGGATCGAGCCTGGCATTGGATTCTCCCTCTTATAAGCTTAAGATTCTGCCTCTCTCTCTGCCCCTCATCCCCAGCTCTCTCTCAAACTTAAAAAAAAAATGCAACTAAAACAATGGATTTGAAAGCACTTTTTGAACCATGAGGCAGCTTGTCAATGAGAAGGATTATTATTGTCATAGTTGCATGCTGTCCCAAAGAGTTCCAGGTGAGCATGACTGTAGAGGTGAATGGGGTGTCTTGGAGTCAGCCCGATTTGGCTTTGATCCCCATGTCTGCCAATTACTGAGGCTACTTAATCTCTCCCTTCTCACAGCCCTCATCTACAAAATGGACGTAATAATATTTAGTTCATACCACTGTTACAAGAACTTAAAAAGACTCCAAGGACACAATACCTACACAGACGGTCCTCAACTTACAAGGGTGTGTGACTTACAAGTTTTCAACTGTACGTCGGTGTGAGAGCGCTACACGTTCGATAGAAACCATACGTTAGATTTTGAATTGTGATCTTTTCCCGGGCGAGAGACACAGGGATGGTAGTCTGTCGTGATACCAGGAAGCGACAGCAGCAAGCCGAGGCCACAGGCAGCCGCCCAATCCTGAGAGTAAGCAACCAATACCCTTGGAACCATTCTGCACCAGACAATTGTCTGTTTTTCCCTTTCAGTGTAGTATTTAGTACATTATATAAGGTAGTCAACACTTCATGATAAAATTGACCTTGTGTTAGATGGTGTTGCCCGACTGTAGACTAATGTGTTTTGAGCATGTTTAAGGTGAGTTGGGCTAAGCTATGATGTTCAGTAGGCTAGGTGTATTAAATGTATTTCGACTTTCAGTATTTTCAATATTGATGGTTTGTCAGGATAGAACCCCACTGTAAGATGTATAGTTATTATTGTTACATTATTATTATGTTTTCTTTTTTAGTATCTGTTATTTTCAGAGAGTTAGAGACAGAGCACAGGTGGGAGGAGGGACACAGAGAGAAGAAGACATAGACTCCGTCAGCACAGAGCCTGACTTGAGGCTCAAACTCATGAGAGGGGGAGATCATGACCTGAGCCACAGGTGGATGCTTAACTGACAGAGCCACCCAGGCGCCCATGATTACTACTTTTGATTACTCCTATTCCATCGACGAACCAGCTATGGGTGATGGGGATATATTGCCATATTTTTGCATAAAACTCAACACGTCATTTCTCTTTGCTTCACAATATTATTATGGTATTGGTTAGTAAGTTATTGTTTTATTTTATTTTTTAATGTTCATTTGTTTATTTTGGGAGAGAGAGAGTACAAGAGCAGGGGAGGGGCAGAGAGAGAAGGGGAGAGAGAATCCCAAGCAGGCTCCACACTGTCAGCACAGAGCTCCATGCGAGACTCAAACCGATGAACCATGAGATCATGACCTGAGCCAAAATCAAGAGTTGGACACTTAACCCAGGCGCCCCTAGTGGGTTAATGTTTTAGAATACTAAGTAGCTACTGATATTAATATAGTGAATATAACTTCAAAACTCTAACCTACCAGTAAGTTATCATCAGGATTGGATTTTATATGTCAGTTGTGTTTTATTTAAGCACGTATATTAACTGGTGGGCTGTTGGTTTGTTGGTTAAGGTGTTAATATTCCTCTTCACTGTACTCACGATTGGGAGTGGACTCTAACAAGAACTCATAAAAATCATATAATAAAAATATGCATAGAAATTAGAACAGGGTTGGAGGAAATAGTGCAACACTGACACGTTTAAGAATAGCTGTAACACTGAAGGTGCCTGGGTGGCTCAATTGGTGAAGCATCTGACTCTTGATTTCGGCTCAGGTCATGATCTCACAGTTCGTGAGTTCGAGTGCCACATGGGGCTCTGCGCTGACAGAGCAGAGCCTGCTTGGGATTCTCTCTCCTTCTCTCTGCCCCTCCCCCACTCATGCTGTCTCTAAATAAATAAATAATTTTAAATGTAGGGTTTCCTTCTTCCCTGTAATGATTTCTGTCAGCGCTTCCTTGTGCTCTTCCCCTTTCTTCCAGTCTTCACGCCCCTGAGGAGTTAGCAGGGCTTGAACTAACAAACTGTGAGATCATGACCTGAGCCGAAGTTGGACGCTTAACCAACTGACCCACCCAGGCACCCCTAAACCTTACATATTAATTGAAACCCTTGGTGCATTCAAACCAACATTGATGATGCAGTTACGTGTGTCTCACCTCGCGGCACCTGAGTGGCTGAGTTGGTTAAGCCTCTGACTCTTGATTTCAGCTCAGGTCATGATCTCATGGTTTGTGAGATCAAACCCTGTGTGGGGCTCTGTGGTAATAGTAAGGCGATTCTCTCCTCTCTCTGCCCTTCCTTAGCTCCACACACTCTCTCACAAAATAAATAAAAGCCTTAAAAAAATATTTGAACTAAACCATCACTGTTAAACATTTACCTTAAATTTAAATTACCAAGTAATGTGTGTAATATCCACTGTCATCCTCAATTCCTACTTCTACCCCTGACCCTCACCTGAATCCCTGATTCTTGCCACCCCTTGCTCCTCAGATTCTACCTCTGTTGTAGCCTGGAGCCCCCATGTAATAACTTGATAGCCTTTAAAAGGTGAAAGTTGAATCTTTTTAGCCTCATGAACTGAGAATGAATATAAAATATCTCATATTTGTGATGACAGCTGCTTGTTATTTCCAGTTCTGCCGTACTTGATGGAAGATCAACCTTAGATATAGACTCTATCCCAATATTTCAGATATTGTGATAATAAGAGACCCAAATGTTAGAAGTATGACAAAAATGTACCCTCAAATATTAAATACATGGCACTGGCCAGAGCTAGGGCAAATGTGGAAACTGATTCCTCGGCCAATATTATCAGTGGCTTTGGGGTGGCATAAAACACATAAAGTGTCCTCACCCGAAAAGATTGTAGAATTGGGAATCCCTCCTAAGTAGGCATTAACTCAATAGTGTAGCCCCCAAATAAAGAATACTTTATAACTCACAGCAAACACTTCACAGTATTGAGCATGTTTATTCTTGGACACCAATACGTGAATTCAAGTCCACTGGGAAGCCGATGCCAGATGGAATTAGAATTCAAGAGATTGTTGGGGGAAATGCCTGTGACGGATAAAAGGGAGAGGGAGGTGTAATATGCAGGGAGAGACTTCAGGCTGAGGTGTGAGTCCGACACCTGGGAAAGGGGACAGGGAAGAAGATAGCGTGGAAGACTCTTATGCTGCACTTCCGCTCTGAGAAAGCCAGCAACCCTGGTGTAGAAGGTTGTGCATCGGATGAGTCCTGCATCAGGCAGAAGGGGGCTGCCTTCAGTGCCTGCGCCATGCCCAGTCACCGGCTGGTACAGCCTGGGAAGACCACTGACCCAGCTGGGACAGCAGGTTTTCAGGAAGGAACATCTGAGCATTGCATCTTCACGGATGCCCCAGCCAACTCTTTGGGCTGCTCAGATATTTTGCTCCATATATCCCAGGAACTGTGGGCCTCTCTTCCTGAAGGAAAGTCTTGATGACTTACTTGGTGCTGTGACCCAGACCCTCATTCTTACAAGGTCTGAGCCCTTGGTAATTGTACCCATTTCAGGTTAGGTTTGCTACACACATCTGTTCACTGTTTCAACTGGGCAAGGTCTGCCAAGAAACACCTAAGTGGATTACTTGGACTTCCCCGTTATTCTGCCCTGTTCTCATGTGAGAGCAGGAGATGGGCAGTCCTAAGTCATGCTTCTGCTGATAAGGGTCCATGATCCCTGCCACGATGGTGATTCTTCTCACCTGCTGGAACATGGTTATAAGGAGTCCACAGTTCCCTGGCAACCATAGCATATAGTTCAAAAGGACCCTTGCTGTGTGCCCTGGTAAGGGTGTGCCCCAGTGGGTACCAGGACAACTAACCCCTGTGATCCCAGAGTTGCCCAAGATGCACCAAGTGTCTCGGTGGTCACAGGGAGTGATGACAAATGAAGCCTCTCTTGCCTCTATCCATGAGTCTCAGATGCTTCTGTGCATCTTACAGAAGACACATCACCATATAAAGTTGCCTGATTTAGTGTCTATAGTGCATCTCAAAGCAAGGCACCCATGTTACAGAGTGCTGTCAGCATGAGGGCCCCTCAGTTGCACCTTTATTATTTTTTAATGTTTTATTTATTTATTTATTTTTGAGAGAGAGGGCGGGAGAGAGAGAGAGAGAGAGAGAGAGAGAGCGCATGAGCAGCGGAGGGTCAGAGAGAGGAGTCACAGGATCTGAAGACAAGCTCCAGGCTCTGAGCTAGCAGTCAGCACAGAGCCTGATGTGGGGCTTGAACCCATGAACCAGGAAATCATGACCTGAGCCGAAGTCGGATACTTAACCAACTGAGCCACCCAGGTGCTCCTCAGTTGCACCTTTAAAAGACCACCAATGAAAAGCCACTTCTCTGGGATGCTGCTGTAGATGATATAATGAGCGGGTCCCATGGTCATGAGCCCACGGCCATACCTCCTTCGTGGTGAACTGGGCCCCTGATTGGATGCTGTGTTGTATGAGATTTTATGCCTGTAAACCAGGCATTCTGTAAGTTCCTAGATAATAGTGTTGGCTCTGTGGGCAAGAAAAACAAACCCATAACCCCAATAGTTATCTTTCCTATTGAGGATGAACCTCTGGCTCTTCAGCAAAGAAGGGGACCAGCATAGTTTACTTGCCATAAAATTCTGGGTTGGTCTCCTGAAAGAAGAGTGCCATTTAGGCGACTTAGTTTAGGCTCTATTGCTTGCAGGTTAGAACCACTGCCACAGAGGTGGCAGTAGCTAAGTCAGCCTTGGTAATGGGCATATATGCTGCGGAGTTCATCACATCCTCTGTCTCAGCTCTTGCCTAGGCCACTCCATTCAATGGGCACAGTGTGCCAATTCATCAATGATGAAGGTTGGCCAATATCAATTGGTCAAATCCTTGTGTCTAGTTGGCTGTTGAATATCTCTTCCATGTGTGGTTTCTGATGGACATTAGTGTGTGATCCAAAAATCTTCACACTCAATGTTCATTCCATCCAGTGCTCTTGGCCCAGACCCCTTTGACTCTAGCCTTCCAGTTTTGTTTTGTTTTTTCCCCTTCCGGGCCTCTCGAACAGAGTCCATGGGCACGTAGGAATCCATATACTCTCATCTCGGGCTACTTTTTCTTCCACACAAAGTCAATGATAGGATGCACTGCTCCCCGCCTTGCCCCCTGGAAAGACTTTTGTCTCCCGCATCTTTCAAGGCCAACTATGAATGTGGCTCGACATGCTGCTGTTATCCATCTTCATTGTGGATTCACAGACCAAGTGAACTCATCCTGAAGGCTGGCTCTTTCTTTTATCTTCATTCTGTTTGTATGAGTTTCTGGCAGAGGCGGTCCTATGTGTAAGCTGAAGGAGGGGCACTGGTGTAACCAGGGTGGGTGATCTGGGTGTCTGGGGTGCCTGCATATGCAGCTCACTCATGCCCCCTGGTCCTGCTTGGCCTAAATCCCAGACATTCCATTTCTGTCTTACTGTGGACTTCTGCTGGGTCCTTTCCACTTTTTGATTTGGTGTGTCTAACAAAAGCCCCTTCATAATGGGCAATTGTGGATGCACAGTCACTCGGTGCCCTAGGGTTGAGCATTCCAGCTCTCACAGGGGCCCAGGAACATGCCAGGACCTACTTCTGAAAAGGCATATAATTCTGCCCTGCCAATGGCATGGCCTTGCTCCAGAACTCCAAGGGTTCACACTGTGATTCTCTCACGGGCCTTGCCATACTGCAGTTTTTTCCATCCGTGACATCATGGACACCATAGGATCTTCTGAGTCATATGGCCCAACAGAAAAGCTCCTTGCATGGCAGTCTAGATTTGCCGCAGAGCTCATTCTTGGTTGGGCCCCAGTCATGGCTGACAAACCTTCCATATCCCTCAATGAGGGACCTAGAGAGGTATTCCCAGATGTGTAATGTGTTGTGTTATGCCTCCATCTTTAAAGCAGGGAATGCAAGATTCAGAAATTTTCTTTTGCTTTGGAGAGAATGTCTTGGCACACCCCGGAGTACAGAGCCTCAAAAAAAAATTTCCTCCAATGGTAGGTTTCTGAGTCTCCCAGGGCTTGTCTCCTGCCCTATGTTGCATTGTTGTCTTACCAAGGCCTCTAGAATATTAGTCGCCCCTTTCTTAACCTGTCCACTTAGCACGATGTCATCGACGTGACGTTTCAGGGTGATGGTGTGTGAGATGTCCAGGAGGTCCAGATCACTTCAGGTTACATTTTACAGAAAGCAGAGGAGTTAACAGAGCACCGAAGTCAATCCATAAATGAATATTCTTGTCAGTTAGGGAGTCTTGAGTCAGTTAGGGAGTCAGAACTGGCCTGACTCTAACACCTGTCCCCCCACCCCTGCTCCAGTGACCTCAACTATTAGCTGGGGGGGGGGCATACCCTGGGGAATCCTGAAGGTGTAGCCATTCCCTGCACAGAGACGTACAGATCCAAACGTGCGTTAGGGCATTGCTTATCTTTTCTAGTGCTGTTCTCTATGTTCCAAGTTTTCTGAAATGCACACATATTATCTCTAAAATGAGAAGATAAAACACATGTACAATCATATTCCAGAAGTATCTATGTCCAGTTTTTTAGAACCATGCTGTTGCACAGTGAAATGTCTATCATACTAGATTTTTTAACAATACTGTGGCCAGGAAGCCTTCAAATGGTTTACTACTATTTTAATCTTGTTGAAAAAAATGTCAATGCTAGGACTTTGGAGAGGTTCTTAGTATTTTTGCCTTATTTTTTTCTGACTGTTGAAATAAAATATGTTAATTTTAGAAAATGTGGAAAATTATATAACTAGGGAAACAAATACCTAGAAATAATGTCCCAAATCTCACCATCCTTGGACAAATCATTCTAGCGTTCTGGTGTAGTTTCCATTAGGCTCCTCTCTTACTTTCTTTTTAAATTTATTCCTTTAAAAGTGGACATCAAAGTATGTGAGGTTTTTCATAATTTTTTCCTCTTCAACCTGTTTCATTTAGCAGGGCAGTTTTACACTTAAAGGAAGTATTGCTCGTCCTAAGCAATGAAATTGGTGTGGGTCTGGGAGTTAGAGAGACAAGATTACCTCCACCTCAGAGGTGCACAAAGACTTGGTGGTCAAAAGGTAGCTGTACTGCATGAAGCACTAAGCCACTGCATCCATTGAGATGACAGGCTTGTGTTCAGGGAAGAGACCAGGAACAAGTGAAATGGTAAAGTGCTGACTTCCTAGAGAAGAAAGCATAGTCAGGGCCCAGATGTGAAACCCTCACATTTGTTCCTTGGCCATGCTCAATGTGGTAGGTGGAGGGCATGACTATGTGACTATGTTTTCATTTGTGATGAGCTTTTAAGGCCTAGTTCCCATGTCTAGAATTCACTGCACGGAGAGAGTCAGCATGCCCTAAGGCCAGGATCATACCATCTTGTTGTGTTGCCAAGTTTAATTTTATTCCCAGAATTTATCATGCGGTGGGAGCAAGGCAGAGGAAAATAAGGCCAATCCAGTTTTCTAGGGGCTCTCCGTGCAAGAGTGGATGATTAATCCTTGGATGCTCCTGGGCTTCTCATGAGAGGCTGGCCTAGTGAGAAAAATGCTTAACTATCTTCATGATGCCAAGGATGGGAGAATTAAGAGCTATATCCTGCTTTTTAATGACCACCAAACCAGAGAAGGTGGTCATATAGGCTACAGTCCAAGCATTTTTACTGCACCTTTCCACAAGTCTTTAAGTATGGAAGTTACAAATTAAATAAGTTTGGTCATGTGTTAATAATTGTTGAACCAAATAATAGGAGTATTGTGGTTTCTCCCTGCTTTTGGATGTTTGACATTTTTTATAATAATAAGATTTTTATTTTAAAATATTTATTCATTTATTTATTCATTTATTTGTGAGAGGGAGTCAGAGAGGGAAAGAGACAGAGAGAGAGAAGGCTCCATGATGTCAGCACAGGCGCTGACTTGGGTCTCTATCTCGCAAATCATGAGATTGTGAGCTGAACCAAAATCAAGAGTCCAATGCTTCACCCACTGAGCTATTTAGGTGCCCCCATAATAATAAAATTTTCCAAAAAAGAATCCGTATTTGTAACAACTTTAATGATTTCATAACATTAACTCATAAAAGCCTCATGAACTCATTGTCCATCCTGTTCATCAGTTTACCTCAAGTGCCTAGAACAATCCTGCCCCATTAACTTCTCAATTGATTAATTAATCAGGAGAGATTAATTTCCTGAAAAACAGGGACTCTTTTTTTAAAAGTTTTTTTAAAGAGAGAGTGCAAGCAAGGGAGAGGGGCAGAGGGAGAAAGAGAATTTTAAGCAGGCTCCACACTCAGTATGAAGCCCGCTGCAAGGCTTGATCCCGCAACTCTGGGATTATGACCTGAGTTGAAATCAAAGTTGGACACTCAATTGGCTGAGTGACCCCAGGTGCCCCTAAAGCAGACCCTCTTAAATAGATTCCAACTGCTCAATGTATGGATAAATTTCAGTGTTGATCCATAACCTTGACCTAGTTAGGAGTAGAAAGTGGAGGATTTCTACAACAGTTACATTGACCTCTTCTTTGTAGGAAACGCTTGTAGCGGGCCAGAGTGACAAAGCAGTCAGAGAAAGGAGAGCTGAGGTAGGGAGGCTGGATGCAAAGTAACAGAATGATACCAACATCAGAAATTTCAGAAATACCAGCCTCTTGTCTTTCAATGTTTTTTTTTAATCTATATTTGAGAGATGGAGAGAGACAGCACAAGCAGGGGAGGGTCAGAGAGAGAGGGAGATACAGAACCCAAAGCAGGCTCCAGGCTCTGAGCTAGCTGTCAGCACAGAGCCCGACGCCGGGCTCGAATCCATGAACCATGAGATCATGACCTGAGCCGAAGCTGGATGCTTAACCAACTCAGCCACCCAGGTGCCCCCTATTGTCTTTCATCATAGTCCTCTCCTACCTTCATTTTATACAGAAGGCACCACCAAAATAGTTTGTGCTCATAGACTACTCTTAATTTCCACACAATATCTCATGTGTTCCAAAAGGATATGATTCCTCAGCCAGAGTTCTCTGGAACATTTGTGATTCCTATGGATCTGGGCTCAAATGTAATATTAGATTCCTCTGGGATTCTGAATTATTATTGTTTCTAGGGGAAGAAAACAATACTTAAACTTCCTTTGTGATGTTTCTTCACTAAAGAAGCATTCTTCTAGTGTAAATAATAGCAACAGTTCTCATTTGCTATTTATCTACTCATCTGAAAAGCATTTGACAAGAATCACCTAGAAAAATATTGACCTCATTTAAAGATGAGGAAAATGATGGTCAATAATTAATCCCCTTGCCCAAGGCCACAGAACTGGAAAATGGTGCTGTAAAGTTTGACTCTGAAACATACGCTCTTAACTACTTATGGAAGAATATTCCCATAGGAGCTTATTCTTGATAATTCAAGACAAGAACACTTTCCCTTAAATCATTTGCAAAGTTTAAACAGAAACTATGAGGTTTCTGAGCATACTATCAGAATTAATTAACCTTATATCCTAGGTATTCTTTAGGGGATATTAATGCAGTTGTGCAAAGAGAGTCTTTCAACATCTGGATGCCCACATGTAAAAAAAAATTATTTTTGAATTTAATCACAGACCTTACCCCCTTCACAAACATTAACTCAAAATGGGTCAGAGACCTAAATGTTAGAGCATGATACTATAAAACCCCTAGAAAAAAATAGAAACAATAGATTTATCTATAAAAAATGGATAATAGATCAAATAAGAGAATATAAGATAATCTATTAAATAATAGAGAAGACTATATGGATAATAGATCAAATGTAAAACTCAGATGACTTCGCGTATGGTGATGACTTTTTAGATATAGCATCAAAGGCACAATCCTTGAAAAACTAAGCAAAAAACAGCACTTCATTAAAATTAAAAACTTATGTTCCATAAAAGACAATATCAAGATGATGAGAAAACAGATGGGGAGAAAAAGACACATCTGATAAAGAACTGTGATCTGAAATATACAAAGAACTCTTAAAACTCAACAGTAAGAAAACAAACAAGTCAATTTAAAAATGGATCAAAGAGCCAGTCACTAAAGAAGATATATATCCCGGTGGCATGTAAGCATATGACAAGATGCTCAGCGTCAGATGTCATCAGGGAACTGCAAATTAAAACCACAGGGTGATACCACTACATGCCTATTAGAGTGGCCAAAATTCAGGACACAGACAGCACCAAATGCTGACGAGGAGGTGGAGCAAGAGGAACTCTCACCGCTTACTGGTAGAAATGCAGAATGGTCAAGCTACCTTGGAAAACAGTTAGCAGGTTTTTAAATATATATATTAAAAAATACACACACACATATATTTGTTGTTTTGTTATTGTTGTTGTTTTAGAGAGAATGAACAAGGGAGAGGGACAGAGACAGAGAGAAAAAGAGAGAGAGAATCTCAAACAGGCTGCACACACAGTACAGAGCCTGATGTGGGGCTCAACCCCACAACTCTGGAATCATGACCTGAACCGAAATCAAGAGTCAGATGCTCGACTGACTGAGCAAACCAGGTGCTCTGAGCCATTTCTTATAAAACGAAATATGCCATATAATCCTATAGTCATGTTCCTTGACGTTTACTGAAAGAACCTGAAAACTTTCGTCTACACAAACACCTGCACACAGATGTCTATAGCAGCTTTATTGTGTCTATTGCCAAACCTTGGAAACAACCAAGATATCTTTTAGTAGGTGAGTTGATTAAAAAGTAGTATTAAATCCAGACAATGGAGTATTACTCAGCACTAAAAACAAAGGAGCTTGAAAAGTTCATGCCATGAAAATATATGGAAGAAATGTCAATGCACATTATTAAGTGAAAAGGCTATTACTGTTTCCAACTGTACAACATTTTGGAAAAGGCAAAACTATGAACACAGTGAAAAGATTAATGGTTGCCAAAGGTTGGGGGCAGGGGGCAAGTAAAGATGAGTGATAATTTCTAGGGTGGTGAAAACACTCTGTGATTTTGATACCACAGTGGTGGATATGTGTCATTATATATTTATCCAAACCTATGGAATGTGCAATACCAAGAGTTAACCCTAATATAAATCATGGACTTCCGGTGACAATGGTGTGTTGATGTAGTTCATCAATTGTAACAAATGTACCATTTCAGTCAGGGAACATTGTTGATTGGGAAGGCTGTGCATGTGTGAGGCAGAAAGTATATGAAAAATCTCCATATCTTTCTCAATTTTGGTGTGAATCTATAATTGCTCCCAAAGAAAAGTCTTGTTAAAAAGCACTTGTGTAAAACAATGTGTATATAATTGTATTATTGGAATTATAACTTACAGAAATGCAATATATTTCAGAATAACAGCACAAAAGATACAGGTGGGAGTAAAGCTGTATTGGAGTAAGATAATAATACCAAATGGTAACTCAAATCCCAAGAACAAATGAAGAGAACTATATATGGTATATAAAGTGAGTATAACAAACTTAGTAAATGTAAGCTTTCAACTTTTTTAAAAGACATAAATTATTCAAAGTTTTGATTATGACAATGTATCACTGAGTTTGAAATATATATATATTACATATATCCATATTACATATGGATATATATATTGTATATACCATAATAACACAAAAAGGGGGGAAATGATAATTATATGGGTAACATTTTTACATCTCAGTGGAATTAAATTATAGTAAATCTGAAGTAGATGTGTTAGGTTAAAAAGTATATGGTAAGTCTGTCATTCTGAAAATATTCCAAAAGCTATGAAAAAAAATTATTAAAGGAATAATATGGCATACAAAAAATATTCTCTTAATGCAAAAGAAAGCAGTAAATGAGGACAGTAGAACAAAGAAGACAGAGGCATATAGAAAAATATCAAATGTAAATCAAACTATATCAGTAATAACATTAAATGTAAATGGATTAAACAATCCAATCAAAAGGCAAAAAATGTCAAATTGGATTTAAAAAAACAGGCTCCAACTGTATACTATCTACAGTGAACTTCTTTTAGATTCAAAGATACAAATAGGTTGAGAGTAAAAGACATTAGATGTACAATGCAAATAGCCATCAAAGAAACTGAGTGCCTATAATAATAGTGGACAAATCAGACAATTACAAATATTACTGAAGTAAAGATGGTGTTCTAGGGGCATCTGGGTGGCTCGGTCAGGTAAGTGCTCGACTTGGGCTCAGGTCATGATCTCACAGTTCTTAAGTTCGAACTCCACGTTGGGCTCTGTGCCTGGAGCCTGTTTCGGATTCTGTGTCTCCCTTTCTCTCTGCCCTTCCCCACTCACACTCTGTCTCTCTCACTGTCTCTCTCAAAAATAAACAAACATTTAAAAAAAGACAAAATGGGCATTTTATAATGAAAAATAGGTCCATCCATCAGGAAGATATAAAAGTTATAAGTACAACTAACAACAAAATACGTGGAGTAAACACTGACAGAATTTTTAAAAATTTTAATGTTTATTCATTTTTGAGAGACTGAGAGAGACAGAGTGTGAGTGGGGGAGGAGCAGAGAGAGAGTGAGACACAGAATCCAAAGCAGGCTCCTGACTGAGCTGTCAGCACAGACCCAGTGTGGGGCTCATACTCAAGAGCCATGAGATCATGACCTGAACCGAAGTCAGATGTTTAACCAACTGAGCCACCCTGGCGCTCCAAACACTGACAGAAATGAAGGGAGAAATAGACAATTCAATAATAATAGAGACTTCAATACTTTATTTTTCAATAATAGGTACAACCCAAGAAAATTGAAATATATGTTCCCATAAAAATCTGTACACAAACATTCATAGCAGCATTATTCATAATAGCCAAAGAGTGGAAACAACCCAAGCATCCATCAGCTTATGGGCTGATAAACAAAATGTGGTATATCCGTACAAGGCAATGTTATTGAGTCATAAAAAGGAATGTATATCAACACATGTGACACCAGTGAACTTTGAAACCATCTTGCAAAGTGAAAGAAGCCAGATACAGAAGATCATATCTATCTAGTGCATGATTCCATTTATATGAAATTCCAGAATATGCAAACCAATAGAGATAGGAAGCAGATGAGTAATGTTTGCAGGGGAGGCGGGTAGGAGAGAATCAAGACTAATTGCTCTTAAGTAGGGGATTTCTTTTTGGGATGAAGGAAATGTTCTGGAATTAGTGGTGATAACTGTGTGATATAGGTAATATACTAAAAGCCACCATATTGCACATTTTAAAAAGGTAAAATTTTGATATGTGAATTTTATCTCAGGAGAAGGAGAGGTGGAGAAGGAGGAAGAAGAGAAGAGGGCAGGCATTTCATTTTAGGAATGCAAGGAAAGGAAAGAGCCTCAAGAAGGAAGGAGTTGTCATAAATGAGACGTTAGATGAAAATGGCAAAGGGTCTCTTGCATTCATGAGTGGCAGTGAAATTAAAAATCAATGGCTGCAATCACTGGATGATGGAAAAACAGAAACACTTTGAGACATTTGGTTGTGGAAGAAAGAGTAGTGATGGTGTAGTAACAAGAAGGGGGGGAAGGAAGTATTTTCTTTTTTCGTGTTGAGAAACAATTGTTCATGGGTCTCTCACTGTTTTACATACCTTGCATAGTACTAGTTACTTTTCTTCAGAACTATCTCTTGAGAACATTCACATAGTGAAAAGTATTAGAAGATAGAGATCATGTTTTCCTTGGAGCAAAAAGCAGATTCATTTACTCTCCAGTAAACAAGATAACGTCTCCCTTTGGGGTAAAATTCAGACAGACATACTGCCAGTTATAAAAGACACAGGTTCCCTAGGTTTGGGGCACCTGTCCCTATAATGCATCCTATTACCCTTGTGGGTATCACCTGACACTCTTTACATTGTCCTTTGGGAAATGAGGCTCAGGAAACCCCAGTTCCCCAGTACTTATGCTGCTTGTTTGGTTGTGAATAATAAAATCATTTACCTCTGGGAACAAATGGATAGAACAACTCAGCAAGAGATAAACAAAAAATAAAAGACTTGAACAACACGAAACCCACCACACCTAATAGATATCTATTAAATACTCCACCCAAAGGCAGCATAATATGTTTTTTCTCAAGTGCCCGTGGAACATTCTTTAATATATACCTCATGCTAGGCCATAAAACAAACTTCAATAAATTCAAAAGGATTGAAATCATACAAAGTATGTTCTTCAATCACAGTGGAATAAAATTAGAAATCAATAAGAGAATTTGGGGACATTCATAAATATATGGAAAATTTAAAACATGGTCATAAATAGCCAACAGGTCAAAAAAAGTCACAAGAGAAAGTTAAAAATACTTTTACATGAATGAAAATGAAGGCATGACACACTAAAACTTATGAGCTGCCACTAACATAGTACTTAGATATTTACAGGTGTAAATGCCTATATTAAAAAAAACATACATAGCCTAACCTTCCACTTCAAGACACTTAAGAGCAAACTAAACCTAAAGCAAAGAAGGAACGGGATAATAAAGTTTAGCGTGGAAAATAATGAAATAGAGAATTTGAAAAAGCAATGAAGAAAATCAATAAAACTAAAAGTTGCTTCTTTGAAAAGGTTAAATAAGCAATTGGTAACTCTTTAGCTGTACTAAACCAATTTGACAATAAACTATTATAAAAAAATAAAAATAAAAAAAAAGGCACCTGGGGAAACTGGTAAAAAAAAAAAAAAAAGAATAGAGAAAACTTGTGGTGCCTAGGTGGCTCAGTAGATTAAGTATCCGACTTTGGCTCAGGTTATGATCTCACAGTTTGTGGGTTTGAGCCCCGCGTCCGGCTCTGTGCTGACAGCTCAGAGCCTGGAGTCTGCTTCGGATTCTGTGTCTCCCCCTCTCTCTGCCCCTCCCCTGCTCTTGCTCTCTCTCTCTCTCAAAAATGAATAAAAACATTTAAAAAATTTCCTTTAAATAAATAAAGTAATAATAACAAAAGGAAAATCTCCACAATGAACTAGAATCTATCCATTCGTTTATCTACTTAGTCAAGTGATGTATTTAAGCTAGATGCCAGAAAAAAAGGAAGTGTTTTTAAGAAAAAAAAACTGTTTTTAGCATAAGTTACTTGCAAGTATTAAGTCCTAGATCCTCTTGGTAGGAGGCCGATATGTTTCTTGTTTTTCAGTTCTCTGGAGAACTTTAGAGGTAGTTTTATCTGTGTTTATGCCAATCATTAAGTATTTGTAAATCAGATTTGGTGTTATCGTCTTACACTGAGGTAACGCCATCAGGGTTTAGAAACCAAATGAACCAAGCACCAAGCCCAAAGAAGTACCCCTCTTGCTTGATTTGCTGAGAAGTGCTTTGTTTTGAGCATCTCTTAAAATGGTACTGCATCTTGCTTAATTCAGTGGGGGGTTGGGGCGGCACAGAATCAATGCACAAAAATCATCACAGCCAATGTGAGAGAACTTGGTGGCTTGAGGACAGTGGGGTGGTGTTTGAATCGCCCCCTTTGGGACGCTATACATTTCATCAGTTAAGACTCTAATCGAGAGGCAGGAATGATCCAGTCATCTAGTCTCTACAACTCTGTCCGATTAACCACTGATTAACATTAACTGAGAAGGTTCTCCTGTCAAAATTCGCTCTTCTAAAGCCGGAATTGAAACCCATCCCAATGAAAATTGCAAGCTTTCTTAGGGCTATGCCATGGCCTTTGAAAGCACCAGAGGATCCTTTCAGTATTGATGGTGTAGGATTGTGGGCTTTTCTCTAGAGAAGAGCACATTCTTGAAAGAAGACACACACACACACACACACACACACACACACACACACACACACAGTATAAGCCAGGGGCTTGGCCTCAGAGCAGATCACAGGGTAGAATGGAGATTAGCTCAGCTCTCATTCCCACGGTTCCGTGGGGGCTGCTGAGATCTGATTTCCTTTACCCTGAACTCTGTGGGAGAGACGGAGGCTCACACTCAGAAGGTTTGAATTCCGAGTATTTGAAAACTTGGGCAAGCTCTGCACAGCTTCTAAGAGCCCTGGTCTTTCTGAGCATTACGCTCGCACCACTGACTATAAATCTCATTTTACCAGGCTTGGTCCAGGAGGCCCCGAGGGAGAGAGAACAATTCCTCAGCGAAGGCATATTTGTGTTACATCTACTGAACGCATATGACCTCTTCCGAATGAGTTTATTCATCTCCCAAATTCAAATTTAAATCACGGGCTGAATCTTCCAAAAGTTCCAATGAAAATGTAGGCAATCAGCAAACGTTTTGTACATATTACATATTATAGGAATCATAAGCACTCATTGGAAACAATATCTCTTTGTCTTATTTAATAAAGATTTATGATGTCTTAAAATCTGGCCATCTAAATCCTCAAACTCTTTTTCCATCTACAAAATTGATTTGGTCATTCTCCAATCTTTGCATTACCATATGAACTTTTAAATCAGCTTATCAGTTTCCACAAACAAAAAACTGCTGGAATTTTGATCAGCCTCATGTGGAACCTATAGGTTAATTTGGATAGAACTGACATTTAACCAATAGTGAGTCTTTTAATCCATGAAAGTGGCATAGTTCTCCATTTTTTCAGGTCTGCTTTAAATTTTTCATTGGAAATTTTTTCCTGGACTTATTTCTGGATATGTGATTTTTTAGCTATCAAAAATGGTATTTAAAAATTATCGTGTTCTGATTATCTATAGAAATACAATTGATTTTTATATTTGACCTTGCATCTAGTGACCTAATTTCATGTATGAATTTAAATAGATATTTTGGGGTCCGCCTGGGTAGCTCAGTCAGTGAAGTGTCGACTTTGGCTCAGGTCATGATCTCACAGCTTGCGGGTTTCAGCCCCGGGTCTGGCTCTGTACAGACTGCTGGGAGCCTGGAGCCTGCTTCAGATTATGTGCCTCTATCTCTTCATCTCTCTGCCCCTCTCCTGCTTGCACTCTGTATGCCTCTCTCTCTCTCTCTCTCTCTCTCTCTCTCTCTCTCTCTCTCAAAAATAAACAGTAAAAAAATTTTTTTTACAAAAACTGATTTTTTGTGGGATGGAGACACTTTGGACTTTCTACATACACATTCATGTCGTGTGCACAGAATGGTAGTTTTATTACTTTCTTCCCAAACTCTGTGCCTTGTATTTATTCTTCTTGCCTTATAGCACCCATGAATGTTTTTGTAGTATGCTTTTAAGAGTTCTGAAACCTATGAGGGTTTTCTGCTCTCTATTGTTAGTTTCTAATTTTGCTGTACTCTGCTGAGGAGAAAATCAAAGAGTGCTGTAACAGAAGTCAGGAAAAAGTGTTTCTAGAAGATGGAATTCATACTGCTCACTCTTCTCATAATCACATAGCGTATGACGAATGAGAATATTCATTATTTCTCCCCTGCCACATGGCGTGTCTTACAGGACCACCCTTAGCCTTGGACAAGGGGGTCTCCTGCCCGGGCCCTCCATGCACCAGAGGGGTCCACAAATCACAAACACACACACACAGAAGACATTTATCCATCGACACTTGGGATGATTCAAATCTAGGAAAACTCTTCTCCACTTCTCTTACCCTGTATCATTGAAACACAGAGATGTGAACATTTCCAGCATCCCAAAGAGCTCTTTTATGCCCCTTCCCAAGAAATGCACACCTTCCCTATAAATACACTCCTTCAAGTGAAGGAGTGTGCATTGTACTGTTATTGACATCCCTATAAATACACTCCTTCAAGTGAAGGCGTGTGCATTGTACTGTTATTGACACCAAAGAAACGCACTGCTTTAGAATGAAGTCCTTCAACAGGAGGCTTTTTCCATAACACTCAAGTTACAAACAGAAGACAAATTGGTTATCTTTTCAAATGTTCCTCCTGGGAGCAGAAATACAATAGATTCTTTCATAACGAAGTACCCATCCCCAGTAACGTCACACACCATCTATTTCCGTCCTTTCTCATTATCTTTCAGTGCAACATTCCAGAGATACCATCAGTCAAAACATTCACAACAGTTGCGAACACAACTGAGATGACTTTGGGATTAATATCTATATTAATATCTATATTAACAGTCTATATCCTGTTACATTGTATAATCAGTAAACATCCTTGGTGCATGATGTCCATTGGCCACTGTTATGGGTATTAAATATTAAGACTCCAAATCATCCTTTTTTATAACTACTTGATAAAACTTGTTTTCAAAATATTAAATGGAAAATTCCATTTTATTAAGTAATTTTGATTTAAATTTTTCATATTAGCCATACATCCTAGTCTGCTTCCTATTTTAATATGCCATGTTGAATATTTTTAGGAGAATTGGCTGTCACAGCACCCTGCATCTGCCTTTATTATCATAGCTCTCCTCACACTGTTTGCCTCTTCTCCACGGCGCTGGGAGTGCCTTCAGGATGGTGGCTATGTCTGGGTATTCTTCTGTCTCCAGTACCCGGAGAAATGTCTGGCACTGGGAAGAGCTTGGTGATGGCTGAGTGAATAAGTGATCATGTTACACCTTTGACCCTTAGCATTCAGAGGCTGGCGTCATAAATCCCCCTTTTTCTTATGGAGTATGATTCATTTCCCCCAACTACTCTGGGGAAGACCAAAGGCAGAGCCAAAGTTTTGCTGATGATAGATGCTCAATCCTTAAAACTCATGGTCCAGGAAGCATTCTTCCTTGGTCCAAGAAGAAGGACCAACGTATCTTGAGAAAATAAGTGTGTGTGGTTCACTGAGAAGAGATAGATATACCAGCAAGTACAAAAGATGCTCAACCTTGCTGTCAATCACAGAGACACAAATGAAATAAGAATTCGCCTTTTACCTCTGAAACTAGTGGAGAGTAAAAAGTGGACAGTAAGAACAAAGAGAAATGGGCCCTCTTGTTTTATTTTTACTATAGTTTATTTTCAAGTTGGCTTCCGTATAACATCCAGTGCTCATTCCAACAAGTGCCCCCCTCCATGCCCGAGATGGGCCGTCTTGCCGGGAGCATAACTTGGTGCAAGTTTTCTGAAGAGCATTTTGGCAATGGCTCTCAAGTTCTAAAATACAAATATGCTTGGATGTCACAATTCCATACTTTTTACAAGTGCACAGTGTTGGGAGAGACCGTTCTTGTTGGGCCTCCAGTAGTCCTCTTGCTGGGGGTGCCCCAAGACTGGAAACCCCAACTGCTCTTTCACCGGGGCCATTTCTCAGGATTATCTTTTAAAAATTTTCAAATGTTCTTCCTTTACTTTTGAGAGAGAGAGCAGGGGAGGGGCAGAGAGAGAGAGAGGGAGACACAGAATCCAAAGCAGGCTCCAGGCTCTGAGCTGTCGGCACAGAGCCCGATGTGGGCTTGAACCCACAAACCACGAGATCATGACCTGAGCTGAGGTTGAATGCTCAACCGACTGAGCCACCCAGGCAACCCTGAGGATTATCTTTTACTGCTGTTAACTTGAGAGGTAAATTAACTTCACCTTCCAATCAAGAGCAGACTTTTTGAGTGCCTGCTATAAAAGCAGTGGATCCTCCAAGCTCAGGGCTCCTCCGCCACAACACAAACCACTGTGTGCACAGCCCCAGCTGGCCCATATTGTGTCACGCCCATGGGACTGGGTGGCAAGGGAGAATGACACAAACACGTTGGTGCTCCTGCTGCTTGCTGAGCAATGAGTAATAAGTCCTTTATCTCTGGGGGAAAAAAATTATCAGGCCCGTTTCGTGCTGATAAGTGAAGCGACTGTCAAAGTTGAGTGACTGTGACAGATGACACAGTTGTTTACCTTGGAGACGGGACCTGAGCCCCTGGTAACCGAGCCTCCATCACCAAACACAGAACACCTGATACACATGTGAGGAAGAAGTGCAGCTCTCAAAGTAAAACCTCATCTGATCAGCTTCCTGGATTGTCTGGCGCTCTCTGAAAGGTTGCCCATGCCAGCTACCGAGTCACTCTCCAGAACAGTGGTTCACAAAGTATGGCCTCCCGGACCACCTCTGATAACTTGTTAGAAACTCAAAGTTCTCAGGCTTCAACCCAGACCCACTGAAACCCCGCAACCTGTGTCTTAGCAAACGCTGCTGGCGATCCTGATGCACACGAACGTTTACGAAACACTGCCCCATGCCCGGTGCAACTTCACTCTCTCCAGCTGGTTGCAGCCTCACCGAGGGTTTGTTCCCAGTGTGTATGTGCAGCGTACTGGTCATTCTATTTATATGTTTTTAAATGTTTATTTATTTTTTAGAGAGAGAGAGAGAGAGCACAAGCTGATGAGGGCCGGGGGTGGGTGGGAAGGACAGAGGATCCGACGTGGGCTCTGCTGTGACAGCACAGAGCCCGATGCAGGGCTCAAACTCACAAACCTCGAGATCATGACCTGAGCCAAAGTAAAGAGGTGGACGCATGGGGTGCCTGGGTGGCTCAGTCATCAACTGAACCACCCAGCTTTCTCTCTATTTACATATTTTAATAAACTGTTATATTTTCCAATGAAACAGAAGGGCAAAAGAGAATTGTTATTTCTACTGAAAACTAAATTTTTGGCCTGCATTCTTTGGGGGAAACAGCTTCTCTTGGATATAATTTTTTTTATAAAGTTTATTTATTTATTTGAGAGAGAGAGAGAATCCTAAGCAGGCTCTGTGCGTTAAGTGCAGAGCCCAGTGTGGGGCTTGGTCTCACAAAGCATGAGAGCATGACCTGAGCCCAAGTCAAGAGTCAGACGCTTAATGGACTGAGCCACCCAGGTGCCCCCCTCGGGTACAGTTTAAACCCCGATAGAAGGTGACAGTCTAGAGGGAGGGGTGTGGCACAATATCTCCTGATCACTGTTTCTCTCACTCTTGACTCCTTACAGAGGGTTGGGTCTCTCTGTTCGTATTCTCGTTTCTCGACCAAGAGGACACCTTGGTTAAACGTGTCAGCCCTTGAGCAGTTGTTGCTGGGGGCATGTTTCATGGTAAAGCCTGGGACACTCCAGGAGTCCATTTAGTAAGCCCAGTGGCAGATCAGTTTGAAGCTTGGACTTTAGCCAGAAATTTCTTTGTCCTGCCAAGGGGTACAGAAGCTCAAAGGACAGAATAGGCAGAAGGAGGTGGTAGCAGGAAACCTTTCACCCCCATCCCCTCAGAGAGAAACCGTTCGCCCCAGAGGGGGAAGCCATTGTTCTCCCCATTCGGAGGCTCCTCCTCAGAGACCCTTCCCCCACCTTCTTCTCAGAAATCTGGCTCCCAGGTTGGCCCGCTCCAATGTAAATTCATTAGACGCAGGGTGAAAACCTGATTTCCACTGAGCAATCTCTTCCCTTTCCTGCAAACATGGAGGATTTGACATCTAGAGAATCTAAATCTTCGCTGGATGAATGCCCTGGAAGGGATGGTGAGGTGGCCGTATTCTCCCATGTGCTGAAGGAGGAGAAAAAGCAATCCCGGAAGAGAGAGAAGGAAGCACGTGCACGGAGAGAGGCAGCAACCAGCGATTACGTAAACACGGACAGAATAATCTTGGTTTGTAACTTTTCATTTCCTGGTTCCAGTCCAGCTCAGGAACACTGGTTGTATTTCCTGTGCTTCAGGATCATAAACTACCTCTGCTTCTTCCTACTAAACGGCCTCTTTTTCTTCCCCAAAGCCCATTTCAGTAGGCTTCTGTACCTTGCCTGAAACTCCTCCTGGGGCAAAAAGTTCTTGGTGCCCAGCATCTTCCTGAGCCTATTGATAATACACATTGGCAACTCTATGATAATGACTCTGTTGTTTAAAATCTGAACGTTAAGCAATTGCAGATAGAGGTAATTTACTGATTAGTAACAAGGGCCCTGATACAGAGAAATGTGACATTCTGGTACCAAATGGGAACAGCCTGAGTATCATAAAAAAAAAAAAAAAAAAAAAAAAAAAAAAAAAAAGATAAGCAGACTTTGGACAACGTATTACAGAAGAAACATTTGGACTAGAGCTGAAGAGAAGCTATTCTGTCAGCAGCTCTCAGCCGAGGCGTTTTTATTTATTAAATTTATTTATTCTAACTGTTTAAAAACAATGTTTATTTACTTTTGAGAGAAAGAAACAGAGCCTGAGCAGAGGAGGGGCAGAGAGAGAGGGAGACACAGAATTTGAAGCAGGCTCCAGGCTCTGAGCTGTCAGCACAGAGCCCCATGAGGAACTCAGACTCATCAGCGGTGAGATCATGACCTGAGCCAAAGTTGGATGCTTAACCAACTGAGTCACCCAGGCCCCTATTTAATTTTTTTTAAGTTTTATTAATTTTTTTTGAGAGAGGCAAAGACAGTACAAGTGAGGAAGGGACAAAGAGAAAAAAGAGAATCCCAAGCAGACTCTGTACCATCAGTGCAGAGCCTGATGCAGGGCTCGAACCCACAAAACCATGGGATCATGACCTGAACTGAAGCCAATAGTCAGACACTTAACTGACTGAGCAACCCAGGCACCTCACCAAAGGCATTTTTAAAACACTTCTTTATTGGTAAAGGAATTAGAATTTAATATCAGAAGCTTGTATAGTGTTTGTGTATTGCACATAAGTATGGTTAAATTAGTTCTTATTCCACAGTGTGGATTCAGTAGTTTCTCACAAACCCTGATGGTATTTTTTCCATTTTATTTATTGAGAGAGAGAGACGGGGGGGCAGGGAGGGTGCGCACCAGCAGGGGAGCAAGGAGGGGCAGAGAGAGAAGTAGAGAAGAATCCCAAGCAGGTTCCACACTGTCAGCACAGACCCCAACCCTGGACTCAGTCTCATGAACCGTAAAATCATGACCTGAGTTGAAAACAAGTCAGAGGCTGAATGACTGAGCCACCCAGGGGCCCCTTGCTAAAAACTCTTTTAACAAGACTTATTTCTATCTGGGAGTGTGACGCCCTCTTGAAACTACCATAAACGTAACAAAAGTTTCCTCCTACACACCTTCCCTTGAGTTCCCTCCTAACCTCATTAAGAAAAAAAAAAAAAAAACAGATGATGAAAGTATGCCTGAAGGACCCAAAGGAAGAGAATAAGCTACAATTCAGAAGAAAACAACACGGAGATTACTCTGGGCATCTCTGCCTACGGACTGGAGCAGGGCTTTGCGAAGGAGGCAAGAGGGCTGCTGGGGGAAACCAGGATCCTCAGATACAGATAAATGGGTGCAGGGCCTGGCTGGCAGGAGGAAGAGGGAGGCTCTCTTCTCTTACCCCCACCACCATCACCAGGGGCTTTGTCTTTGGGAAAGATCTCGAGGTTCGTGGGTTCGAGCCTGGAGCCTGTCTTCAGATTCTGTGTCTCCCTCTCTCTCTGACCCTCTTCTGCTCACACTGTCTCTCTCTCTCTCTGAAAAATAAATTAAAAACATTAAAAAAAAAATTTTAACATTTTAAAAAGATGTAAAGGCTGTATAAAATCTGGTTTTAGACACGATTTCAAAAAGGGGCTTTGCCACTAATGCTCTGTGTGACCTCAGTTCACTTGGTAAATTTACTTAACCTCTAAAACTCCCTTTATTAATAGTAAATCACAGTGATGCCCACGTATTAAGACTACCCTGAGAATGAAACAAGATAATGTATGTAAGGCCATTGATCGTGTATTGAGGCCTGTTTGGCGCCAACTCCTGTCTACATCTTGAATACCTTGGTGCAGTTAGAGCGACCATTAGTTACGGTGTTGACACCAAGATTTAAATTTCATCCCTGTATTGTGCTTCCTTAGGATTTTTAATCGTCTTCAGAGTTCACATGAATACTATGGATATATTCTGTATGAGTCAAGGGCATAAAATCTGTAGTCCAAGTTGAAATTAGTTACGTTTCCTGTTTGCAGACCATCTTGGTTATGCTACAGAAATATAACTGAGTAGATGTGCACACCACATAGGAACTGACATAGATCCGTTGTGTAGTGTAATTATTATTTACACTCACCACAAGTGTAGCCACACCTATCAGCATGCAATACGGTTACTGTACTGTTGACTGTATTCCCTATGCTCCACAATGTAATTATTTTAAAAGAAATTTGTCAGGGGCACCTGGGTGGCTCAGTCAGTTAAGCGTCCAACTCTTTTTTTTTAAATGTTTTATTTATTTTTGAGAGAGTGTGAGCAGGGGAGGGTCAGAGAGAGAATGAGACACAGAATCTGAAGACAGTCTCCAGGCTCTGAGCTAGCTGTCAGCACAGAACCGGACGAGGGCTTGAACCCACAAACCGAGAGATCATGACCTGAGCCGAAGCCGGACACTCAACTGACTGAGCCACCCAGGCACCCCATGTGTCCAACTCTTGACTTCCACTCAGGTCATGATCTCACAGTTTCGTGAGTTCGAACCCCACAATGGGCTCTGTGCTGACAGTGCAGAGTCTGCTTAGGATTCTGTCTCCCTCTCTCTCTGCCTCTCTCCTGCTCTCTCTCTCTCTCCCAAAATATATGACTAAACATAAAAAAAAAAAGGGAAAGAAATTTTCCAAAGTGTGCAAGAAAATAAGTTTCATTATTTTATAATCTCCTTTCCTATTCCCCTCCCACCCCCCCAAAAGACAATCTAGCTAAATTATTCACATTCCATTCCAATGATATTTGGTTATTTCTTAAGATCATCTCCCTCCTTAAATCTAAAAGGTTTTCCTGCCAGTATAGTCAAAAGAATATGTTACGGGCAATAACAAAGGGGCAAAGGGAAGCCCAAGAGAATCTTTTGTGCCCTGGAGTGCTGGCTCTTTCTCGGCCACTACTTAGAGGGTGGAGAGGACCACACTTAGGTTTGGCACACGAGTCAAATCTGGTGAAGCAACTTCAAGGTTGTTCCTCATATATATTCTTTGGTTTGCCTTCCATGCCCAGACCTCTTTCTCCAGTCCACCTTCCCCAAAGATTTTCAATTCTCTGTGCTCCTTGTAGTTCTTTGTCATTTGGTGGCAGGACCTCACATTGTGACGGAAAGTCCTCCCAAAGAGTTTCCTGGTTTGGTTTCTGTACCCCAGCTCACCTACCTACTGTAGTATTTATCCTTGCATTTAGACCTTGGAAACACGGTTCTTTTTAGAAATAAGTATAAAGTATCATTTTGAGTGGGTTTGGGGGAGACACAGTACTGTATAGTACCATAGAGACAGGAGTACATTGTCTAGACCAGAGCTATATGAAAACAATACATTGTCTTATATTCCTGTATAGTAAGAAAGCTGATGTGAGGTTACTATCTGGACCTTAGCCTTTTCTCTAGCATCTTTACCTTTGACACGTTATCTTGCCGCTATTGTTTTTTTCCTCCATTGTCCTATTTCTGAAGTGAATTTTTAAACAAAATATATGCTCATGTATGGTAGAGCCAACCTTAGAAACTGCATCCTCTTCTATCTTAAGAGTCATATGAGGAGCGCTTGGCTGGCTCAGTTGGTGGAGGGAGTGACTCTTGATCTTGGGGGTGAAAGTTTGAGCCCATGTTGGGTGTAGAGATTATTTATCACATAAAATCTTTAGGGGCACCTGGGTGGCTCAGTCAGTTAAGCGTCCGGCGCTGGCTCAGGTCATGATCTCACGGTTCGTGGGTTCGAGCCCCACATCAGGCTCTGTGCTGACAGCTAGCTCAGAGCCTGGAGCCTGCTTCCGGTTCTGTGTCTCCCCCTCTCTGCCCCTCCCCTGCTTGCTCACTCTCTCAAATAAATAAATAAACATTAAGAAATAAAAATAAAAGCCATTTAAAAATTTATTATGGGTGAACGTTAGGAAAGCTCCATGGATTCATGAACTCTCAAGATGAGTATCATCGTATGTAACCAGCGAGTGAGGAGCCAGGATTGAGTTTTCATCGTAGATAACGTAACTTCAAAATAAAAGTTTACCCTATTCTCCATCTGCATTAAGTAAGCATATACAAAATATGAAAAATGAATCAACACTACCTGTAACATTTGTGTAATTACTGGTACTTTTCTTCTTCTTACTTAGTCAACTGTCAGGTTGAGAAGTTTATATACTGGACACATAGCCTTTGCTTGCCATCTGGGCATGACCAAAAAGCAGAATTGTTTTGTTTTGTTTTGTTTCATTTCATTTTTTTTGTTTTATCTCTGCAGAAAGGTCAGTGTGCAATTTGTTTAATCATATTTACTTTCTGCAGGTGATTATCTGACATACGGCACGTGACCCTTCTCTGCCTCTTCATGATGGGGGACAGACTCGCCATCACACAAGTCACAGAAAGCAAATAGCTGTCATTAGTAGGAAGCTAAAAGTAACAAAAGTATGAGTCATGGGTTATCAGAGTTCTTTTTAAGTCACGCGAGTCATATTTTATTTTAATGAATTATATTGAAATGAATCTGGGCAATTATCACACGAACTTCCCAGTACACGTTATCACACGGTCTGATGAACAGTATTTTCAGAGAGGTGGCCTGTTATCGTTTTGCCAGGACCTTTGGAGACAAGTCCAAGAGCTCATACATAATCAGCAAGAACATAAAAATGCCCAATAACATGTTGTTGTATTCATCTGTGTGTTTTTTTCTTTAAATTTTTTTAATGTTTTTATTTATTTTTGATACAGAGAGAGACAGAGCATGAGAGGGGGAGGGGCAGAGAGAGAAGAGGAGACACAGAACCGGAAGCAGGCTCCAGGCTCTGAGCTGGCTGTCAGCACAGAGCCCGATGCAGAACTCGAACCCACGAACATGAGATCTGACCTGGGCCGAAGTCGGAGGCTTAACCAACTGAGCCACCCAGACACCCCTGTGTGTGTGGTTTTTTTTCTAGGAAGGCTTCACACCCAGCCCAACATGGGGCTTGAGCTCACAGCCCTGGGATCGAGACCGAGCTGAGATTAAGAGTCAGATGCGTAACCATCTGGGTGCTCCTCGTTCAAGCTACAGCCAGTCCAAACAATTGCTAACGTATATTTCGTACATGCGTCCTAAAAATTCCAACTGAAGAAATGACAAAAGGTCGGATTCTGGGGTGTGAGGCCAGTCGCCCCCCGGAACGCGGTGGCAGGATGGCTCATCCCTGGCGCAGATCTCTGGGGTCCCAGGAAGCAGAAATAATTGTTGTTGAAGGCACCACAGAACAAAGTTGAGAGCCGCATTCAGCTCTTGAAATGTTTTCCTCAAAGCACCGCGTGAAACTCTACACCTTTCCAGTGATTGATGAAACCCGAAGTCTCTGAAAACCAAACCCAGGGATTAATTCTTGGGTTTCCTTATTATAATGTTAGTGGAAACTAGAAAAGCAATTATCGGGATGCATTTGAGACTTGGAGAGCCCACACCCCAAAAAGCTTCTGAAATATTCACGCCTGCTTTCCTTTGCTGGGGAAGCTCACCTTGGTTGCAGGAGAAAGTTAACGATCCTGCGGGAAGTCTCGCTGTGGCTTGGCTGGGGGCCAGAATGCAATCTCAGATACAGTGAAATATAGAATAAGAGTAGGGAAAACAAGAATGACATTACAAAGAATTGTAGGAATTTTCTCGCTCACGGCATCAAAAGTTTGAGAATATTAATAGAAATAGCTTTTGAAGGTGCTCAGTTGAGGAGGTTATGTTTTCCAATAGCTTATATATATATATATTTGTATATATATACATTTTTAATTTTTTAAATGTTTCTTTATTTTTGAGAGTGATAGAGTGTGAGTGCGAGAGGGGCAGAGAGAGAGGGGGACACAGAGTCTGAAGCAGGCTCCAGGCTCTGAGCTGTCAGCACAGAGCCTGACATGGGCTCAAACTCAAGAACCACGGATCATGACCTGAGCGGAAGTCAGTCGCTTAACTGACTGAACTATCCAGGTGCCCCTCCACAACCCCCGCCATAGCTTATATTTTGATGTAGGTGTCACCCTTGGCACCAGCTCAGGAAATCAACTGCAACTCTGAAAGTGTTCTGGCTGCACCAGCAGCCCCCAGCCTGCCATGAATGAACCTGTTGAACTCCATCGAAGGCAATACATTCCTTTACGTGCGGCTGTGGAAATGAAATCAAAGATGTCAGAGGACATCGTGTTGGGTTCAGCATGAAAGCACCCCTTCACAGCACCCTCTGACCACTGCAGACTCAAAGACGTTCACCTCTGCCGTGCTGGATCTGTCGGGAAGGAGCGTCAGCATCATTAAAGCATGTTTTAGTGGCTGTCCTTAGTCGGCTGGGAAGGCTGGTAGAAAACCCTGAAAGAAAATGGGCTCCCTAAGCTCAGTGAGGTCAGGGGGACCCCTAGAAACAGTGCCCTACAGAATATGGTTCTGCTCGTTCTCATAGCCTCCACATGGCTCAGTCGGGTGAGCTTCCGACTCCTAATTTTGGCTCAGGTCGTGATCTCACAGTTCGTGGGTTTGAAGCCCACATCAGGCTCTGGGCTGAGAGCGCAGAACCTGCTTCAGATTCTCTCTTTCTCTCCCTCTCTCTCTCTCTGGCCCTCCTCTGCTTGGGTACGCTCTCTCTCAAAATAAATAAATTGGGGAAAATGTTTAAAAAATAAGTAAAAGAAAAAAAGAATAATAGCCACCAGAGTGGGTTTGTTTGATCATACCCAGAGCAGTGCGTAACGCACACAGACTTCGGGTTGTGGGTCACTCATGGGGTCCGCAGGGGACCTGAGTCTGTGCCCACCCCTAGAATGTTTCAAGTAAGGTACTGAATGTCCTTAAGAACGTCCCTTTCCGTGATCATATTCCTAGCCTCTCTCCAAAGACCTTGGCCATTAACCTCGGAAAAACACACACTTGGAGAAATCATTAGCACGCTAACGTGGATTCTGGGGACTCCATACATCACTATGATTCATCGTTCACAGCAGGGGGTAATGGGGCCAAGTAATATAGGATTTTGATTCAAGTCCGCCTCACCCTAAGCCCAGTCGGGTCCAAGATACACTCCGCGGTCATTTTCTCAGTTCCTGATTAGAGGCTTGGTGAAGCAGTGACCGCTGATAACGTTTCCGGGTTGGCTCAGGATGCTGAGTAAGGAGTATCGGTAATACGGCAAGAAGCAACAGACGGAAGTTATCAGAGCTCCTTTCCAAAGTCAAGATCAAGGCAATACTGAGGAAAACAGGGAAACTAAGGGTCATTCTTAGAGCTCTACGTAAATAGACAACAGTAGAATGAGACAGACCAGTATTCTTTTTTCTGTTTAATGTATTTTATATGCCAGTATAGTCCAGAATAATTTGTCATTTATAGGCTAATAGAGGGTGACCTTATCAAAGCATATTCTAACAAGGCTCTTCTCATTTAATACTGTGTTGTCGGCCTCATTCAGCAAGACCATGGCCAATGCTCTTTCCCAAGTGCCAACGTTAAGCTAAATGACATTGTTTTTTTTTTTTAGTTCTTGCAACCCAATTATAGAACATGGTGTAAGGACATTGCATGTTGTAAGCCTTGCCAGTTAAGCATGATGCAAATGAACAAGGATTCTCTCCAATGGCTTCCGGCCCTAACCACCCTTCTGGAACCGTTCCTTTGCACTTGTCAATGTACTTTTGTCTCCAACCATGATATTCCCATAAATGAAAGAGAGGCTCAGGTCTGATGAAGGATAACCCAGTCACTATAGTTGTTTGAAAATGTCATGCTCTATAATTCTAGTGTTTTCCAGTAGTTTAAACAAGATTGCCATAAGTAACTGCATAATGGAAGGAACTGGGTTCTGAATGGTGGGTGCTGTATATCCAAACACCTAACCATTCTTATTTTCCATCCATCCAAACATCCATCCTTTAACTAAAATTTGTTTAACACCTGTTACGTGCCTAATAATGCAGCAAAGAAAAGACAGTCTCTGTATTGTAATGTGCTTTTTTAAAGAAGGAAATTATAATGACAGTAAGGATGCTTGACTTTTTGGTATTTCAAACCAGCATTTCCCTACTCCGTGGGTCAAGAGCCGACCTGGAAACGTTATCAGTTGTTGCCTTAGCAGCCCCGTAGACTCAGGCACCGTGCACAGTGTCTCCAAGACAGAGCTTCTGGCTCACACAACGCCGCCTTGCAGATTCCTCGGAACTGATTGCTGTCTGCTCTCTCCTGCCCGGCTGTCTGTTTTCTTCAGCCTCATCAGCAGGTCTCTGAATGCCTGAGTATCACGGGGAACATTTCCTCAACCTCAGGAAAGTCAGGTAATCAAATCTTGCTCTCTCTCAATCTCCCTCCCACTCTCCTGCCCTTTCCCTTTCCACTTTTATCCCACAATATCTTCTTTTTTTGTTGTTGCTTATTTATTTATTTTGAGAGAGAGAGAGAGAGAGAAGGGGAGAGTCAGAGAGCGAGATAGAGAATCCCAAACAGGCTCTGCACTATCAGAGCAGAGTCCAATGCGGGGCTCGAACCCACAAACTGGGAGATGGTGACCGGAGCTAAAATCAAGAGTCAGATGTTCACCTGACTGAGCCACCCGGATGCCCTTGTCCCATAGTATCTTCTGTATTCTGCCGAGTCATTCCTGGCCAAGTATCTTTTCACCTCTTACTGTATTGACTCATATCGCCTTCCATCCTACACCCCTCCCCACTGGTGCCAGTCAGCCATCGGCAGACACACTATGTTATTTCTGGTCACCATCATCTTTTCTTCTGGGATACGGTAAGGGTCTTTCAGTTGGTGATATTTTGTCTCCTTAATTCAGTCTTCATATGGAAGCCATGTTCTTTTACAATACAACCCTCATGGCGGTCTCTCATGCTTAAGACTTTTTCCATGGTTTTGTGCTGCCCTGGGAAAAGGTCCAAATCTATTTAAAAAAATTTTTTAATGTTTAATTTTGGGAGACAGAGAGAGACAGAGCATGAGTGAGGGAGGGGCAGAGAGAGAGAGGGAAATCCAAAATCCGAAGCAGGCTCCAGGCTCTGAGCTGTCAGCAAAGAGCTCTGCGGTGCTCCAACTCCCCAGTGGGGAGATCAGGACCTGAGCCGAAGTCAGAGGCTTAACAGAATGAGCCACTCAGGCGCGACCATCCAAATCTATTAGAATGAGGTTCCAGAAATTTTGTGATCTTTTCACTATCCACTTCTTATCCTAATCTCCATTTTGTTTTCCTGGTACCTTTGCCAAAGTTTAGCTTAAATATTTCAGCTGTTCTGTGATTGCAAATCCCCAATGAAAAAGGAACAATGTTGGCGTTTTGTGTCCGGGCAGAAATATTAGAAAGCCAGCAGCACCCCCTAGTGGCCAGTATGGTGTCGGTGGGGCCGAGAAAAATAGAAAGGGAACATGGAAACCGAAAGCCCAGCTGTGTTCGCAGCGCTCCCTGCCCGCTTGCCAGGTAGGGCCTCTTCGCGCACTGCTTCCTGCATTTTAGAGAAAACAAAGTTGGTTCTCAGGGAAAGTCATGTGTTTGTTACCGTCCCAAACGTCATTTTTAAAAAAAAGCAACAACATTTTTCATGTGTATTTAAAATAATGGGGCGCCTGGGGGCTCAGTCGGTTAAGTATTCAACCTCGGCTCAGGGCATGATCTCACAGTTCGTGGGTTCGAACCCCACGTCGGGCTCTGTGCTGACGGCTCAGAGCCTGGAGCCTGCTTCGGATTCTGTGTCTCCCTCTCTCTCTGACCCTCCCCTGCTCACACTCTGTCTCTGTGTCTCTCTTTCAAAAGCAAATAAAACACTGCCGGTGCGGTGCAGGGGATCCCTGGCTTCCACACGGTATCCATTTCCACTGGTGAGAGACTTCTGAAGTCCAGTGGCTTCTGCCTCCGTTCTTTCCTTGAGACACACATGTGACTTGCATGCTTGGCCAACGTCAGGGTTTGTTTCCCTGTGGCTTTGTGCTTTGCTCACTATCAAGTAGGCAGCCGCTTCCAGCAACTTTTTGAACTTCAAACTTCAAACCTAGCGCCGCCTTGGAAAAATGATACGCTGTCCTGACAGTCCTGGGTCCTGACAGATGCGGGTACTCACAGGCATCTATGTGTCCTTTGTCCCTATCTGTGGCTACCTCTTCAAATAGATTAAGGAGCAGCGAAGAATAACGAAGCAGTGTGTCCGTTTGACTTTGTCTTAAATTGCACAGATGTCAGACAAGCCTTTACCAGGGCGCCGTCTGTGGGGGCTGGGCAAAAACCGTGGGTATCCCTCACTTCCTGAATCTCACTATCTGAAGACTGCGAACCATCTTACTCCAAATTCACTCCCAATCCAAACTCACCGAACACATCTGTCGGTATGCGTCGGCCAACATATGTGTGTTAGCTTACACATCTGGAGGAGGGGCTACACAGTGCCCTGCCGACCCAGCTCAGAGCTTTTTCGGATACATGACATTTACGTTATGTTTATGTGGGTTATACATTATAGATATCATCTTCACATTATTAAGTGCTTTAATCTGAATGTTTCTGCCTCCGTGCTTCAAAAAAATTCTTTTGTTGAAATCTTACCCTCCCAAAGTGATGGTATTAGGAAGTCAGGCCTTTGGGAAACGATCAGGTTCTGAGGGGTGGAGTCAGCATGAATGAGATTAGGACTCTGATAAAACAGACGCCTCCCTCCCACCGTGTTGAGCGCACAGTGAGAAAGCACAGGCTATAAACAGGAAAAGGCCTCCAGCAGAAGGCAGCCGTGCTGTGACCTTGATCTTGGACTTCCCACCCTCCAGAATTGTGAGAAATAAATTTATATTTTGTGATAGCAACCCAAAGACTAAGACTTTAAAGAAAAATGTCTTCTAGGAAATTGATCCTGCCATTTAGTTGCTGACTGCCAATGTTTGGGAGAAGGGATCATCTGAAAGCAAAAAGTCACAGACGTTGCCAAGTTTAGAGTCATATAAATTCAAATGTAAATATAAATATGGCTATAATGATATAGGGAAAATATTGAAGAACCTAAAGAGAAACTTGTTCACCTCAGCGCTCACCGTAGCTCAGAAGAAGAGGAAGAAGAAGAGTGAATCTGAGTACTCAATGCCAAAAGCTATTTTGGGTCATGCACAGGAAGTGATCGTTGGTGTAAATGACAGCGATTATGACACGAGCAGAAGTTCCACATTCACAACTGCATTTCCAGGAGCAATCTTATTACTGGGAGCTGTAGTGCAGCAAGGTAAGGGAATGCTCTCCGTGTTGAGGAGCTGCCTCCTTGGCTGCTTTGGGTTTTGCAATTCAGACCTGGACAGGCCTCCAGCATGTGCTGCACCACCACGCATTTCACCAGTTCCTTCTCCCTAAACCGCACCAGTTGCCAAACTTCTACCAAGACCACAGTCCTTCTCCCGGCCCACCCCCAAACCTCCTGGGGGCAATTAGAAAGTAACCATTATTTAAAAGCCTCCCTTATTCAAATTTTAGTTTCCTAAGTGTTATTATGTATCTTCAGCAGGGTATTCCTTTCTTTACACTGCACAATGGGCTCATTGCAGTGGAAAAAGAAACCAGAATTCCTGTCTAGTAATGTATTCTCAGTCTCCTTGAGGCTGCACCGGAGCAGGCCGACAGTCGGTGAGCTCAGGAAGTGTCGAATAACTGAATGAAAAGTATTTTAAATGCTTAAATTGGGCACTTAATAAATCGTTAGAGGAGTTGAAGAGCAACGTTCCTGATATTTGGGAAAATTGGCTGGTTTTTTGTATAGATATAGAATGCATGATTATTTTTCCCATGGAGGGCACCTGGGTGGCTCCGTTGGTTAAGCACCCGCCTTTGGCTCAGGTCATGATCTCACAGTTTGTGAGTTCGAGCCCTGCATTAGGCTCTGGGGAGCCTGGAGCCTGCTTCAGATTCTGTGTCTCACCCCCTCTCTGCCCCTCCCCAGCTTGCACTCTGTCTCCTTCTCTCTCAAACATAAGTAAATATTTTTAAAAATTAAAAAATAATAAATGAAATAAAATACTAGCATGTAGACTACCTCTAAAAATACTAGAACAGAGCAGTAGCGCCTAAATTGTTACCCAACGTGTTTTCAGGACTACCTTAGGCTTAGATAAAGAACCACTGCAGTGAAGATGCTGACATTTCTGGGCCCCCTCCCCGCCTTGTGTCAGGTGCTGCCCACACCGTCTTGAGCTCTGCGCAGGCAAAGCACCGTTCCAGAGCTTCCCTGATCCGCATGTGATGCTGACACCAAGGAGGTCACAGCAGTGCCCCCCGCACCAATTCCCGAGCCCCGCAGCGTGAAACTTCTTTGACTCTATATTTATGTTAGTTTTAATCTGATTACTTAATCTGAATCTCCTATTGTAACATACAGACGTTAAGAGGAGACCCTCTATCAATAATACGGACTCATAAGGGGCACCTCGGTGGCTCAGTCAATTAAGCTTCTGTCTTGTGATCTCAGCTCAGGTCTTGATCTCAGGGTCTTGAGTTCAAACTCTGCTTTGGGGTCTGTGCTGGGCATGAAGCTTGGTTTAAAAAAAAGACTCATAAGAAATATAACTTTAAACAAAATAGTAGTCTTCATTATTGTTGCTTCTTTAATATTTTATTTCTTGATTTTTGAGAGAGGCAGTGTGTGTGTGTGTGTGTGTGTGTGTGTGTGTGTGAACGGGAAAGGGCAGAAAGAGACGGAGACCGAGAATCCCAAGCAGCCTCTGAGCTGCCAGCGCAGAACCTGACTCGGGCTCGATCCCGAGTCATTATGACCTGAGCTGAAACCAAGAGTCAGAGGCTTAACCTGCTGAGCCAACCAGGCACCATTCGCCCCTGCCCCCGGCCAAAAAGTAGTCTTTGGAAGGGGAGTTACAGAGTTTCCACTGCATTCCAGGCAGTCTCAAGTGTGCTATTTGGATATTATGTCATTCAACCCTTTCAGCCACCTTCAGTATAGGTATTATTATTACTTCCCTTTTATAGATGAAGAAACCGGGCATCAGAAAGGTTAAGTAACTTGGCCCACATTACACCACACATCCTACGTTAGGAAGGAATTTAAGACTATGTAGGCTCAAAGACAGTTTGGGTCAAAATCTCCATTGCTGTGCTCACTACGACCTGAACAGAGCATAGTTTATTTTTTTCCTTGTTACATTTTTGCGGTCTCTAGGAAGAGTGTGTACCTGACATAGAGATCATATCAATTTGTGTATTTCATAGAGCTTTTTCACATATACCTTTGCTGATTCTTATAATAATTCTGAGAAATGGGGGAAAAACTCAAAATCTGGAACAAAATTAAATGGGTATTTTCTAGATTATGCACACTCCAAGGGCAAGAAGGTAGTTTTATTCATTGTCTGCCTTTATCTAGAAGGGTAGATTGATTGGCAAAAATAAACACAATTCTTCTCCACACACCCACTTCCTGCTTTTGCATATTAATGTTTTCTTCCTTGATTGTGAAATATAACATGCAGAAAAGTACAAAAAACATATACGAGTTTAACAAGGAATTGTAAAATGAAAATACTAAAATGAAATGAAAATACAGGCTAGGGCTGCCTGGGTGGCTGAGGTGCAGCGTCTGACTTTTGATTTCGGCTCAGGTCATGATCTCAAGGTTGGTGAGATCGAGCCCCGAGTGGCGCTCTGAGCTGATAGCATGAGTCTGCTTGGGATTCTGTGTCTCCCTCTCTCTCTGCCTCCGCGCTGCTCTCTCTCTCTCTTTCAAAATAAAGAAATAAACATTAGAAAACACCACCTCCTACATCAAGGAGAAGACTGCTGGCAGCACGGAGGCAGCCTCCCTCTTTCCCTCTTACGTTGCTTCTCACTTATTACCCCACCCTTCCCCAGGATCCTGACTTCTGAGATAATCATTCCTTGCTTCCCTGGATAGCTTCACCATATACTAGGGAAAACCGTATCCTTTAGTCTTGACTATTGTCAGCCTTGATATTACGTCTGATTTTCTTCTAGCCTAGCTTAATTTGCATTATGTTTATAAGATCCCCCCCATATCCCCATACTGTCCTAAGTAACTATAATCTGTTCACTTTTATTGTTACGTAATGTCCCACTTTATGAATATACCCCAAATTAAGGATATTTGGAGTATTTCCAGTTTAGAATTTTGACTACACCTTGACTTTGACTTTAGGTATTCTTATATAAGTATCCTAGTATACTTGTGCAGGAATTTCTCTAAAACAACTCTGGATCCCCAAATCTTACTATTTAAAAATTAAATAAATTACATTTAATTACTTAATTTAAAAGTTTTTTAATTTGAAATTTTTGAATTAATGAGATCCAAGATACTTAAAAATACATATTGAATACATCATTTACAATAACAATAAAAGGGATGCCTGGGTGGCTCAGTTGGTTAAGCACTGGACCCCAGTGAGATCAGGTTGTGATCTCATGGTTGATGAGTTCAAGCCCCGCGTCGGGCTCTGTGCTGACAGCTCAGAGCCAGGAGCCTGCTTCGGATTCTGTGTCTCCCTCTCTCTCAAAAATAAATAAACTATTTTTAAAAAATAAATAAAATAACAATAATGACAATAATAAACACATTCCTGGTTCTGTTTGTTTCCTGGGGCCGCCATGACAAACTGCCACAAATGTGGTGGACTAAAGCAACAGAAATGTGTTACCTCAGAAACGGAGGCCAGAAGTTCCTTCTGGAGGCTCTGAGGGAAAATGTTCCAGGCCTTTCTCCTAGCTGCTGGTGGCTGTGGGCAATCTTTGGGTCCTTAGCTTGTAGACATACCACTTTCATCTCTGCTTTTGACTTCACGTGACATCTCCCCTAAATGTCTGTGTTTATGTGTTTCTAATGTCCCTCTCTTTTCTTACAGAAGGACACCAGTCATTGGGTTTAGGGACCACCCTAGATCCAGCGTGATCTCAATTCAAGATCCTTAATTACTTCTGCAAAAATCCCTATTTCCGAGTAAGGTCTCATTCACTGGGACGCAGAGTGAGGACTTGGACATGTGTGCTTTGAGGGGACACATTCAGCCCACTATACGTGTCAACACAAATTACATTCTAGGTGAAAACAAGCTTTCTATTTATAGTTTATATTTCATTTATGTGTATATTAAATATAAATATATTTATTTATATATACCTACATGTAGTAGAAAATTTAAATTTTCCAAATAAGAATTTAGTGATGAGTGACACTGCTATACATTTTTGTAAATCTCTTTAATATCTAGATTCATACAAGAAGCTGGATGCTCATCTGCTTTTACATTCAATCGATTATTCGTTGTTTTGGTTGAAATACATGATGAATAAAAGCCTCATGCCCGTAATCTAAGACCCCCTGGGAGGGTTTCCGAGGCCCCCCAGGGGTCTTCGGAGCACACTTTGAGAAGAACTCCTCTAAAGTATACACTTTATCTTTTTAAACATTTGTTTTAGTGTTTATTTATTTTTGAGACAGGGACAGAGCATGATCAGGGGAGGGGCCGAGAAACAGGGAGACACAGAATCAGAAGCAGGCTCCAGGCTCTGAGCGTCAGCACAGAGCCAGATGTGGGGCTTGAATCCATGAACTGCCAGAACATGACCTGAACAAGTCAGACGCTTAACCAACTGAGCCACCAGGTGCCCCTAAAGTATACACTTTAAAGTAGAGGCAAAGTGGAATTTCTAGCCATATGTCTATATCTTCTGCTTTATTAGATAATGGCACATTGTTTTTTAAAGTGGTTTGTATCACTTCACATGCCCACTAGGAGTGCATGAGGGATCTTGTTCCTCTACATAATGCTCACCAAGATCTTGTATTGTTACACTTTCACCTAACTGGTGGTGTGTACTTGTGCAGACTCCCCAGTCAAAAAATAGAACCCTACTTTTAAATTCATTCTTCCTGGGGCGCCTGGGTGGCTCAGTCGGTTAAGCGTCCAGCTTCGGCTCAGGTCATGATCTCACGGTTCGTGGGTTCAAGCCCCACGTCGGGCTCTGTGCTGACAGCTAGCTCAGAGCCTGGAGCCTGCTTCAGATTCTGTGTCTCCCTCTCTCTCTGACCCTCCCCTGCTCATGTTGTCTCTCTCTGTCTCTCAAAAATAAATAAAAAACATTAAAAAAATTCATTCTTCCTTCCACTCACAGACACAAATAATGCCTCTGTTTCTGGTCCAGTTCTCAGGAAAGTTCAATCTCTCCCAGATCTTATCTCCTTAGAGCCCCTTTCCCCAGTGCGGAGGGTTTGGGCCCCCCAAGGCCACCGGGGGTCCTGCATCTCCCCCTCATCAATACCCCTCACACCTACCCCACCTCCACACCCACCTCCCTCACTTCCTCGGCTGGCACCTCCCCCCATCTGTATTTACTTTTCATACAGCACTTTACCACCCTCAGTTGATCGTCTTTAAGTGCACAAGCCTCACCATGGTCATTTATTAAAAATATGAAATGATACCTAATTTGTTTTTATGCACAAGAACATGTATAATTTAAGAAACCAACACCTGTTACTGTTAATATTACCTATATTTTTATTTTTTTAATGTTTTTATTTCTTTTTGATACAGAGAGAGACAGAGCATGAGAGGGGGAGGGGCAGAGAGAGAAGGAGACATAGAACCGGAAGCAGGCTCCAGTCTCTGAGCTAGCTGTCAGCACAGAGCCCGACGCGGGTCTCAAACCCACAAACGTGAGATCTGACCTGAACCGAAGCCGGAGGCCCAACCGACTGAGCCACCCAGGGGCCCCTACCTACTATTTTTTAAGCCATCTACCACAAACCACTGTGTGATCATCGGTAAGTAACTTTTTAGGTCTTTAATTTCCTTATCAGTAAAAGAGATGTCATAATACCTTCCTTTATGGGAGAAGGATCAAAAGACCTGGGTAATAGGCTTAGCAGAGTGCCTACTGATGAGGAGCCCTCAATGTTTATTTTTATTTAACAAAAGCTTACTAAGTGTCTAGTATATGATGACTACTCTCCTGGGTACTCTTTGCAAATATTAAGGTCGTGTAATAATCGTCTGGGTTAGGTAGTATTATCCTTATTTTAGAGATGCGAAGACTGAAGTAGAGAGGTTAAGCAACTGGCCTAAGGTCTCACAGCCAGTAAGTAGCAGAACAGGGATTAAAAGTCCTGTAGTGTAGTGGTCCCAGAATTCAAGCTCCTGGCTAAACTGCTTCCCCCAGATATTTGTTTTTATTTATAAGATTACTCTCAGCAAGTTGCAAAGTGCTCTACTGCCAGTTATTAGCCCCCTGGGGTAAAATGAGCTCCTCATCACTCCCTCGGAGATGCCCCAGCGATCCGCTCTCATAGGAACAAGAAAGCCTGTACCCACCGGGCCACTAGCCCTACCTAGACACCGGGAGGACACACCCTTTTCTCTGGACCCGCCCAGCCACGCTCACTACGCTGGCCCCGCCCCCCGCCTCTGGCGCCGACGGAGACCACGCCGACGTCTCGCGAGCTTCCACGTACACACTCTAACGCCTCTCCCCACTGCCCGGGCTGAGCACATCCGGGTTGCTGGAGCAGGTGCCTCAAGCCCCGCCCCCTTTTTCCAGGCGCGAGCCCCACTTCCGGCCATCTCAGGCCTTTTCCGCCAGTGCTCTGCCGGCTTTATCTCCGCTCTGTAGGTCGTTCCCGGCCCCGGGCCGCGGTCCCGCCGCACGCCTCGCCCGCCCCCGGCGGCTCGCCGCTCTTCGCGAATCTCTCCGAGGCTCGGAGCGACTCTACCGTGCGTCTTGGCGGGCGGCCCGGACTGAGGCCTGCCGCTCGTGGTGAGTCCGCGCAGACCTGACCCCGCGCCTCCCCGCAGCTCCGTTGAGGCCGCCGCCGTCGCCGTCGCCTCGGGATGCCGGGGCCGGGGTCCGCGCAGCGCTGGGCGGCCGCCGCGGGCCGTTGGAGCTGCAGGCTGCTCGCACTGCTGCTGCTGGTGCCGGGGCCCGGCGGCGCCTCCGAGATCACCTTCGAGCTGCCGGACAATGCCAAGCAGTGTTTTTACGAGGACATCACGCAGGGCACCAAGTGCACCCTCGAGTTCCAGGTACAACAAACGCGGAAGGTCCAGGGGCCCCAGCCCTAGTTCCGGGGTCGGGGCTGCATCCTGCTTGGTGATTCGCTCCTGTCTGGGTTTCTCCATTCTTGGACTGACTCAAGAGTCGCCTTTAGGTAGTAGGGCATTTGCCTTTCCTGTTCTAAAGCTTGGGCCAGAGCCATTTTAGACCAGATATGAAGATAGAGGAGTCCCACAAATGGTTCCTGTGGCTTTTCCTTCTGTGCTGCAAAATGTTCTTCGTTTTAAGGCCTATTGAGCATTCCCTCTTAAAAGACTCCTTTTAAAAAGAAGTTATTCCTTCTTGTTCTGTAGTGCTCAGTGACCGGTCCCCTGCTCTCTGATTCATGCCTCCACTTTAATCCGTTTTGAAGTCCTGCGAATATTCCAACAGTTCCATTGTTTTTTCAGTTTTTCCACCGATGTTAGGACTTTTGATAATGCTGTCTCTGCCCTAGGAGGAGCTCCATCCGAGGCTGCATGACCATCTGCCAAAGGTGTTGAACGAATAACTGTGATAAATGAGAGGCTCCTTTTCTTCTTTGGGATTTTATAGAAAAGAAACTTCAACAGAATATAGTTTCTTAAGTTTGTTACAACAATCTTTATTTCTTTCTGCTTTTTTTTTTTTCTTTGAGAGAGAGCAGGTGCAGCGGGGGAGGGGCAAAGAGAATCCCAAGCAGGCTCCCTGTGGTCAGCACAGAGCCGGATGCAGGGCTCAGTCCCACTAGCCGGGAGATCATGACCTGAGCAGAAATCCAGAGTCAGACCTTAATCAACTGAGCCACCCAGGCACCCCAATGCTCTTTCTTTCAACACTGTTTATTGGTAGACTCATTTAACATATTTGAGCAGTTGTTGAGTGATAGGTGCTGGTGATATGGAAGTGGTACAAATAGATTGGGTCGCTGCCCTCATTCTCGATTCCTCATCCATCCTGCCCTTTTCTTAATTAATACCTGCTCATTCATCGAAACTACCCTAAGAGCAGAAAATAGTGGAGGGGAGCGCCTGGGTGTCTCAGTCGGCTAAGTGTCTGATTTGATCTCAGCTCCGGTGGTGGCTTAAGGTTCGTGAGTTTGAGCACCTTATCAGGCTCCTCTTTGTCAGCTTTGGGTTCTTTCTCCCCCTCTTTCTGCTCCTCCCCTGCTCGCTCTCTCAAAATAAATAATTTTTTTTTAAGGCAGAAAATAGAGAATAAACGGTCTGATCTTTGGGACCTCTGAGGGCTTCCTGTAGGAAGTGATTTTAGGCCAACTGTAAAGTGTCAGTGGTACATACTTTGGTAAGGGAGGTGGGGGAGGGAATAGCCTTGCGTAAGTGATAAGGGTGACTGGGAATTTGAGGTCTGTCAAGAAATCCAATGTATTTGGGAATAAGGAGCAAGAGGAAGGGAGGTCAGGGGCCACACCGTGTGCCTTGCTGGCCCGGTTAAGGGTTTTAGTTTTTCCTCAGTATGGGAAAGCCATCAGAGGCTTGTAAGCGGTGTAGTGATATGATTCACATATTTTTGGCAGCTGTAAGGTAGAGAATAGGGTGTTGGAGAATGGCTTTAGGGGACCATTCGGGTGTTCCAGGCTTCTAGGGTGGTTGTTTGAAGGCGGAGAAAAGTGAAAGGATTGGAGGGAAGTCAGTGGGTAAAATCAACAGGACTTGATGATGACTTGCCTTTGGCGAATGAGGGAAGGGAGGACCCTTCGGTTTGTTTAACTTCATGGATTAGAACCAGGGGACGGAAAAGAAGATGGCAGGAATTGTAATATAAAAATGTCGGCGTATTTCAGGTGGCAGCGTCAGACGCTGTGCTTGGTGCCGAGAATACTACCAGTACTCTTATGGGCTAAAAAGTTCGTGTCTGTTAGGTACCAGACGGCACGCCAAGCATTTCAGGCCTGTTCCTTAATTCTCAGGACAGCTGGATAGGAAACGGATAGAGTTCTTACTGCCTTACTTAGGAAGCTGAGGCTTTGATAGCTTTAAACCCACGGTCACAAGGTCACAAAACGTAGCAAGTGGCAGAATCAGTATGCAGTAAATTCTTAACTCCTTTATTATATGCGCTGCCTCCCAAAGGTCAGTAAGACTGACCTTGACCTCAGGGAGCTTACATGGACACATGCAGTCAGACAGTGTTAAATGCAACAGTGAAGGGACACACTAGTGCTGGGCGCAGGGAGAGGGCTCATCCAGGGAGGCGTAGCCCAGCGGCTGATGTTTGAATTGGGTCCAGGAGAAGGAGGAGCTACTCTGCAAGATGGCGTAGGGGAAAGGACATCCTAGGCAGGAAGATTGTGTTGGTGAGACTCAGTTCCTGAAGTTATTACATTATTATGTTATCAGCTTGAGCCCGCACTGAAGTACAGGGAGTAATAGTGTTACTTTGTAACTATGGGTCCAAGGGCTTTAGGGGTGGTGCGTACCAGTTTGTCAGCACTGTGGATTGGGAACAGGGAGTTTGATGATTTGTACCTGGTTTTGGTGTAGACCTCCCTCCACCCCACCCCCGCCCAACAGTCTGTGCTGTTGAGACTAGAAATACAGCCTGGATAGGCCTGTGTGAGCAGCGACGTGTAAAACGCCCCGCCAAGCCTCTCTGTTGGGTTCACTGGCTCCAAAGTGTTCCCTGCACCCTTGGGTGGCTCCTAGTCCGAGAGTCTGGGTTCGGCTGCAGTCCTCACAGAGGGAGGACAGAGGAGCCCACGCCTGGCCTCCCTGACCCCTTTCTGTTGGACACCTTTAGACTGTGACATTCTATATCATGTCCTTTTCCTGTAATAAGCAGTAGATCTGTAAGCATCGTCGTTTTGGGTCCTGTGATTCTTGAGCAAACAGGACCTGTTTAAACTCACCTTGGTTCCTGTGGATGTAAAACAAAGACCTGTTCTGAGGACTTCTATTTTTGGAACATAGAGTGAGAAAGGGGATGAAAGAGGGGCGAGCCCACCTTGAGCTGCAGAGGAGTGGATGGCGTTGGTAACAGGTTGGGGTTCTCCTGTAGGCCCCAGGAGTGGGCACCAGGTTTTAGGTGAGCCCGGGACGCGGAGGCCCCACCCCAGGAGAACTGGGGAAGGGCAGCTCTACTGGCGTCTGGTGAGCGGGAACCAGAGATGCTGCTGGATGTGCCGTGGGGCCCAGGGCAGCGCGGTCCTGCCACAAAGAATGGTCCAGCCCTAAATTCCCTGAGGCTGAGAACGCTGGGTTTCGAGGGAAGGGAGATCGGGTTGTGGGAAGACCTTTTGGGAAATTGCGGCCTCAGCCCTGTCTGGACTGGATTAGGAATGGAAGACACGGGATGAACTTGAGGGAGGCAGCAACGCCCAGACATTTCTGTGACTAACTGGACAGGTAGGGAGACTTCGTTTGGGATGATTCCCAGTTTTTACTTTATGTGACCAGACAGATGGTAAAGGGGTACTTTATCTGAAATCAGATGACTTGCTTGGCAGTTTGCTGGAGGAAGAGCGGCCTGGGGGTCAGTTCTGTTCCTGTTCAGTTTTAGTGTGGGGGGCCCTTCACAGCACGGCCGCCACGTGTGAAGCATCAGGTACATGAAAACGAATCCTGACTTTCACCTGGAGGAAAGGTTGTTGACATTTGGGGGGCGGTGAATGCCCAGTCGATAAGACACTTTTTAAGTCAACGCATCCTATGTATGTTAGTATTTGCATATTTCTGCAGTTTCCCAAGTACATAATTATATTTCATTTCATTACCAAACTGATCTTGTAACATAGTTCAGTTATTCATCAGCAGCCGACTCGTCTTTGAAGTTCGAGGTTTGATCTCCGTTCTGTGGATCTGGAACGGCACTGCTCCCAGCGGAGGCTTCATGCTCTGAAGTGCAGGCCCGTGCCCCCTGCTCTCCGGGGGTCGGGGGCCCTCAAGCCATGTCACGTCTCCCTCACTTTCGCAGTTTTTCAGCCTGCACCCTTTGTTTCTTACGTCTCCTCTCCCTCTTTCTTCCTACTTTGTCCTCTAAGGAGGCTTTTCTCCTCTTGAATCTTTCTCTCCTTTTCTCTCTTACTCTGCTTGTCCGGCTACCTCAGGAAGAATGCCCCCCCGCATTTGTACAGCCCAAATGGGCCTTTGGAGTGTAACTGATTAAGCATAAGCCCTTGAAAATACTCCAAAATCCTTTGCAGAGCATTTCATTTAACATTACCCCCCCCACACCTCCCGCTTTCCTTTCAAATAATGCTTGCCCTTAGATACAGGCTTCCAGATCAGCAAAAGATTTGTTTGCTTTTGTTTTGTTTTTGCTTCAATCCTATAAAGATTGAATAAAGAGTTTAATCATTGATACTTCTCGGGGAAACAAATGTGTAAGATGATGATGTACTCTAAAGACTGACTAGCCCACAGGTCTGTTCAGTTCATAATGCTGTTCAAAACAAAAGGTGTCTCAAATTCCACATAACTGACCTAGAGAAGAACTTACAAAACAAGCCTAAATTCAGCATTAAAATAAATTTAAGCTCTGTAACAGAAATGTGCCCGTGGTGTTGGGCTCAGGACTGGTCTGCTTGCCTTCTGCACTACGCTGCCCGTGTCGGGGCTGGAACCGTGCTGATAGGAAAGGCGGGGGGATATTTTAGGGAGTGAGCTGAAGGGTCAAGAGTGTGACTTTGGAGTTCAGATCCCCTCTCTACCTTTTACTAGGTGAGCAGTTTTGGGTAGACTGCTTACTTTAACTCAGTTTCTCAGTTTGTCCAACGGAGGGTAAAAGCCCTCTCCTTAGGTTTGTTGGAAGACTCATGTGATTTAAGAGGCCTGTGTTGATTAGAACTGTTGTTTGGCTGGTTAGGTGGTTCCTCTCTCCCATCACGAGGAAATTTGTTCAGTGTCTATAAAGCTTTCGTTGAACTGAAATCTGCCTCCCAAATTCCACCCACCGCTGGAAATAAAAGGAACATGAAATTGCCCGTGAGAGTAAAAGTCCGCTGCCGATAGTCTTATCATTTTTTAATTTAATTTTATTTTTTTTAATGTTTTATTTATTTTTGATACAGAGAGAGACAGAGCTTGAGAGGGGGAGGGGCAGAGAGAGAAGGAGACACAGAACCGGAAGCAGGCTCCAGGCCCCGAGCTAACTGCCAGCACAGAGCCCGACGCGGGGCTCGAACCCACGAATGTGAGATCTGACCCGAGCCGAAGTCGGAGGCTTAACCAACTGAGCCACCCAGGCGCCCCGATAGTCTTATCATTTTAACAGGAAATCTGGTTACTCTCTCAGACTCGTGAGCTGCAGTGATCTCTTCCTTTTTCCTCTGTCTTTATAGGTGATTACTGGTGGACACTATGATGTGGACTGTCGATTAGAAGATCCTGATGGTAACGTGTTGTACAAAGAGATGAAGAAGCAGTATGATAGTTTTACCTTCACCGCCTCCAAAAACGGGACATACAAATTTTGTTTCAGCAATGAGTTTTCCACTTTCACACACAAAACCGTCTATTTTGATTTTCAAGTTGGAGAAGACCCGCCTTTGTTTCCTAGTGAGAACCGAGTCAGTGCTCTCACCCAGGTAAATGAACAGCGATAGAACGGTGCGTTTAAAGGGAGGGAAAGCATAATGTCATATGCATTCACCCACTGATGAACACAGAGTTTTGAGACTTTCGCACAGTCTTTAAGATGTGTCTTAATTCTTACAGTAGATGACACATTTCACAGAGAACTGGAAACATTTTTGGTGGAGACCCCTGTTAAGGATTTGATGAACTTTTAAGTGTAAAGAGGAGAATCCCTTCAGTGGGAAAGGAAATTTCGGAAGACTGGACGGAGCTCCAGCGTTCTGAAGCGCTTTCTGTAGTTCATGAGGAATATGACTGCCACAGCCTGTTTCCGGTTGGTATGACCGGAAACAAAGTGATGCCTTAATTAATATATCATAAATGTGGCATGTGGCGGTGTTTAACCAGTGTTCAGTGTTGGTTCAGGCTGCTCTTAGAATGTTTGCTGGCACTTAGGGCGAAGTACTAAAGATCCGTAGTAAGCCATCTAACAAAAACAGGTTGGATGTTATGTTGAAATAGAGCTTAATGAGAGAAAGAGAAGGAGAGAAACCTAAAGTCTGTGGACAGACGCTGCTCACGTGGTGAGAAGGGCCACGTTAGTTCCAGAGTAAGCATCATGTGAGCTCAGATCTTACCAGGAGGTACTCAGGGAGGTGTCGAAGGAATCACGTCCTGTCTACTTGTTAAGCCCGTCACGTGGTATTCGTTGTTCCCAGGTTCTGGTTAGGTTGTGGGCCGAAGCCATGTGGTTACAAAGGCCGTTTTTATTTGTTATTTAAAACATTTTTTAAATGTTTGTTTATTTTTAGTGTTTATATATTTTTATTTTTTTAATGTAATTTATTGTCAGATAGGCTAACAATCAGTGTGTAAAGAGTGCTCTTGGTTTTGGGGTAGGTCCCCGTGGTCATCGGGTCCCTGCAGCACCCAGTGCTCCTCCCAGCAGGTGCCCTCCTCAGTAATGACGCGCAGGAGCCTTAATCCGCCATCCTCCTTGAGCGTTAGCAGCGCGTACTCACACGCCCTTACTTTTGGAAACGTTCTCTTAGTCTGCCATGCTGTGTGAACGGCGCTTTGCTTTGTGAAGAGGTTTTTCTCTGGGGCCCTTGCTTGTGACTTAAGCTTCATGAATTTTAATTTGTATAAGAAGGTAGCTTGCTCTACAAACCAAATAGATAAATGTAACATGTGAGTGGTAATACAGCAGTTAGTTAACCTCCTTTATTCAGATCACATTTTTTCTTTCCTCAGTCTTAGTTTTCTACTTTGAAAAAGCTAACGAGTCCCTCATACCTCCTCCAGTGGTGACACTTACAACACAGTTGTTCACATCCTAAAGTAGAAAAACGCACCAGGTGTAAACGCAGAATAACTTACAGAGTTGTAGTAAGTCACCGTTTTTCACCTGTTACTAAATGATGGCTCTGGAGTAGACAGTGTTACCAGTGCCGGCTAGAGCCGCGGGGAACTGTGCCCTGGCCCAGTCACGCTGATAGCACCAGGCCTCATGGCCGTTTCCAGATGGAGAGAGAACTAGGCATCGTCGTCCTCTGACCCTACGCGGCGATGGAGTGCACGGCGCTGCCGAGGAGCGTCCCTCCCGGAACACTGCGTCTGAGTTCCTTCCAGTCTGGCCCCAGCTGCTGGCTTGTGAGAACAGCAGAGGACGGAGGAACCCCGTGGGGATAGGGTCACAAAACCCAGGACGCTGGAAGTGTTGCAGGACGGAGGACCCCGCGTCTTCAAGTGGGCAGGGAGGGCAGGCAGAGAACCAAAAGATTTTAGAACCCTTGAAAGACACCTCAGCCGGATGATTGGGGTCGACGCTGTTTGGATTCTGATTCGGAAACAACTTGAGCTACTCGGGGAGATTGGAATACTGAGTTTATATTGAAAACTCTAAGGAACCATTTCAGTTGTTTTAAAGTGTGCTGATGCTACCAGGGTTACAGTTTTTAGTGTACTGTTGCCTCTCAGAAGTGAATATAAAGCGTAAAAGTAGAGCTGAGATGATTACAGATCAGGGAATTGCCTTAAATTAATTGGAGCGGGGAGGAAGTAGGTGAATCCGTACTGGCGCAGCAAGATCAGGCACGTGTTAGTTACTGACCTGGGGGTTCGGTGCACTGTGCTCTTTGGAATGCGAACTTTTTGCATGAACTTAGATAGGAACGTTTCTCCTTAGAAGATGCAGGGGAAGAAGGGAAACATCTCAAAAATGATACGAATCCAGGCAGTTAGTCCCTTCATTTCTGTGATGTTCTTCATTCAGCACTTTTTAACCCTTACTCCGTCTCGGGGTTCAAGGAATCCTTAAACATGCTGAATTTGTGTCAGATCCTTGCTTTATGCTCACTTCCCCGGGTAGCCTCGTCCCACTTTGGGAATGCATGAGGGGTAGAGACAGGCCAGAGGCGTCTCCGTAGCCTCCTACCACAAGTTAGAAACGATCCATTTTAGCACACTTTTGCAAATCTTTGGTTCTTAGGGGCCTCAACAAAACAAGAACAGCAGAAACATTTGACTTTATATCTGGAAGGTACTTACAATTTATGGACCACATAATTTCTCGCACTTCCTTAGAAGCACCTTTAATGGAACATTTTTATAAATGATTTCTTTCCTGCTTGCTTTGACAGAAACTTTATTAAATGTGTGAATTCTTCTCCAGTGTCTCTATTCCTTCACTAAAATTAAGACAGAAAAAAAAATCCCACAATCTCTTGAGAGATTCTGTGGATTTATTAGTGAAAGGAGGGAAGAAGTTGTAAAAGGCATAACCGCTGTGGGAGAGAGGAATCCAGATAACTTTGTGACTTGGGGGTACTGAGTGACCGGGTTAGCTTGACAGTTCTGGGGTCCAAAAGGAGAGAGAGGCACAGTGGAGAAACTCGGAAGGTTGCTAAGATAAGCCTGATTTATTGGAGAATTTTCCAGAATGCAGGAAAGCAGGAACGCTCCCCACCTTCCTCCCCCTGCTTCCCGTGCTCCGGGGCCCTCATCGCTGTCCTGTGTCATAAAGATACTTCTCCTTTGTCCGTCTGTGCACAATGTAAGTCAGCAGTTCCTCTCTTAGTGATGAGGGGGAAACCCTCAGATTGTTTCTAAAATTCTTAATCCAGGGTCTGTGATGTGGAAGAAGATAATACAACAGTGCCATGTATCTCATCACTAGGAGTAAGTTTTTAACAGTAGAAAAATATTAAACTCTGTTGTCCAAACAAAAAAATATTAGACTCTTAGCCCTTCTCGAAGCAGAGTGTGTGATGAATGTATAGCAGGTAAGGTGCCGAGATGCGGCTCACAAACGGATTACTCCGTGACACCGGAACTTGCCCCCCTTCGCGGACGCGGATTGGCTGCCTGGCCGGCGGGAGGAGACCGGCTTAGTAACGTTATAAGTTAGAGAAAGACCCTGGTGCTCTGACCTATCACTTTCTGACTCCATTGCTTTTAAAATGCTTAACTTTGCGTCCACGCTTGGTTTATTTTTGTGTATCTTTGGGTTTTTGATTGTACTCCTTATTGATCAAATTTTCTGACCTGCTATTCTCTTCCTCCTCATTCATCCTCTTAGAGGAGCCTGAACTTGAAATTCTGTAACCACTTACCATAACAGAGAAGTATTTCTGCTCCTGTCAGCCTAGCGTTCCGTCTGGCACTTAGAGGTGCCACGGCTGTGACGTTGCGGTGCGGGGCAAGCCGCTGCCTCGCCGGTCTCCGGCCTCCCCACTGGTCCTGGCGGGGCGGATGCAAGGGCTGGTCGCATCGCCAGGGCCGCTGGCCTAAGTGAGCGGGCGCGCGAGCCAGCGCCAGGCTGGCGGCTGCTCAGCAAACGAGGAGTTGCGATCTGACTGAAAGATGAATGTGCTAGAGGGATAGTGCAGAAAGTGCCCCACAGACTAACTGCACCTGTTTCTCTTTAGATGGAGTCTGCCTGTGTGTCGATTCACGAAGCTCTAAAGTCCGTCATCGACTATCAGACTCATTTCCGTTTGAGAGAAGCCCAAGGGCGAAGCCGAGCAGAAGATCTAAATACCAGAGTGGCCTATTGGTCAGTAGGAGAAGCCCTCATCCTCCTGGTGGTTAGCATAGGGCAGGTGTTTCTTCTGAAAAGCTTTTTCTCAGATAAAAGAACCACCACAACTCGTGTTGGATCATAACTGCGTTTTGAGAATCGATGCACCATTGCCACCATCATATTGCTGTCCTCTGGTTAATTTTAGGTACTGAAGAACTTAATATTGGCAACATTTTTAAACCGTACTCATACACTTGTTGGGGGGGGTGTATCCCCAAACTGTGGAAAGGACACCTTTTTTAATTTGTAAAGGTAGAAAAACTTCGGAACTTATTTTGGGCTCTTCGTGTTAAATATTCAGCACCAATGATCTTTTCTTGGTTGTTTATATCTTTGCACACTAAACTTTGGTATTCTGATTCCTTTTAGCCATCTAAAAGTACTTTTCTTATAGGTAGTGGATATTTTAAAAACCTTCCATTAAATCTGTGTGTGTTGTGGAGGAAGAAAAATTGCCTTTTAATTGTTTAAAGTTTTGTTTTTCAGAAAACCAAATGTGAGTAATTGTACTAGGCCCTGGTCTGCACTGTTTAATTTGGGTGTGGGGTAGCCACCGCGGAAATGTTAGTACTGATGGAATTTTAAATTGATGGATCATGGTATAACTTATTTCTTACTAGCTTGGAAACTGTCAGCCTTTTGTTTTTTGTCTTCATTCTGTGATTTATAAGCCGATACATTCTTTTTTCCATAAAGACGTTCTTACCACAGAGAAAAAAGGAGGTTTCAACAACATAACAGAGTTGATTTATACAGGCCTTAAAACATGTAGCAGAATTACAGAATAACTTCAGATTCTACATTGAGAGGCAAATGAAATGAGGAAAGTTTTAGTGAGTTATCTACACACATTACATCTTCAGTGCTTTTACAATGAAAAAAGTTGATCTGTTTCACTGTAACATTTTGATTGGCTGGTTCTTGCCCTAATGTGGCTTCATGTCTGAGCCATTCCCGACTTAAATTGGCTGTTGTCATATTCGTATTGTAAAAGTGCCATATATCTTATCCTGACGGGTGTGCTGCACTGAGGAGTCAGTTTCTTTGGGTTTTCTCCTTTTTGTGTGTGTGTTTTGGTTTTTGGTTGTTTTTTGTCTTACACATGTAATTTGTACGTTTCTGGTTAGCAACCCTAAGATGATTTAAAACTTCAGACTGCTGTGTGTTTCTTATTTGATAATCTTCATCGATTGTACTGCATTTAATGACCATTAAACAGCTCATAACCTGTATGCTGTAGGGTTTAGACTGTGTTTGTATTTTATAACCTGTATAGACCAAGCTGATTGAAATAAGATTTTGTTCAGGTGTTCCAGAATAGAATACAAGACACATGCAAAACTCTGTAGGTGTTTCAAGCTTTTCTGCTGTTTAAAAAAAAATTGCGGCTGCTTTTTGCCACACCTCCCTCCCCCACCCAAGAGTGAGGAATGCTGACCAAGACTGTCCCATAGAATGCTAACGGGATGGCAGTTCTAGTCACCTAATTACCGTGGACTAGAAGTTAACTGTCTTTAACCGTCTTTGAAAAGTAGACCCTCTTCTGCACCATAAGAGCAAAACAGATTCAGAGGTGTCATGCTTGCTAATTTCATGTGCTGCAGCGCAGGGAGGGACAAACACGTTTCCACCCCTTTCATTCTCAAATCCTTGAAGACCAAATAGCCTCTCTTGAAGCTATTCAGCAGTGGACTAGGAACTAAAGTTGACGATTTTGCCGATGTATCTCTGTGTTCTTGTGTCGGGCTTGTCCTCGGCCTTTCTAAGTGTCCCTGTATATTTAGATTTGAAACACTAGTGGTAACGTGATTGATAGGCATGGGCGTCCATTCTGTGTCCTTCTCCGCTTGCCAGTCTGCTCCGTCGTGTTCCGATACGGACACCATAATTAATCCCTGTCAGGCATCATCAGCGCGCCCAGTTTGGCTTTAGATAATGCACTCATTCATTCAGTCTGCGCCTACCAGAACCACATGATACTACACGATGACTACAAATAACTTCTGATGAAGCTCTCGAGCTGTCTTGAAAGTTTTGAAGTCACCATTGTTCCCTGTTGTAGATAATAGTACAGGCTTAGTTGAGTCAGTCTGTAACCAGTTCAAGATTGATGGCTGTCTCTACTCAACTGGGTATGTCGAAATTAGAAAATACCCATCTCTCCAGACCCAAATGTTTAGGAACTTTTTTTCTTCCTCCTGCTATATAATGTGTAGCACATCTTGTTTCTTCAATCCTTTCATAACTTGTTGGAACAGTTTGAAATTCCCAATTATTTATGTTTAGACATATGGCTCAGAGTATATATTTAACATCCCTAGCTGTATATATTTTTAAAGTAAATAATGGAAAAGGACTTGATATACAAGTTTATTACTAAAATATCAACCGTGTGAGGATCCAATTTAAGATCTTACTTTGCTAATGAATCTAAACATGTTGTTGTTGTTTTTTTTTTCTATTGAAGACAAATGGTTTGTGGTTCACAGCTCTCATCCTGGTGTGATGATAATCAGCTTTGAAAATACAGTGGACCGAATAGCAGTTTTATTCTCTGGACGGTTTCATTTTAATCTCTGTGCATCCATTTTTGCTTCAGTTTGTGTAACATTTACAGTTCTCTAGGAAGAGCAGACCCTATGACTATTGTTTTCAGAAGTTAAACAAGTTAATATATAAGTAATTCAAAGGGGGTTTTCATTTACTTTTGAAAAGAAAAAATTCTCTCAACACATGTTGGTCCTGCAGGATTGCACCAATCGATTCTTGTAGAATAAAAAAAAAATCTTTCAACAAACCGACTTCCCTTGTTTCTGTCAGGATTTGTGTTTTTGAAACTCCTTGAAAACTTGTCACTTGGAGTACAGTTTGTAGCGAGAGAATGATTTGTATTGGGTATTTGGTCTCAACATCGCAGGGGCTGGCCAAGAAAGAACGATAAAGAAGAGGAATACCACCTCTAAAGAACCCCATTTTAAACCATTTTTGCATTTTCTCACCAAAGGTTTTGAGTGAAAGGGAGTTAAGTCCTCAGTTCCCTAAAAAGCTCTTCGTTTTTAAGTTAACCTTAGGTGGTATAATAGCAACCCTCTTCAAGTTTTTTATTTCCCGTCATAGTGTAATCACAGGGGATATTTGGGTTCCTGGGCAAAATTATACAAAAGTAGCAGAGATCTAACAGTAAAGACAGGTTGGTGTTTATTGAATGGTTACCCTGTGGCCAGGTGCTGCGCTAAGACTTGGACTTGCACGGACTCATTTCATGTTGGCGATAATCATGTGCACCATGGCTACGCTTCCCATTTCACAGACGAGGAGACGAAGGCATCGACAGGCTAAGAAGCCTCCCTGTATCTCAGTATTGTTAGCACAGTCTGAGCGTGAAGCGGCGCTCTGGCTCCGGGGTCCCCCCTCCACCACCGTGCAGGACTGCCCTACAGATGCCAGCTAAGGGGAGATCTCAAAAGGCTTAGCTCTCTTGGTTTCAGTACAGCTCAACAGCAGTTTGGGGCTGTGGCTCTGGAGTCACAGCCAAGTTCAAGTTATAGTCATGTGACCTCACACAAGTGATTTTATTAACTGTATTTGCATCTTCACCTGTTGCTAAGGTAGTAGGTGCTATAGAGAAAATAAAATGAGATGTTTATGAAACAGGCAGTGCCCACCATATACAAACCCTTAATAAATGCTGTATTTCCCTCATTGGTCCCAGTGTAGTCTCTCTATGTAGTTTCTAAAGTTCTTACTGCAGCCTCTATTCTTATGGCTCTTAAGTCATAGGTAACATGAACATGAACGGGTTTATCATGTGCATAACAGTCCGCTAGAATTCTAGTTTCAAAAATGAGCGAGGTACTCTGACCACCAGGAATGTAACTTAGTGGGGGCGACAGGGTAGCTCTGAGCAGCTCATGTTCTGTAAAGTGGGATGGACTCCGAGCCTTAAGGCATTTCAGGGTGCTGGAAGTAAAGGCATATATAGATCCAAAGATTTCCTCCCCACGGACTTTAACTGGGTCTCCCCCACAGGGGAAGCTCCGGGTTGTCCAGGTCGGCCAGTGAGTATGTGGATTAATCTCTAATTCAGAATACGGACTATTGGCCAGTCCCCGTGGCTACATACGGAAAAAATAAAACATGTTCTTTAACTTTGTTAATAATAGAAGTGATGTTTGGTCTAGCGTCTCACGGTTATTTCCAAATTCTGGAATGTTTCCAGAATACAGGGATGTTATCCCTGAACCACCAAATGTGCCGTTTTTCCATCCAATATTTCTCCATTTTATCCAGAAGATATTATTAGAAATGATCCTATTACTCACTGAAATCAAGATCTAATGGAAGTAACACTAGTCTGGCACAATCTGTTTTTAATTAATAATGATTATTACTCCTTTAAAAAGAAAAGCCAGCACAAGAATTTGAGAAATAAAAGTTTGAAGAATAAAATCCACTCATCCCACCATCTGCTTAGATTATTTCTGTTTTTTTTTTTTTTTCTTCCTCAGTTCCATTCTGTCTTTCGGAATGGACTGTGTTTTTCAATTTTATATTTTATTTTGATACTTTTTATCTGAATAACATCTGTGTTTCATCCTTTATTTCTGTTATTTTTAAACATACATATATATGTATGTATGTTTAAATGTTCATTATCGAGTGAGCTCAAGTGGGGGAGGCACAGAGAAAGGGGCAGAGGATCCAAGGAAGTATCTGCCCTGATGGGAGCAAGCCCGACATGAGGCTCGAACTCTCAAACCACAAGATCATGACCTGAGCCGAAGACGGCTGCTCAACCAACTGAGTCACCCAGGTGTCTCTATGTTTTAAGAATTGGTATTCTCTCGTCTGTAACAGAATTTTAAACGTAAAATGGTAAAATCGGATATAATACAGAAGTTATAAGGGGCACCTGGGTAGCACGGTAGGTTAAGTGTCTGACTCTCGAGTTTGGCTCCGGCCATGATCTCATAATTCATGAGGTTGAGCCCTTCCTGTTGGGCTCAGTGCTGACAGTGCAGAGCCTGCTTGGAATTCTCTCAGAATAAATAACTTAAAAACATAAAAAGAAGCCTGTTCTTTAAAAGCAAAAGTTACTAGATGTATGTAAAGAGAAATAATGTAATGCACACAGTCATAGCACCAATGCTCAGGTTAAATGCCACACTGCCAGCACCCGGGAGGCCTTGGGGTATCCTTTCCTGATCACATCCCTGGATTGCCCCCACTAGAGATAAGCAACATTCTAGTAATGAAAATAATTGTCAGGGCATCTGGGTGGCTCCGTTGGTTAAGTGTCCCGATTCGATTTCGGCTTAGGTTATGATGCCAAGGTCATGGGATCAAGCCTCACGTCGGGCTCTGTGCTGAGCATGCAGCCTACTTAAGATTCTATCTCTTCCTCCGCCCTTCTTCCCCACTCACGCTCTCTCTTCCTCTCTCTCTCTAAAAAAAAAAAAAAATGATGCTTGGTAAAACAAATCTTTATAGCCTTAACATTTTTCTTCAGAATTTGCGCTGTCATCTTTGTCATCTATCCTTGCATTTTTGTACAAAGTTTGGAATTAGCCCAAGTTTCAACAAAACAAGTCTTAAGATTTTTGTTGGAATTATACTTAGCTAATCCTCTATGATAGTGCATTTTCCAGTGAATGAATGTCTTCCCATTGTTGAGGACTTCCTTAGATCTTTTGATAATAGTTTTGTGATTTTCCTCATAAAGCGTGCCATATATTTTGTTAAATTAATATTGTTTTCTTATTTTAGATGCTATTCTAAATGAAGTCTTTAAATTTTGTTTGTTGCTGGTGCACAGAAATAAAAATAGTTTAATGTTTATTTATTTATTTTGAAAGAGCGAGTGAGAGAACAGGGAAGGGGCAGGAGAGAATCCCAAGCAGACTCCACACTGTCAGTGCAGAGCCCAGTGTGGGGCTTGAATCCACGAACCTGGAGATCGTGACCTGAGCCAAAACCAAGAGCCAGATACTTAACTGACTGAGCCACCCCACGTGCCCCAGAAATAAAAATTTTAAATAGGTTTTTCTGTTTAGTAATCTTGCTACAATTCACTTATCAATTCTAGTAATTCTCTGTAGATTCATTTGAACTTTCTAAATCTGCAAATATATCTACAGGTCAGAAGGGATTTACTTGTCTTTCCATTCCTTACACCTTTTGTGGATTTCTTTCCTTTTCTTGTCTAGTTACATCCACAGACCCCCACTACACTGTTGAAGAGAAATGGTCGTGATAGGCGTGCTTGTTTTTTTTGTGTTCTCCGGGAATGCTCTCCAGGTATTTGGAAGCAGCCTATGGTATTTTTATTAAATTGAGAAATGTCTATTCTTAGTTTGCGAAGAGATTTTCATAACCTCAGATGTTGCCGAATCTTATCAAAAGCTCTTTCTGAAGGCACCTGGGTGGCTCAGGTCATGATGCCACAGTTCGTGAGTTCGAGCCCCACATCACGCTCACCACTGTCAATGCAGAGCCTGCTTCGGGTCCTCTGTCCCCCTCTCCGCCCCTCCCCTGTTTGCACTCTCTCTCTTTCAAAAATAAAACAATTAAAAAAAAATTCTATTGCAAAAAGTGTTGTTTTTGCACCTTTATTCTCTTGATTTGTTACATGGATTGGCTTCCTGTTGTTAAACCAACCTTACTTTCCTGAGGTAAAACCAACCTGGCTGTGGCGTGATTGGTTTGTTTTTGATTTGGTGTATTTTAAGGGTTTTGCCCAATATCACGATTACGTAGCCTTGTAAAAGGAGTTGGAGAGTGGCTTTCTTTGTCTTCTGGAGGAGTGTCTATAAGACTTGCATTATTCTGATTGTAAATATTTGTTAGAAATCTTAGGTGAAGTGTACGTGGGCATCTTTGTGGGATACCAATTCAATTTTCTTTCTGTTTTTTTTTAAATAGCATTTAAAAAAGTTTATTTATTTTGAGAGAAAGAGAAAGAGAGAGAGAGCGCACGCATGAACAGGGGAGGGGCAGAGAGAGAGGAAAAGAGAAGAATGCAGACAGGTTCTACTCTGTCAGCCCAGAGCCCGATGCGGGCTCCATCCCACAAACCATGAGATCATGACCTGAGCCAGAGATCAGGAGTCAGACGCTTAACAGACTGAGTCACCCAGGCACTCCAATCTTCTTTCTGTTAATAAGAGTATTTCTTCTTGTAGAATATTGGCAAATTGAATATTCCTGAGAATTTGCCCACTTCATCTGCATTTCCACATGTATCAGCACAGTGCTATTCCTGCCCCCTTCTTAACATAGGCGAGATCTGTAATGACGTCCCCCTTGTCATCCCTGATCCTATGATCGGTAGCATACAAATTTATACTATTTTTTTCCTCTTCTTTCTTTTGTACTTGCCCAGCCTTTCCAGAGGCTTGCCATCTGTATTTTTTTTTTTTTCAAAGAACCAATGTTTTGGTCTCTTGTAATTGTTTCAGCGATTTTAGCTTTTTATGATTTTCTTTTTTCTAGGTTGAGTTTAATTTAAGGTCACTTTTCTGTATTACTGTGATAGATATTTAGCTCAAATGTTCAACTTTCTAGTCTAATGTATATTCAAAACTGTGGATCTCCTTCTAAATGCTACTTCAGTTGTCTGTCCACTTTCTATGCTCTGTGACCAGTGACCACAAATTCACATGTCTAAAACAGCATACTTTTGGGACACCTGGGTGGCTTAGTCGATTCAGCCTCCAACTCTTGATTTTGGCTCAGATCATGAACTCAAGAGTAGTGGGATTGAGCCCCGTCAGGCTCCTTGCTGGGCGTGGAACCTGCTTGGGATTCTTTCTCTCCCTCTCCCTCTGCCCCTCCCCTGCTCATGTGCAAGTGTGGGCACACACACACTGTCAAAAAAATAAATAAATAAAACAGCATACTTTTATAATCTCACAGTATCTGTGCACAGCTTAGCGTGGTCCTCTGTTTAGAGGTTCACAAGGCTGCATTAAGTACTCCCCTGGACTGTGTTCTCAGCTGGAGCCTGGGGTCCCCTTCCAAACATCAGATGGTTGACAAAATTCAGCTCTTTGCAGCCCTCCACCATTTGAGGCTGCCTCTCCAGAAGATGTGTCAACTGTAAGATTCCTCTAGGCCCGTAAGAGACTCCGCTACTTTGAGTCTCTTTCAGAAAAGGCCAGACAGGATTCAGCTGATTAGGTCACAACCACTCAGAATAAGCCCCCCTTTGACTAGCTCTAAGCCAACAGTATAGGGACATTAACTGCATCTCCAAAATCGTTTTACCTTTGCCCTATTCTGTTGGTAAGAAGCAAGTTCTATGTTCTGCCCTCACAAGGGTATGGATCTGGGGGTGGGGAGGGAATGCAGAGGCTGTCCTGGAGTTGTGTGCACCACCAGTGCCATTCTCTGAGTGTAGATATCTAGTTTACTCATTAATTTCAAAGAATGCTCTGGTCTCATTATTATCATTTGACCCACAGGTATTATTTGGGGCAATTAGTTCTTCATGTTCAAACATAGCTAGTTAAGTTATAATTGCGGTTATTAAAGATTATGTTCTCTCTGTGATTTAAACTCTTTGACATTGGTTAGCAATTGCCTTATGACTCCGCTTACCTCCGTCTCAACTTGTATGTTGTCATGCATTTTGTATCTATTTTGTTTTATCATTTAATGTTTATTTATTTTTGAGAGAGAGAGCAAGGGAGGGGCAAAGAGAGAGGGAGACACAGAATCTGAAGCAGGCTCCAGGCTGTGAGCTGTCAGTACAGAGCCTGACGCAGGGCTCGAACCCACAAACCAGGAGATCATGACCTGAGCTGAAGTCAGACACTTAACCGACTGAGCCAGTCAGGCGCCCAATCTCTTTAAATATCAGTCATTATTATTGTTTTGTATAGTCACCATTCATCCAGAATTACCCATATATTTGCCGTTGTTTTTGTTGTCTGTCCCTTGCTGTGTCTTTGCAGTACCATCCGGAATAAAGTGCAGTTCAGCTGTGGTAGATTCACTTCTTTATTTTATTTATTTTTATCTTTTTGGGGGCACCTGGGTGGCTCAGTCTGCTGAGCATCCGACTTCAGCTCAGGTCATGATCTTGCAGTTTGTGAATTCAAGCCCGCCATTGGGCTCTCTGCCGTCAGCACAGAGCCTGCTTTGGATCTTCTGTCTCCACCCCCACCTTTGCCCCTCCCCCATTTGTGCTCTCTCAAAAATAAATAAAATATTTTTAAAAATATATAAAAATGAATTATGAAGTTAGTAAATGAGTCTCCTGGAAAATTAAAAATAGCTGAAACTTAAAAATAGCTGAAAAGTCTGATGCTTAACCCACAGCCACCCAGGCACCCCACCAATCAGTATTCTTATGGTACCTTGTTTGTGTACCTAACTATTGCCCGTCTCTTGGACTAGACTGCAAAATCTCCATGAGGACTGGGACCATGTATCTTCTTGACCCTATATCCCTCCTGCCTGATACATAAACGATACTAAAGATTTGTAGCATAAATGGTGCACTTTCTTGAAATGTAATTTGAGATAATTTGGGGAGAAAATTCAAGTAATTAAACTGGTAACCAATTCAAAATATTGTCTTACTACACCACGTGAATATTTATGAAGAACAATGCAAACCTTGGAGCAATTTAAAATATAAAACGGAACAAGTGAAGTAAATTTGCCTTGGACACTGGTGACTCTGGATTGATTTATGTATGCCACGTGGGTGGTGAATGGGGAAATCAACGTTTATCTCACTTGTCATTAGTGGTATTTCAATGAAAACACTGAAAATCAGATGGGAAGAGTCAGACGAAGAAGTACAGACAGGAAGCTTTTGTCAGGGAATGGGAATTGACTATTCTATTCCGATAGAATTAAAAGAAATGGTGGTGGGGACCATTTCTGAACTGGGTTGATAGGGTATGCCTAGGATTGGGAGCTTGGGGCAGACAGGGTAGGATTAGGTATTTGGCTGTATACGGCTTTTTATGCTTCTGCTTTTTTGGTTTTCTCTTCATATTCAGCTGAGCTTCAGTCTGTTTCCAGTTGTGGCCAAACGACCCTAAAGAGGAAACTTTGTCAGGGTGGCTTTTTCGGGGAGGGGGTGATGCACCGCGCATCCCTGCCCAGGGATATAGCTGACGACAGCACTAGTCAGTGAAGGAGCCCCAGAGGGAAAGGAAAAGCCAAGGGACAGCGTGGGGGGACCGCGGGAGCGGCTGGATCTCGGGAAGGGTCTAGGGTTTGGATAAGCCCAGGGTTTCCTTCCTTCAGTGTTTAGGGGCTCCTCCTGTCTGGGAGGCATGGAGGCAGCGGCTGCACCCCTCACCCCAGCAGCCAGGTCTGTAGGGAGCAAACACAGCAGCGTCAACCGCACCCACGGCCTCCAAGCCCGGGCGACCGGGGACATTACAAAGCAGCGCAGAACACGTGCCCCTTTGCCTCAGTGACATTCCCACCCCCGCGCTCTTTTCCGCAGAGACCTAGGAAGGTTCCCGCGGGAACGACCGCCAGAGGCTCGCGTCCTAGCGCCTCTCCGGATGAAGCTGGAGCGCGGGACACGGACACCTGTCCTTCCAGGAGACAAGCGTGGAACTGTGGACATGGGCTCGCGAGGGCGGGGCCTGAGCGCGGGGCCGCGCGGAGGCGGTGGGCGTGGGCCCGTGAGGGGCGGGGCCTGTGCGCGGATTCGCGCGGGGGCGGTGGGCGTGGGCTCGCGAAGGACCGGGGCTGTGCGCGGGGGCAGTGGGCTTGGGCCCGCGAGGGGCGGGGCCGTGTGCCTGGTCAGCACGCTCCCTACGGGCTGCGCGGGGACGGTGGGCGTGGACCCGCGAGGGGCGGGGCCTGCGCGCCGGGCCTGACACCCTTCTCCCAGCGGCGTGCGGGGAAGTAGCCGCCCGCGGGGTCGCCTCGTGGGAGAGGAAGACTGGGGACCCGCGGGGTCCGGCGCGGGTCGCCGCACTGCAGGCGAGTAGAGGGTGTCGGGGCGGGAGCGGCGTTGGGGCGCGGGGCGAGTTTGGGGCTGGCCGGTGCGGCGCCGTCCCTTCGGTGGGCGCTTGACTCCCCTTGCAGGGAGAATCCGCTCACCCCCTTGACCCCCTTTGACCGGAAAACCCGTTTCTGGGGAAAACTTCAGGACAGAAGCAAGTGGCCGACAGGTTCTCCGTGAGCCTCTGCTGGACACGCACGGAACCAATGCCGAAACTTTCGGTTTTGGTTTTCGTAATTTGGCGTTTTGGCTAAAAGCTAATCTGGTTAAAAGGAATTTGGACTGGCAACTATGCGCTAGTTTGTAGGCAGTAAACTAAAAAATGTGTATTTTTCTTATATATTTAAAGATATATTTATATTTATTTATAGATTCGCTATTTTAACACTTGAAATACTATGTTGATTCTAAAGCTCTCCAACTCCATTTGATATTTAAATCGGAAAGTCGATGAGCAGGTAAAGAAAACTACCTTATCTCCTTTTGAAGCACAGTAAATGTCACTCGTGTGTCCAGCTGTATGGAACCTGAAGTATAAACGACGTTTGGACTGTTGAAGCATTGGCACCTCCTCTCTTGTCATTTGCTCCTCATGGTGTTATTTATTTATTTATTTATTTATTTATTTATTTATTTAACAAACATCTGCTGATAAATCTCGTCCTTAACACCTCCTAGACCAAACGTCTCTATTCTAGGTGCCCTCCTTTCTCTGCTCCCTTTCATTTACGAACAAAACACACAACAACACAGCTCTCTGAAAGACTTGCTTCCCAGTTTCTAGATCCACTCCTGTTTCCTCCACCCCCCTCATCTCAGTCAGGCTCCCCCCTTCCCCGCCTTGGGAAATCTAGCGTTTGTGCCAGTTTTCGCCTTACATGTCACAGTTGATTGCTTCCTTCTCGTCCATGTTTTTCCTTCAATTCACTTCCTGGTCACTACAGTCTCCTGCATTTCCTTCTGTCTCACTGGCCACTCCTTCTGTGTCTCTAGGTTTCTCTTTCTTTTGCCAGCCACTGAATGTTCAGAGTGCCACAGCACTCAGTACTTGGCTGTATTCTCTTTCTAGGCCTACTTTGTTCCAAGGCAATTTCTTTTTTTTTAAATTTTTTTAATGTTTATTTTTTGAGTGAGAGAGAGAGCAGGAGCTGAGGAGGGGCAGAGAGAGAGGGAGACACAGAATCTGAAGCAGGCTCCAGGCTCTGAGCTGTTATGAGAGCACAGAGGCTGACGCTGGGCTCGAACCCACGAACTGTGAGATCATGACCTGAGCCAAAGTTAACCGACTGAGCCATCCAGGCGCCCCTCCTAAGGCAATCTCTAACTGAAGGGGCAGTCTATGGCTATAAATAACATCTCTGATCTGACAACTTCCAAATGTTTAGCCTTAACTTTTCTGTCCTGAGTTCCAGACGCATAGCTCCAACTGTTTACTCAGCATCTCCACTTGAAAGTCTGATGGGCATTTAAATGTAGTGTGTCCAGGGGCGCCTGGGTGGCTCAGTCGGTTAAGGGTCCAACTTCCGCTCAGGTTATGATCTTCCATTTCACAAGTTCGAGCCCTGTGAACTGGGCCGACAGCTCAGAGCTTGGAGCCTGCTTCTCATCCTATGTCTTCCTCTCTCTCTAACCCCTCTCCCATTTGTTCTCTCTCTCTCCCTCTCAAAAATAAATAAAACATTAAAAATAAATGTAATGTGTCCAAACAGAATTCTAACACCTTAGCCACCCAGCCCTCCCTTGTGTGTTTCCCTCATTGACCCTCCTCATCACAGTAAATGTTACTGTCATTCATCGAGGCTGAAACTCTAGGAATCGTCCTGGACTCATCCTTTCAGCTCAGTCCCAACATCCCAGCACCCAGCAAGTTCTGTCACCTGTACCTTGAAAAGATATCTCAAGTCTGACCACATATCACTCCTTCTCTAACAAAACCACAATGCCTTCTTACTTAGATGACTGTAAGTCTCTGATTTGGTCTTCCTGTTTCTACCCTTTTTCCCCTAGAGGCTTTCTCCCAACAGTTGTGATTAAAAATATATATATGTAATCAGAACTTTCACTTCCCTTCAAACCTAGTAGCTTCTCATCAAAGTCAGAAAAACCGAGTTCTTACTATGGCTTCAATGCCCTATGTGATCTGACCTGGGACTCTGATCTCCTCCCTCACCTTCCCCCTTGCTGACCCCACTAGTGACACTGATCACGCTGCTGTTCTTTTTGCCTGTAGCGGGCTTGGCCCGACCCTCACAGGCGTCCACCTTCACCTTCTCTCGCCCCCCTATCAAAATACTATCCCAGGGGTTACTGCCTTTTTTGCCATTTTAACAGCCCTTTGCCAGTGACCTTTGGTGTGGGTTGCTGTTAGATACTGAATGTTAGTCTCCAGTATTCCACAAAGCGTGTGGTGCCTGTTATGTCCTTGCTGGTTGCAAGGGCTCTCATATTAAAAATGTGCCACCGTCGTTGTCTTGAGCCTCATTTTCATAAGATGTGCAGTTTGCAGTTTTTATGTTCAGCATTTTTAGAAACCGTTCTTCCTGGTTTGGAGATTTGCTGTTAAAGCCAGTTCTCATTTTTAAATATAGAAAATGAAAGAAAAATAGTTCATTTATCAAAAAGAATGTTCAGTAATTCCTTCTTCTTCTTCTCCTCCTCCTCTTTCTTCTTCTTCTTATTTTGGTCACTTCCCTGGTATCATTAGGCAACAGTAGCCTCTCATTTGGAGATATTTTGAATGGTACCAGAATAGGCAGTTTTTTAAAAATGTTTATTTTATTATTTGTTTTTCAGGAGAGACAGAGTGTGAGCAGGGGAGGAACAGAGAGAGAGAGGGAGACACAGAATCCAAAGCAGGCTCCAGGCTCTGAGAGCTGTCAGCACAGAGCCCGATGCAGGGCTTGAACCCATGAACCACGAGATCATGACCTGAGCCGCCATCGGATGCTTAACCGACTGGGCCACCCGTGCGCTCCAGGGTAGTTTTAATGGGAAGGAGAAACATGTAGGAGCATGTTCAGAGAATATTACACACGTTTTTAAGTTTTGTGGCGAGTAAACTACTATCAGAATATCAAGATTTTATAACAAAATTCAGTTCTCTTTTTGAAATAGGTGGGGATGGAAGTGAAAAATAATATTTTTATCTTTATGAAAAGCTATGGAGGATAAAAGGCCATTGATAATGCTTGTTTCTCATTTTTATCCAAGGAACGCGTTGTGTGATGTTAACACAGTATGTGTACCTCCTCCCCTCTTTCAAAAGAGAATTTAAAAATGTTCCCATTTCAGAATTGGGATTTCAGATGTGTGAATAAATACGTACAACAGAAGATGAAATAACATTTTTAAGTGAAGGCGTTTGGAGTAAAGAACAAAAAGAAGATGAGAGTAGGTGCGTTAAGAAGTCAGGAGTGAAGTTAAAACCAGAACGTCTGGGGCACCTCTGTGGTTCAGTCGGTTAAGCGTCCAACTTGGCTCAGGTCATAATCTCCTGGTTTGTGGGTTTGAACCCTGCATCGGGCTCTCTGCTGACAGTGCGGAGCCTGCTTGAGATTCTGACTCCTCTTCCCTGCCCCTCGCTGGCTTCCTCTCTGTATCTCTTTTAAAAACAAAATAAACTTAAAAAAAAAAATCAGAGGCGCACCTGGGTGGCTCAGTCAGTTAGGCTTACGACTTCAGCCTAAGTCACCATCTCACCAGTACCGAGTTCGAGCTCTGCTTCGGGTCTGTGCTGACAGCTCAGAGCCTGGAGCCTGCTTTGAATTCTGTGTCTCCCTCTCTCTGCCCCTCCCCCACTCACACTCTTGTCTCATTCTCTTAAGAATAAGTAAACAATTTAAAAACAATCAGAACCCCAGTCACAAGCTGCTCCGCGTCCAGCCCAGTCATTGACCTGGTGCTTCCCAGCAGCGACTCAAGAGGCTCCAGGACAAAACAGGCGGCCAGGATCTTGGCCAGGAAGATCCGTTTGTACTGTAATGCCCAAGATTTCAATATCACCCCAAAACCAGAAACCGCCAGGGAGACCGAGGCACGCATGTAAAAGCAAAGGGCATTTATTATTACGGCTCAGGCTCGCCGGGCCCAAGTTCGGTCTCACAGCCTTCACCAGCGCAGTGGATCCGTGCTGAGAGCCCCGAGCAGGGGCTGAGTAGGGTCTTTGTGGGGCTTAGGAAGGGGGAGTTACAAGAAATTGTGACATCCAATCATCATTGTACAACAGCATTGGCAGTAACTCTAACCATACACATTGTCCAGGGTGTTCGTTACTTTTGGCGGGACCCAATGACAACATTTAGGGTATCTTTGAAATCAACCAGTTACAGAGCGAGTTCAGGGTCTTATTCGGTGACTATCGGGTTAACTTTAACATTAGGTCACAGGGTCCTATCTAAAGTTCCCATCTGCAGATCTCACCCTTAGGAATGTGGGGAGAGGTAGCTGGCCTTTCCTGATTGGATACCGCAAAGTGGTCCCTTCTCTAGGCAATGTGTAACTGCCTAATGATTCCGGAGCGACTGACCTTAGGCCTAGTTTAGAGGGGAAACAAAGCCTGTCATGGCGTCTGTTTGGTTCAGCCTTACAGTGTATTTTTGTTTTTATACTGCATAGAAGTAAAAATGTCTTGATTGTTTCTGTTGTTTTATAAGTGACTAAACACTGACTTGCTTTAAGGACCTGTCGTAGGTCCTAGAGAGGTACACATTCTGCCTTCTGGTGCTTTACAATAAAATAGAAAACTGGAGGAGCCCTGTTTTGGTTTGGAATTAGGAAACCCAGACTCTTGGGAAGTTCAAATAGAGACTGAAAAACAGGCAAGCAAACAGTTAACCATGGAGATGGGCTAACCCCGTCTGGAATGTACTCAGAGGGCACATAAGGAATATACCATCTGTGCGTCAAGTTAACATGTATTTTGTTTTTTAAAACAAAATACAAAACCCGGAGCCCCTAGGTGGCTCAGTCCGTTAAGTGTCCGCCTTCGGCTCAGGTCATTATCTCGTGGTTCACGAGTTCAGGCCCTCCGTTGGGCTCTGTGCTGACAGCTCAGAGCCTGGAGCCTGCTTTGGAGTCTGTCTCCCTCTGTCTCTGCCCCTCCCCTGTTCACACTCTGTCTCTCTCTCTGTCTCTCTCTCTCTCTCTCTCTCTCTCTCTCTCTCTCTCATAAATAGACATTTTAAAAAATTAAAAATACAAAACCTGGAAAACCATTTATTACCAAAAACATTTTTTTCCGATTGCATTATCATTGTGGAAAAGGAAATACAAACAGTCAGATAGGCGTATGTAGACACATGTATGTTCCCACATCTACCACGCGCAGCTAACGAGTGATACCTTTTTGGCATACTTCTTTCCAGTCTGTTGTCTCTCTAATTTGTTTTGCAAAGCTGATAGCATTCTGCCCACGCTATTTTGTAGTCTACTCTTGTTCGCTTATTATGGAAACATTTTCTCAGGCCGTTAAAATTATTTCTGACAAACATTTTTAATGATTTAATAGCATTCAGTCACATGGCATCGTTTCTGTTGCCCTTCCCCAGGGTTTGGACAGTTTGACTGTTTGCCTCCCATAGAAGTTTGGCTAGCCTACAATACCATGTATGCGTTCCTAATAATAAAACAGAGCCTGATAACTCGCACTTCAAAATTGCAGTAATATGTTTCCATAGATCCTGTGACAGGAAAAAGCTGAGCGAGCTTGGGGAACCAAAAAAAAAAGACCATGTATAAGGGAGCGGGAGAAACAAGGGAGAGAGGCATGAGACAAGGTTGGAGCTGAAGGAGCCAGATCAGGCAGCATCTCATTTGTCCTGTTAAGAAATGTTGTAGGGAGGGCGCCTGGGTGGCTTAGTCACTTGAGCGTCCGGCTTCGGCTCAGGTCATGATCTCATGGTTCATGGGTTTGAGCCCCGTGTCAGACTCTGTGCTGACAGCTCAGAGCCTGGAGACTGCTTCAGATTCTTCTTGTCTTCCCCTCTCTCTGCCCCTTTCTTCCTCACTCTCTATCTCTCTCAAAAATAAATAGAACATTTTAATATTTATTTTTAAAACATTTTTAATTTTTTTATTTCGAGAGAGAGAGAGCGCACGCGCACAGGGGAAGGAGCAGAGAGAGAGGGAGACACAGAATATCAAGCAGGTTCCAAGCTCCGAGCTGTGAGCACAGAGGGCAGTGTGGGGCGCGAACTCAGGTACTGTGAGATCTTGACCTGAGCCGAAGTCAGACGCTCAACCAACTGAGCCACCCAGGGCGCCCCAATAGAACATTTTTAAAAATAAAGAAAAAAAAAAAAGAAATGTTGTGGGTGGTAACTAGACTTTTGAGGGTGATCACTTTGTAGCGTATATGGACGTTGAATTATAATGCTGTACGCCTGACCCTTACATAATTAAAACAGTTGTTCTGATTCTAAGAGCAGTGCGAAGCCCCTGCAGGTGTACATGGGGGTGATGTGATCAGGCAGGTGTGTTTGTAAAGATGAGCGGAGAAAGGATCCGACTGACCAGGAAGCGTATACCAGATCAGTTGGGAAGCAGTAGAACAATGTGAGATGTATTTTGGAGGTCGCATAGGCAGCACTTGGTGACAGCTTAGCAGTGAACAGCGCAGGAGAGGAAGGGGACCGTGTCAGTGAGGGTGCCGCTTACTGTAGCGAAGTCTGGGAAGATGAGGTGGAAGCACCTCCCAGGCCAGCCAGGAAATCAGAGCGCCTGCGGTACACGCCGTGAGAGAAGCGGACAGAGAACGTCTCCCGGAGCAGTAAGTACCTCCGCCTGGGGGGAATAGGAAATGCTTTCTGCCAACTATGACTATGATGCTTGAGACGTGTCTTGAAATGAATGCACCGTCTTCATATTCACCTCATTTTTAAAAATGTAACATAATCGCTCACTTAAAAAGTCAAGGTAGGGTGCCTGGGTGGCACAGTCAGTTGGGTGCCTGACTTCGGCTCAGGTTGTGATCTCATAGCTCGTGGGTTCGAGCCTCACACCGGGCTCTGTGCTAATAGCTCAGAGCCTGGAACCTGCTTCGGATTCTATGTCTCCATCTTTCTCTATCCTTACTCCCTTGTGTTTTTCTCTCTCTCTCTCTTTCTCAAAAATAAATAAATATACTTAAAAAAACCAAAATAAATAAAAAATCTAACAAGGTGTGTTGGGACTCCCTAGTTCCTATGCTATCTGAGTCAGTAATTTATGTGATAGATTAAAGAGCTCTCTGTGTAGGCGTCTCTCTAAATCTAAAAGACTATGTTAGTCTTGTATTTGGAACTGTCTCATTCGGTCATTTAGAGGGTATTCTTGAATGCTGGCTGTGTTAGAGACCTGGATACAGTGAACAAGACAGACTGCTTCCTTGTTCTGCTGAGGTTCACATTCTAGTGGGGAAAATGAGAGACCACGCCGATAATCATACATGTCACTAATCGTAGTTACGATTAGTGCTCTGAAACAGAGGTACAGGATGCTAGAGCCCATAACCCTAACTCCTTGTGTTTTTCTCTCTCTCTCTTTCTCAAAAATAAATAAATATACTTGCCAGCATGAGCGCAGTTACCTAAAATGAAAAATGCAGGCACTGGTTTACTTTGTAAATAAATAGGAGTGGGAGATTTTTGACAGTTAACCCTTTTACTTATATTGGCCTTTGCCATCCTTGTGGATTCTGTGCAGTCCTCAAAAGAAGAAAATAAATACATGACAGCCGATTCTCGGTGGTGATTTCAGGGTGCCTGGGTGGCTCAGTTGGCTAAGCACCGACTTCTTCTCACATCATGATCTCACAGTTCGTGAGTTCAAGTCCCACGTTGCGCTCTGTGCTGACAGCTCAGAGCCTGGAGCCTGCTTCGGATTGTGTGTCCCCCTCTCTCTCTGCTCCTCCCCTGGTCACACTCTGTCTCTCTTTCTCAGAAATAAACTTTAAAAAAAAATTATGTTATTTCAGTAGAAGACCAAGTGGCTTAAAATTCTACTCATTGTATTCCTGAAATTATTGAACACCTTAGTGGGATTTAAAAAATATTTCCAATGTAGGGACTGCTGGGTGGCCCAGTCTCTTAAGTGTACGACTTTGACTCAGGTCATGATCTCCCAGGTCATGAGTTTGAGCCCCGCATTGGACTCTGTGATGACAGCTCGAATGGAGCCTGTTTCAGATTCTGTGTCTCCCTCTCTCTTTGCTCTTCATCTACTCATTCTCTCTCTCTCTCAGAAATAAATATTAAAAAAAATATTCCCAATGTAAAGAAGTCAAAGAAAAGTCCACATGTGCCTCATCTGGCTGGCATAGGTCTGTTATTTTAGGTGACGGAGACTGATAGAGCTTGGCACTCCGAGGTTGTAGTTCAGGGAATTGCTGTAGCTCAGCCGACTTTTCTGGAAAAGGCCAGAGAGTAAATATCATAGGCTCTACGGGCCGTACAGTTTCTGTTGGAACTGCTCAACTCTGCCTCTCTAGCATGCAATAAACCATAGGCAGCACATCAGTGAATGTGCATGGCTTTGTGCCAATAAAACTGTGTTTACAAAAACAGGTGCCACGCCATGTTTTGCTGCTCACTTTTGCAGTCATGCTTGGTTGTGAATGTGGATGTTGTGTCCATCACAGTTTAGTAGCACAGACAGAACTTCCTCCGGCTGGTTGTCCCAGAAAGGTATGCATTGGAGGCTGTTACAAGAGTTACAGTATTGTTGGGAAGGTTGAAGAACTGGACTCTAGGTTGAGTTTCTAAGACCCGTAAGTACATCTGATCGGCAGAACTTGAGTTACGCCTGGAACCTTACCTTCCAGGGAGTCTAGAGAAGACAGCTTTTAGTCCTTGTGGTGCAGGCAGGACAGGAAGGTCCACCGGAAGGAGGGTGGAGTAAACGTTGGATGCGCGTACCTGCAGAGTCTGCTGCAGAACAGAACAGCCCTTTGGCTGCTTAACACGCATACTCCCCGCTGTCTTTCCACACTCACACTCCCGACAGCACTGCGCCAGCAGCCTGCAGTCTCCCAGTGTAATGAGCCACACCCCCCATAGAAACAGAGGGGCGCTCGCTCTGTCCCCGCAAGGCCTGTGGGTCACAGCATCATCTGCAGTGTTCATCACAGACGTCATCCCGGGACCTAGCACGCTCAGGTGTCACATGGTCTCTCTCCTTTCCTAGAGCGGAGAGGGTGGGTAGGAGAGGTCAAGCTGCCCAGGGACCAAGAGGCTAACAGGAAGCTCACGCCCCTGTTTTTTGTCTTCTATCTCTCTACCAGCACATTCCGTCTATTTCTAAGCATTCCAGATTTTCCCTTCTCATAATGAAATCCCCTCTGGACTCTGAGTTCCCTTGTAAGTCCTGGCCCCTCCTTCTTGGCCAGCTTGTCCCCACATCCCGTAGGTCTTGTCTCCTTTGGTGATGCCGCCATTCCTCTGTAATGGCCCCTGTGGACCTCAAGGTGCTAGCTGCTGTGGACGCTGAGCACTGCCTGAGGCACTCTCTTCCTTTGGCTCCTGGTACCGTCATGTGCCTGATTTTCCTGCTCCTCCATTGCCATTCCTCCCCCTCCTTTTTTTTTTAAGTTTATTTATTTTGAAAGTGAGAGAGCGAACGTGTGAATTAGGGAGGGGCAGAGAGAGAATCAGAAGCAGGCTCCATGCTGTCAGCTTGGAGCCCAGTGTGGGACTCAGCCCCGTGAGGGGTGAGATCATGACCTGAGCCAGAATCAGGAGCCGGAGGCTTAACCAGCTGAGCCACTGGCCCCCTCCTCCCCCTCCCCCTCCCCCTCCAGATGCCCCTCTGGCATTGGCTCTGTCTTCAGCACTCTGCTCTCATTCTACATATTCTCAGACGCTCAAGATTTGATCTCCTGGGTCTTGGACCTACACGCGTGAGTGCCTGGTGGCCAGCTCCTCTTCCAGGTCCCGGGACAAGCTCCCAGGGTCCCAGACTAGATGAATAGGTCACACCTCCCCCCTCCCCCACCCAGTTCACAACAGCAAATGGCAGCACGACCCACCCAGTTCCCCAGGGCTGCTTGGGAGGCATACCTGGTTTTTTCTCTGTGAGCCTCCCCCCGCCCCCCCGCCCCGTGACTCCCTGCATATCTTCGTGTCCCCTGTCACAGGGCTCTGCTCCATCGCCTAGATTATGGCAACAGCCTCTCAGCCCCTTGTTCTCCCCGTCCAGATCCTTAGACACCCCAGCCTGGTCTCCGTACCTGCAGCTGTGTTAACCTATCCTGAACAAGTCAGATCACGTCCCTCCCACTTACCACCTTCCAGGGGCTCTCTGTCCGACAGCACGCTCACATGCCAAGCCCCAAACAGTATGTTAGGCAGCTCCCTCACTAATCCTGTGTATCTCCATCCGTACCTCTTGCTGGTGCGGCCCCCCGCCCCCTGTATGTGTACTTGAGCTCTATGAACGCCTAGTATGAAATGATCCTCATGTACTTTGCTCTGCAGTGCCTCTGTGTTTTTGCGAAGGTTGTCCCCCTGCCTGCAAAGGGTCCCGTCCCTCAGCCTTACTCATGCAAGTGTCATTCTCTGCAGGTGTCCCTCCCGAGGCTTTCGTCGCACCTGTTGTCCTGGAGGAAGCACCAGCGCAGTGCATGTCTCCTCATTGTCTACTTACCCCGGCCTCACGTCCCGAAAACCCAGCAGGTCTTGGTACAGAGGAAGTTTTCCGCAGTACTTAATTATTAGCAAGGATGAAATGGAATTGAATGAGGGCGGACACCGCTGATTTTACGCGCATTCGCCACAAGATGGTGCTGTTCAGTTAGGGAAAAACCTTAAGAGACTCCAAGGCTGAAGGCTTCAAGCACTAGGTGCCTTAATCGTCGAAGTGTTACATTTCCGGGGCAGTAATCTCAGTAATAAGCTTTTTCGGGGGTAAATACATGGACACACCGAAAGGTGTATATGTTCTTGTATTTTATTATAAAATCGTTGCTGACCATTATTTCACTTACTGCTGTTTTGGGACCCTCTCTTCCCAGGTGGTCAAAATGTTTTAAAAATGCAAATATGAATTCCCAACTCTAGGGCAGCACTCCTTTAAGGAAGGTTGTAGTAGGGTTCTCTAGAGAAGGGGGCCGGTGGGTTGGATAGAGAGTGAGGGCAGGTGCATTTATTTTAGGGAGTTGGCTGGTGTGGTTGTGGGGCTCCAGGTCTGAAATCTGCAGGGCTGGAAACTCAGGCAAGAGTTGGTGTTGCACCTTGAGTCCAAAGGCTGGAAACTGAGGCACCACTTATGTGTCACCTCCTGGGAGACAGAACTCCTTCTCTGCATAACCTGAGTCCAGGTCGCCCTGGATTTATGATGGTGTTGCATCCTGATGAACCTGTCATAAATTGAACATATCGTAAGTCGAGAGCACATTAAAAAAGTTTTTGTTTTAAAGAGAGAGAGCGTGAGAGTGTGAGTGGGGAGGGGTAAAAAGAGAGGGAGACACAGAATCTGAAGCAGGCTCCAGGCTCTGAGCCATTGGCACAGAGTCCAGTGCAGGGCTTGAACCCACAGACGATGAGATCATGACCTGAGCCGAAGTTGGGCACCCAACCGCCCGAGCCATCCAGGCGCCCCAAGAGTGCATGTAGCACACCCCGCCCACCCCACATCGCGCAGCCTACCTTCAGCATGCTCGGAATCCTTACATCAGCCTACAGTTGGGAAAAAACAGGCACAAAGCCTGTTTTATCTTTTTAATTTCTTTTTTATCTATTTATTTTGAGAGAGAGCGCACGCCTGCAAGCAGGGAAAGGGCAGGGAGAGAGAGAATCCCAAGCAGACTCGGCCCTGTGAGCACAGAGCCCTACTTAAACCCTCGAACCTCAAGATCATAGCCCGAGCCAAGATCAAGAGTCTTAACCGACATTGGATCCCACCCCCGCCTCGCCTACACAGGGCTTCCCCCCACCAGTCCGCATGTGTTCCCTCCTGCCCTCCGGCGTCACCAAGCTGTACCTCTGCTGGCTGGCGGTCCCCTGTCCCAAGCCAACGGGCATCTTTGTCGCAGGTCCTTTTAGGGCTCCGTGCCCCCCCTCAGCTCTAACCCCCTTTTCTCCTTTATGGCGGAACGCTTCCAGGTCGCTCTCTATACTCAGTCTCGAACTCATTTTCTTTTCTTTGGAACCCTGTCCCGTGAGACACCCCTGCCCCCCTCACGTCTGACACCAGCCCACAGAAACCGCTCTCGTTGAATTCATGGCTCCTTCGGCAGCCTGTCCCGTCTAGCCTCTGGAGACACTGGAAGACACCTGTGCACTCTCTTTCCTTGATCCACTTCCTCCCCTTCGCTCCTGAGTCCGCGCCACACTCTCCTAGGACTCCTCCAGCCTTCCTGACCACTCACTTCTGTCTTCTTTGCTGGTCCTTTCTGTTCTTGACCTTACACTGTTGGAGTGCCCTAGGGCTCAGCCCTTGGACCCTTTCCTTTGTCCATCTATACTCATTCCCTTAACGGTCCCCTACAGTCTGTAGGTTTTAAATACGGTCTCTATACTTTGGGGCAGCTGAGTGGCTCAGTTGGGTAAGTGTCCGCCTCCTGATTTTGGCTCAGAATGTGATCCCACAGCTCATGAGTTTGAGCCCCGCATTGGGCTCTGCACTGTCAGTGCAGAGCCTGCTTGGAATTCTCTCTCGCCCACACCCCTTGCCCCTCCCCAGCGCGTGCTCTCTCTGTCTCTCTCAAAATAAATCAATAAATGTATAAACCTTAAATATAGTCTGTACACTGATAAAAGCCAAATACACATCTCCTGGCTGGAACTCTCCCCCAGACTCCTGTCTGTAATCTTTGCCAGCTCAGCTTCGTGAGCAAACCCCATCCATTCTGCCTCCACAATGTACTGCAGGTTCAGCCCCTTCTCACCACGTCCGCCGGCCCTAGGCCAGGCCACCACCATTTCCCACTGGGTCCTGCACCAGCGGGGAACAAGTGTCCTGCCTGTCTGCATCCTGTTCTCAGTCCTGCAGAAACCACAGTCTGGTGGGGGGCCCTCAGCTCACAACGCTCCTCTGGCATCCCCTCCCCATTGTCTCCTCCTTCTTTCTCTCTCTCTCTCTCTCTCTTTTTAAAATTTTTAATGTTTATTTTTGAGAGAGGCAGAGCATGAGTGGGGGAGGGGCAGAGAGAGAGGGAGACACAGAATCCGAAGCAGGCTCCAGGCTCCGAGCTGTCCTCACAGAGCCCAGCACAGGGCTTGAACCCATGAACTGTGAGATGATGATCTGAGCCGAAGTTGGATGCTCAACTGACTGAGCCGCCCGGGCGCCCCAGTGTCTCCTTTACGCCTTGCCATCGAGCCCCACTGTACCCCACCTCCCTTTGTTCCTTGAGCCTTAGGTGCTCCCGGCTTCAGAGCCAGGAGGCTCTTCCCCCAGATACCCACATGGCTTACATCCCTCACTGATGTCTTTATTTTTGTAAAATTTGTTTAGTGTTTATTCATTTATTTTGAGAATGAGAGAGAGCACACATGCAAGAGGCGGAGGGCAGAGAGAGAAACACACACAGAATCCGGGCAGGCTTCAGGCTCTGAGCCATCAGCACCGAGCCTGACGCGGGGCTCCAACCCACGAACTGGGACATCATGACCTGAGCCGAAGTCGGACGCTTAACCAACTGAGCCACCCAGGCGCCCTTGTTTGTACTTTTTAGATTCTGCCTCAGCATATCATCAAATTATAAATCCTCACTCGGCGCTCCTGAGGGGAAGGACCAGTTTAGTCAGAGGGCAGCCTGAGGTGTAACTCATAACCATCTAGAACAGAGCTCTGTGAGTGCTGTGGATTTTTAAAAATAGAGGGCAAAGCATTTCTCAAGGATGCCATGTGGACCAGGAATAAATACCACAAGAAAGAGAAGTGTCAAAACTCCCTCCTTCCCAAGCATGTCTGAAGGAATGTTCTGTGTCTCTATAGATCAGTTTGCGTTCTCTCGATTTTGATATAAATGGAATCAAAATCTGTACTTTTTTTTTTTTTGGTCTGGCTTCCTTCATACAACATAATTAGTTTGGGATTCATCCACGTCCGTGCGTTTATCAGCAGTTCATTCCTACGTACTGCTGAGTGCTACTCCGTGACAATGGGCATAAAACAGTTTTTCTCCATTCCTCTTGGTGAACATTTTTCATATCCTCCTTATTTCTGTAAACTGATAACTATATTGAAAGGTTTGGTTAGAGTCAGGCTAAACATTTTTGGCAAGACAACTTCTTGCATTATGCTGTGTGTATCACATCGAATTGTATCAGAAAGCACATAGCGGCTGATTGGGATCAGTAAGGCTGAGCATTTGATTGAGGGTGGTCAGTCTGTTACATCTTCGAATTTCATGTTACATTCATCGAATTTTCCATTTCAGATGCATTGGTTTTCATTCTGTTTGCTGCTGCTTTTTTTTTCTTAAATCTCCATAGCTCTGACATTTTTCAGATTGCTTTACTGTCATTGTACTACATTCTCCGATTTTTTTTCTCAAGCCTTTCCACCACGTTTAACTGATTTGCTTTTGATCTTGTCTCTTCCACTGGCTGCCTTTTCTATTTTTTCATCACAGTGTCGGACCCCTGATTTGTCCACAGTCTCTCTCTTCAGGGAATTCTGTTCTCTGGGCTTCGAGACGTTTGTTTCGTTGGTTGCCCGTTCTCCTTAGCGTGTCTTAGGGCGGTGCCGCTCAGAGCGCTGGCCTAGTAGGTGAAGCAGGCTCCGACGGTAAACTGTGCAGCTTTCTGCGTTGAAAAGAAGTCAGCTGAACTGGAAAGCACACCTAACCTGTTGTGTTGATTGACATCCTGGCACAGTGTCCCCGTCTGGTCCTGGACTGGCACCAGACATTTCAGAGCCGCCTGCTGGTCCATGGAGTAGCTCCACCCAGAGCGTGGGCCCTGGTTGTGTAAATGCTTCTTTAGCTTCTTTGTTATGTATGTAGTAGCCAGAATGGCCCATAACTCACACGGAGCCGGTTCTCAGCCATTCTGATCTTCACCAAAACCCTGAAAGTTACCAAGTAACTCGTACTAAAGCCACATGGTTTTTTTTAATAGCAGGGTGTTGGGATTTACATTCAGGAAGATTCTAGAGTACCTAGTCTTCTTTTTTCTTCAGTTTATTTATTTTGAGAGTGAGAGAGGGGAGGAGGTGGGCAGGGTGGGGGAGAGAGGGAATCCCAAGCAGGCTCCACACTGTCGGTGCAGAGCCTGATGTGGGGCTCGAACCCATGAACCATGAGATCATGACCTCAGCCCCCCAGGCATCCCCTCCAGAGCAGACAGTCTTCATGAAAATGGGTTTTTTTTGTCTTTTGCCTACTGTTCTTTATATTCTTTTTCATTTCCTGTCATCTGTATGCCTACTTGCCAAGAACGCTGATGTGTCATATTATCCTTTTCACCTTACTCCTATTTAATGTGGGGGATCCTGTGGGGACCCTCTTCTGCTAGGTCGGAGGTAGAAATATTCGGGACCCTCCTTCCTTCTTATCTAGGACCCACTGATCTTCCCCTTCAGAACTTCTGCTTCAGGGCTCCATTCTGAAGGGCTGAGTTTTTCCACCTCACTGTTGCCCTAAGGGGACGTGATTAGCTTGGTTGGGCTGTTGTCAAATGGCAACTGTAGCTTTGATCTCAGATCTTTCCTGGGAAGACTGGTGGGGGTGGGATGTCATCCTATCAGGTTAAAAGCAGACCCAGGAAAGTTTCCATCTTAGAGGAATTTGGCCAAACCTGTCCTTGTTACAAGTGCATTTGCCCTTTGATTGAGAAATCCCATTTGGGGGACTGACTCTGCAGATGAGCTCACGGGCACATCACGAAATGATGTGTCTTCTGAGCCGTTCTCTGCAGCATTGCCCATAATAGGATCCACTGGAAACAGCTCACATGCCTAGGAACACAGAACGATCGTGGTTGACCCACATGGTTGAGGATTTTGTTGTAAACAGGAGTGAGGAAATTATGCACTACGTGACCGCACTGCTGTTTCCCAGTATGTGTGTGTGTGTTTTATATACATACACATGTGTAAGTGATGACATATTTTTGTGATAAGGAAAGAAAAACAATATATATTCATAACAAAACAGAGGAAGGGTGCGGGAGAAACTAATACCCGTAGGAGGCCACGGGGGTCACGGGACGGATGAGGAAGACAGGATGAAGGTGAGAATTTTCACTCTAAAAACATCCTCAGAGTCATTACGTATTCCAGGCACTACCTTTTCTTTTAAAAAGCACACAAGAAAAAGTGTACACACAGGCATTTTTATTCCCGGGACCAGTGATTTCGTGGTCTTCTCCCCCACGGAGCCTTCACCCGCCTCCCATTTCACTGAGGGGAAGAAGATGTTTCCAGCCTCTGTCTGTCTGTCCCCGATGGGGAGGGGACCTACAGAGGGGTTCGTGGTCCCACGCCTGCCTTGTGTTGTGGGAAAGCCCTCTTGCAGGTGGAGGTCACTGGCGTGGCCTGCGCGCAGTCCCTTCTGTCCTTCCAGCCGTGAGAACCACAGCCCTGGATGGACACCGTTTGCTCATCTGGGAGTCCCTGGGGTGGTGGGTAAGGCAGATCTCTCTCTCTTCCCCTCGATCGGCTCCCACACCCGCCCTCCACATTACAGGTCACAGCGGAAGTTTTCCAGACACAGTCATTCAGGGGCTGGGTAGGAGGGCGTGGATGCTGAAACAGCACCCTCAGAGATTTCTGGAGGCTTTCGCTCTTTTCTGCTGACCAGTGTTTAAGAAAAATATGACACAAGGTTACAGTTCTTTTGTTCATTTATTTCTATTTATGCCAAGAGATTTCTTGCATCTGGTTTGACATATGATTTTATCCTAGTAATTTTGGAAACTTTTTATGAAAATCTGTTCTGTTCCTCCATGTGCACTTACCTGAGCTGCTAGGGATGAAGATGATGGTGTTAAATTGCTTTAACAAACTTACCTCCGGGAATATAAGCAGAGCTCATTTTAATTGACACCATAAATAGATTTTTCTAAACAGTTAATAACGGTTTTTTGGAATTGCAGTGTAATGGCGCACCTGGGGGGTGATTAAGCATCTGACTCTTGGTTTCGGTCAGGTCATAGTCTCACAGTTCTTGAATTCAAGCCTCGCATCTGGCTCTGTGCTGACAATGTGGAGCCTGCTTGGGATTCTCTCTCTCCCTCTCCCTTTGCCCCTCCCCTGCCTGAGCTCCCTCTCTTTCAAAAATGAAATGGCAGTGTAGTTAACATACCGTCTTGTGTCAGTTTCAGTCCGTTCCAGACCGTATTGACAATATAGTGAGCATAGTGAGTCAACAATTCGATACATCACTCAACAATGATTTTTTTATACAGGAGAAGCTTCTTGCTGCAGCTTTGCAGAGAAATGCCTTTTTTTTTTCCATCACACAACAACACAGTCAGCAGTTAATTCTAACCAGTGAAGAGATTCCACATTCACGCGGTTTTGCTCTGTGGGATGGATGTGCATGGCATTTTGGAGTTAACACTGTAGCTGTCGAGTAGAAGGTAAAGTGCGGACATACAGGAGGAGAAGCAGTCGCAGCGACTCCCGCACTGCTCAGGGGCCGTGACAAACCCTTTCTCTCCTTAAGTACGTTACAGAATTCTCTGTGTTTTCCCAAAAATGGTTTTCCACCATTTTTGCTGAATGGTTTTTTTCTAAACCTAAATTGTTTTAGTATATGTTTTCCATGTCATTGTGAATGTAAACCTAATTGTGTTCTTGATTTGCACTCTGGTCTTTGTTCATGAACCATACATTTTAAAACTCTGGAAAAGAGGGGCGCCTGGGTGGCTTACACAGTGAAGCAGCCGATTCTTGATTTCGTCTCAGGTCGTGATCTCACGGTTCCTGAGATCAAGCCCCGTGTCAGGCTCTGTGTTGACAGCACGGAGCCTGCTTGGGGCTATCTGTCTCTGTCTCTCTCTCTCTCAAAATAAATAAGCTTAAAAAATATATTTAAAAAGAGTCTGGAATAGAGCCTCTGAGCCTCTCTTTGAAAATATGGAACCCCCCTATCTGTTGTAAATTTCCTATCTTTTGATTAAAGAATCCTCCTTGAAACTGCGTTTTTGGGGGTCCTGTTAACAACATTGTCTGAAGATTTGTTTAAACTAGATTCACATCAAGTACTTTTCACAGCTGATCTAATTCTTCCACTATGAACGTATACTTTTTATTTTTTAAATTACAAAAAGTTTCAATGTTTTTATTTATTTTTGAGAGAGAGAGAGCACAAGCAGGGGCGGGGCAGAGAGAGAGAGGGAGACACAGAATCAGAAGCAGGCTCCAGGCTCTGAGCTGTCAGCCCAGAGCCAGATGTGAGACTCGAATTCATGAACCACAAGATCATGACTTAAGCTGAAGTCAGACGCTTAAGTGACTGAGCCACCCAGGTGTCCGTGAACTTAGAATTTTTAAAACAACAGAATGAGCATAGACTGTAATGATTTCTTGTTGATTTCTCTGGAGAAAATCACTAGCCCTTGTTTCCATATTCCTCACCCAGAGTGAGGTGTTAATTTTTCCCTAGATGAACCCTGAGGTTTCTGAAGTATTCCCAGGATGAGCTAGAGAAGGGCATTCCGTACTCTTCATAACCCTTACTGCTATTTCCCCACCAGCCCCGACACCAGGGCCTGAGCCCAGACACACCGAGAAGCTCTGAGCCAGTGAACCTGGACGTCACTGCCTTTGACGTTTCAGGTCTTCTTTGTGCTGAGTTAGCAGAGCTGGCAGCTAGTGCTTCAGGAAACGTGTGTTATGTTTTGTATTTGCGTTTGATACAAAAGTAAGTTTTATATTTAATATTTGAGTATCCTGTTGCGTTTGACTTTGCTGTTTCTGGTTTACACAAAAATTGGATAACGAAGAAGGTGGATTTAAACTTCGTATGGAGAGAGTGGTATGGGACCGTCTCAGTGAAATACCAAAGCGATTGACTTTATTCTGGAGGTTTACAGTGTGAACGTAATACCATTTAAGATGTCCAGATGTCTCCTGTTACATTACCCTGACGCTCTGTTGAACCCTCCCTTGACTTAACCTGCCGCAGCCCTTGTGATGTTCGTAAAAGACAGGGGTGCTCCTTGCTCCCAGATCTGATTGGCCTTTCTTTCTCAGGACCTATATATTATGATCTTTTCTGAGGTTTTCTGGTCGAATGAAGAACACATTTTCCATGTTTAATGTGTTGATCACATTTACAACCTTTTGTCTGCTTTGTTGTTTCTTCTCTTTCTAGAATGAAAAAAGACGTTGGGGAAGAAGTGAAGCCCTCCTGTCCTGACTTGGATACTGATAATGGGGGTCGGGAGGTCTAAAACAGACCCCTGCCCTCTCTCTCTGCCCTGGGGTAAAAGCCCGGGTGTGGACATGAGTCAGAGACCTCACGAGGCAGAGTCCAAGAGGTCCGAGGACATCTCCCTGCACGCTGTTGCCGAGCGGAGCCCTGGCGCCCCGCCGCCTGCTGGGGAGCGGGAGGGCCCTGGGGCCACAGAAGAGGCGGCGGAAGAGGAGGAAGAGGAGGTGTTCCTCAAGTTTGTCATACTGCACGCGGAAGACGACACGGACGAAGCCCTCAGAGTCCAGAATCTGCTGCAGAATGACTTCGGCATCAGACCCGGAATAGTCTTCGCCGAGATGCCGTGCGGCAGACAGCACCTGCAGAACCTGGATGACGCCGTCAACGGGTCTGCCTGGACCATCTTACTGTTGACCGAGAACTTTCTAAGAGACACCTGGTGTAAGTTCCAGTTCTACACGTCCCTGATGAACTCCGTCAACAGGCAGCACAAGTACAACTCCGTCATACCCCTGCGGCCCCTGAACAACCCCCTGCCCCGAGAAAGGACCCCCTTTGCTCTGCGAACCATCAACGCCCTGGAAGAAGAGAGCCGTGGCTTTCCTACCCAGGTGGAGAGGATCTTCCAGGAGTCTGTGTATAAGGTCCAGCAGTCTATATGGAAAGAGACCAGAACCACCCCGCAAAGGCAGTCGATTGCCTGAGATGGAACCGCCCCCTTGCCCCCATGGCTGCTCTTGTTCTCTGGAACAAATGACTCTCCTTCCCTCGAGAAAACACATTCCTGGCGAGGAGTTAAATGAAAGCGAGCCTGGCTCTTCCAGAAACCTAAGAACACCAAGAAGGCCAGGCTTCTCTGGGACACTGTGCAGACCTGAGGTCTGTGGTGGCATTGTTTCGGTAAGCCGGAGATTGTCAGAGTTTCAAGGACGTTCCTGTCACGGTTCTCCTTAGTTCACGAATATCCCAGAGGATTAGCTTTAACTCCTGTTCCTTGCGGCAGCCCTTGAACCCAAACTTACAGGGTGGGCATTGTCAAAATAACGGTAACGCTTGCATTTTGTTCTCCAAGGACACGCGGAAGAAAACGTCCCCGGGAGATCTGAGCTCCCTCACTCTTGAGGGTCCTCCCAGAAATGTTGCAGCTGAGCGTGCCTGGCGTGGCCACCCAGAAGGATGGAGAGCCCCGAGGGAACATTTAGGATGTTGAATCATGATAAATAGGAAATTAAGAGCAGATACAGCCGTGGTGGGGCTTTATTATTTTTTTTTAAAGAATCCAATCAGATGAGTTTTTGCTTTGTGCTGGAATTTGGTTATTTGGAGTCGGACGCGCTACCATTGCGCTACGAGGTCACAGGAATTTGGTTATTTGGAGACCGGGCCTACCACTGAGTAGTAACGACATTTGATGGCATCCTGGTTAGGAACTCCAGGGAGCCATGTCACCATGTCCCCTGGAGTGTCCTTGGCCAGATGTTCTCCTTAATCTCTCTTACAGCAGTCTTTAAAAATTCCTATGGAGGGTGCGTCTAGGTGGCTCAGTTGGTTGAGCATCCAACTTTGGCTCAGGTCACGATCTCACCATTTGTGGGTTTGAGCCCTGCATTAGACTCTCCATTGTCAGGACGGGGCCTACGTCGAATCCTTTGTCTCTCCCCTGTTCATGCTGTCTCTCTCTCAAAAATAAATAAACATCAAAAAATAATTTAAAAAGAACTTCCGGTCACAGTCCTCTACCCAGGAAGTATTTCCCAGTGGGGTGACAAGAGTAGTCTGACTGTGCGTGCATGCGTGCAGGTTGTAGACTAGTTGTGGACTCGGGGTGGAAGTAGGAGACCTCCCAGCAAGGCAGAGAGGCCCACCCGGCCCTGCTCCTTCCTCTCATGCCCCGCTGCGCCTGAACAAGAGCCATCAGCTCCAGGCTGGGGACAGGGTGGAGGGTGAATCACGTCACGTCGTGATGGGGAAAGCCCCCCACAGGGGGATCAGGAGACGTGGTTCCAGTCTGGTCTCTGCCACCCAGGCTGAATGTGACCCTACCTCCTTTATCTGTGCAATGAAAGGGTTGAATTGATGCCTCTGTAAAGGCCTTTGTCCTCTCCCAGTGTGTGACCAGCTAGGAACCAGAAAAGCAAACAAGCAAAAAAAAAAAAATGTGTAATGTGATGGGTAATAATTTGCGGGAGGCTTTAGATACACTTACAAATGAAAGGTTATCCTGAGGTGTTGACAGCATAGTTGCTTTCTGATGCTATCTGTTCACACTTTTATCGTCCCCAAAGAAGGCCAATCCATGCTTCCCCGGATCCTTTTAAAATCCATTTTCTATGGGGACCGTTGAGCAAAGACCTTCTGCCCCATTTTTCTTTCTCCTTACCCTCACTTTTCCGCACCTCTTACGAGTACAGGGGGTCGGCGCGCATCTTTCTGCATCCGCCTCTCCATAGCCGTGACCGAATGTTCCCTGAGGAGCTTCTCCCATAATCCAGCAAGGAAGTCAGACCTCCTGCTTTGCTAGTCCTTCCTGAAGAGGAGATTGTTTTCATGGCACGGGGACAGTTGCTTTACTTGAAGTCCTTTTCTATCATAGTAGCTTACTTACTCACTCTTTCCATCTTAATAATGAGTATGTAGATGGATTTTTAACCAAGCAGCTTCACGTATCTCTGATTTCATACACTAAAAAATCGTTAGCCACTCACCCTTCACGCTTATTACCAGAGTTGGAGCTCCTGATGCTGGATGGTGTTTTGCTTAAATAAATGCTTTTATTCTTTACCCTTGACTATACTTGATTATTTCCAACTCCGGGGAAGGTCCTGGAAAAGTGTTTTTGAAACGAGGCATCCATCTGTGCTTCTCCTCAGAGCACAAGGCACCATGTCTCAGTCATTTTGGAGTTACATGTATTCTTTATGATGAAGAAGAATGTTACGTCCTGAATAACTATTTGTTGAAATGAACAGCTGTGAAAAGAATTCCTGGGGTGCCTGGCCGGCACCGTCAGTCGAGCACCCAACTCCTGATTTTGATGCAGGTCATGCATGATCTTGCGGTTGTGGGATCAAGCCCCGCACACACAGCTTGCTTGGGATTCTCTCTCTGCCACACTCTCTGCCCCTCCCCCATGGCATGCGCCTGCACACTCCCAAAACAAAAAGAAAAAAGTTAACAAAATAACTGAAGGGAGGATGAAAAGAATGAAAGGTGTGTCATTAGTTGCACATTTGTGCATGTGTGAATGTAAATATAGATTATCTTTACACATGCACGTGCGTGTACACGCACACGCAAAAATTCTGTAACATTTTGCTACATGCTGGAGCCTTTCCGTCTTGAGTTCTCTCTGGGCCTCATTGCCCACCTGGGAGCTTCACACAAGATTCACACAAGAACCTGAGTTGTACCTTCGAGGCCGGTTGGGGTTCTTCCAGCTGTAAGACACGGAAGATCCAGTGGCCCATGACCTACACCAAAAGGTAAACTTCTCGAACTTTACATTCTCTTAAGGTATGGTGTCTCCAGGGTGTCATTAAAAACCCAAGTTCTTCTACACAATGGAATATTATTCCACCTTAAATTCTGAGGTGCCTGGGTGACTTAGTTGGTTGAGTGTCTGGCTCTTGATTTAGGCTCGGGTCATGATCCCAGGGTCATGGGATCTAGCCCTGCATCAGGCTCGGTGCTGAGTGTGGAGCCTGCTTAGGATTCTCTCTGTCTCTGTCTCTCTCCCTCTTTCCCTACCCTACTCACACACACTCTTTCTCTCTCTGAAATAAAAAATAAATTCTGATACAATGCTACATTAGATGAATTTGAAAACATGGTAAATGATGGGAGCACCTGGGTGGCTCGGTCAGTTAAACATCTGACTTCGGCTCAGGTCATGATCTTGTGGTCCATGAGTTCGAGCCCTGCATCGGGCTCTGTGCTGACAGCTCAGAGCCTGGAACCTGCTTTAGATTCTATGTCTCCCTCTCTCTCTGCCCCTCCCCTATTCATGCTCTGTCCTTCTGTTTCTCTCTCTCTCTCAAAAATAAACATTTAAAAAAACAACATGGTAAATGAAAAAAAAAAGACTCAAAAGCCAAACACAAATATTATATGATTCTCTCCCCATGAGGTACCTAGACCATGCAAATTTGTAACGACAGGAAGAATGGAGGTGACCAGAGGTTGGAGGGAGGGAAGAATAGGGAGTCCTGTTTAATGGACACAGAGCTTTTGTTTGGGATGATGAAGGTCTGGAAATGGATAGTGATGATGCTTGTACAGCCTTGTGAATGTACATAATGACACCGAATTATAGGGTGAAAATGGTGAATTTTATGTGTAGTTTATAATAAGCAGAAAAACCCAGAATATTTCCATCTTTTTGTCCTGCAATCCTCAGTGTCCCAGTTGAGTGCCCTGCCCCCCCCCCCCGAGTTGCACCTTGGCTAATCCAGAGTCAGGCACCATATACACAGATACGGGAGTATTGGTCTGGGTCACCCAAGGGAGGAAAAATACATCCTCACTGTGTAACTGACAACTGCTTATACGTGGTGATGACCAGCCATCTGGGGGCGCCTGGGGGGCCCAGTCAGTTGGGGGTTGAACTCTTGATTTTGGCTCAGGTCAAGATCTCATGGTTTATGGATCGAGCCTACGTTGGGCTCTGTGCTGACAGTGCCTAGTCTGCTTCAGATTCTCTCTCTCTCTCTCTCTCTCTCTCTCTCTCTCTGCCCCTCCCCTGCTTGTGCTCTCTCTCAAAATAAATAAATAATCATTGTTTTAAACTTCCTGGAAAAAAAAGCCATCTGATTTCTACTTGGTTTCATTATATTTTAAAGTTCCTCCTCACCTGCACCCAGGTGGACCCACCTCCCTTCCCCTCCCCTACACCTTCAAGCTGTGGAGTCGGACCACTTGGGTGTGAACTCCACCCCTGCCCTATATATATTATGATTCTAAGCAAGACCTCTAACCTTCCTGGATTTCTGTGTTCTCATCCAAAAATGAAGATAATAACACCTCCCTGGTAGGATCTTTTTGAGGGTTCAATGGAATAATGCACTTGAAGCCCACAGAAAGTACCTTCCTTACCCACAACCTGACTTTGGGGACCCTTGCAGGTTGTAGGGAAGAGACTTTAAAGAGAAAGACCGAAAGTGACCCTTGTCTCCCTGTGCAGTAGAGTTCCCATCCAGGCACTGGAAACTGAGGGCAGCTGCCGATGGGCGAGGTATGTGAGTTGTTCATGGTCGGTGTGGCAGTGGGCCGGCTGGTGCGGAAGGAAGCAGGAGCCTAGCCCTAGGACTCAGGCAAGCTGGGGGAGAGCTGGAAAGCGGAGTCTGGGAGTGCTAGCCCCAAAGCCAGTTCAGGGGAATGGCCCAGGGGGTGCCTGTCTCCAGCAGAAGAGGGGGTTCAATTTCCTAAACTCCTCTGCCTCGCCACTTCCGGTCCCAACATGATTTCTCCCCTGCGTTCAAGGCTGCTGGCTGGACTTTCTCCCTTCCAGTGCCCAGCAGAGCCGTTTCCCACTTCAGTCCTTCGTTTTCACAGACCCTAAAGCATTGGCTCAGCCTGGGAGGGTACCCCAACTTGTCATCAATGCCCTCTCCCCAAGTGTAGGGAAGGGATCTGTACGACTAGCTAACAGGAGCTGGGGAAACCTTCCTTGCGTCTTATGAACTGAAGTCGGCTCCTAACCCCCGGGGCTGGTTGCTGATGGAGGGCATGGTTCCAAAGCCCGAAAAAGCCCAATCACTTCATCTCCAAGCAGTAAATACTAAATTCACAGGCGGAGGATGTTTTGCCAAGCCATCTCCCCCAGCAGAGGACCCTGCAAGAGGGGAGTCCAAGTGCTCTTCACAGACTCGTGGAGAAATCGGAGTTGGGATCCCAGTCGCCAGAGTTGGTATAAATATCCAGGGCAGAGACATCATGGTACATATGAAGAAACCAAAAGTCACACTTCATTGTTGTGTCTGACTTTAGGCGAAGTCTGTTGACCCACAGTTGGGGTGGGGCTGGCCCAGAGCATGTGGGCAGGGTGTGCACTGTGGGCAAGGTGAGGATTAGTGTTGTTTGCCCTGGGTGGCCAGTCCTGCGGTCTGAGTCCTTCCCTTCCTCCTCAGCACAGTCTTGCGTAGTCTGGTTGTACCACCTGCTGCTGGCTGTCCCAGGACGTGACTGTCCCTCTGAACTTGAGGGGAGGTCAGAAGGGCATGGAGGAAATTTCAGAAAGCTGCCGCACACATGACATGAAACCATAGTATCTGAAAATCGACATCCTTAAGCCAATAACTAACAGGAATGAACTAACACAAGAGAATCATAGACGTTGATCTTGAGCCTGACGTCCCTGAGTCTTGAACCTTTAATCTTCTTGCAAGACTCCAAGCATAAAAAAAGCTTTCAAGGGGCGCCTGGGTGGCTCAGTCGGTTAAGCATCCGGCTTCGGCTCAGGTCAGATCTCACGTTCGTGGGTTTGAGCCCCGCATCAGGCTCTGTGCTGACAGCTAGCTCAGAGCCTGGAGCCTGCTTCCGGGTCTGTGTCTCCTTCTCTCTCTGCCCCTCCATCTCTCATGCTCTGTCTCTCTCTCTATCGAAAAAATAAATAAAACACTTAAAAAAAAAAGCTTTCAAGTTTGAACTTTTGGGAGCTGGATTAGGAACTATCTTCTTCTATAAATTTGTATTCCAAGCCACCGTTAATACATGAAGTTGGAGTTGGAGTAAATAGGACTCGAAAGTGCCATTAACTAATAACTCAGAGCACAGAGAAGTGTTTGATCAAAAGCTCAGTGAAGCTGCAGGGGAACTAAAAGACGGTTGCTCCCTTCTCTGCCAGGGCACCGGCTTTCACAACTGTTTACTCCAAATTCCGTGCTCGAGTCACACCTCCTTCCCTTTCTGGCAGGAGCAAGAATTGTTCTAGCGGGAGGATGGGAAATAACGCCTTCATTCGATACTTCACTCCTCCCGTAGTCTTCAAATAGAGTTAGTTCTGAGTCACTTTACTCGAGGTGAATAAATAGGAATGCTTTTTTAAGCAAATAACAGGACCCTGCATCGAAAGAGCTTTTTTTGTGTATTTTTCATAATCTAATTAGGAATGTTCCTTCCAGCTACCTCCTCAAACAGGTTTAAAACAAAGAAATCTGTACCGAGTAGTCTCTCCCAAGGGATTCTTGTGGTTGCATTGGCCAGGACACATAACCAGCCTTACAGATTTCTTAACTCTATTTGTAAATAAAAACACTGCCTCATGAATCTAAAATTATATTGTGGTGATGGTTGCACAATTGTGCAAATATACTAAAGCTGTTGGGTTGTACACTTTAAATGGGTAGGTTTTATGGTGGGTAAGGTCTAGTTCAATGAAGAGGGAAAAGCAAACCAAAAAAATGCACAATCTGCAATAATGAAATGCTATAGCCATCCGGAACACAACTTGGTAATAGCTAGTGATGATGGAAATGGAGCTATCACATGAACCTAGCAATTGTTCCTCTGGGGCTATGGAGTTGTACCCCAGGGAGACTGTCCCACAGGTGTGCAAAGAAGCACGTGTAAGGAAGATGTCTATTGCAATAGTCTCTGCAATTGTGAAAGACTGAAAACAATCTAGATGTCCAACAGCAGGAGAAATCCAGAAATCCATTATGGCAGGTTCCTACAATTGAATACCGCAGAGCATTTGAAACAGCTAACAAAGCTACACCTATCAGCATGTGTAAATCTCCAAAACACGGTGCTGGGGAGGGAGCAGCAATCTATAGAATAATATAGGCAACAGCGTCTGGGTGGGTCGGTCAGGTGAGCATCTGACTGTTGATTTTGACTCAGGTCATGATCTCATAGTTGTGAGATAGAGCCCCACATCGGGCTCTGTGCTGGGTGTGGAGCCTCCGAAAGATTCTCTCTCTCTCCCTCTGCCCCTCTCCTCCACTCACGTGCTCTCTAAAATAAATAAATAAATAAACATTAAAGAAAGAATAATATAGGCAATCTGATTCGATTTATGTAAAAATTTAAAACATAAAATGGCACTCTTTCTTGATGGATACATACATAGGTAATGGTATGTTATTTTCCATGCTTTTCTGTATTGTTTTTCAAATTTTATTTATTTTGAGAGAGGGAGAGAGAGAGAGAGAGAGAGAGAGAGAGAGAGTGTGTGTGTGTGTGTGTGTGTGTGTTTGCAGAGGAGGGGAAGAGGGAGGGAGACAGAGAATCCCAAGCAGGCTCCACGCCGCCAGTGCAGAGCCCAATGTGGGGCTCAAAATCAGGAACCATGAGATCATGAGCTAAGCCGAAACCAAGAATCTGGTGCTTAACTGACTGAGTCACCCAGGCACCCCAATGCTTTCCTGTATGTTTGAAATAATAATCATTTCTTTGTAATTGTGTTCAGCGCTGTGTAATTTCCTTATGCTTACATGAGAAATGGGGAAAAAAAAAGAAGAGGAAGACTCAACAGATAAAGTAGAAAAAAATATGCTGGTAGTAATAGGTTTCATTTTTTATCACCAATGTCAGGCACTTAACTTACATTATGTGCAATATTCCCTCGATTCTATTTGCTTAGTCTGATCGTGTCCAATATGAGTTCCAGGAAACCGAAGCTGGAGACCTAAGTCATAAGCCCCAGAATCACCGGCTGGAAGATGGTAGCATTGGAATGTCACATGGCCTGGCTTCAAAGCCTCGTGGTTCTTAGGCTCCGTTATACTGTTTTCTCAGTGCATCCGCCTGCTTTCTCATAGTGGAGAATCTTAGGAGAGGTCAATAGTGCAAAGAAAAAAACCAGAGCAACTTCTAAGCTGGAACCCTGTGTCTGTGCCCAGTTGCCCTATTTTTAGTCTTCTTTGCCTACTGTGAATAACTCATGACTGAGAGTCGGGTCATCCGTGTCCTCACTGCATGGATCTGTTGTCTCGTGAACTTTTTTCAGTCTTCCGTCTTCATCAGACTGGAGTTTTGTCCTACGTTTTGCTTAGGACTCCTGCTTTATTTTGCTTTGCTTTATTTGCGTTCTTTGTGCGTGAGAGATATTATCCATGGTAAATGAAACAGATTTAGAGAGAGGAAGGTAAATGAAAGGGACAGGATGGGTGGAACTCGTGTGTATTTCAGGAAAAGTAGTGTTGCAATGCTCCTGGATCCAGATAACTGCATGGGTGGCTTCTATGGATCTTTAGAAGGAAAAGGTGGTTTCACAGCGTTACCAAACACTGACTAAGGGAACGAACACAGACAGTTCACACGCACATGATCTGTGAGTTTCAAGAGGCCCTAGTTCTAATACAAATGGCTATTTTCCATGCATAGATCACACTGTGAATCCAACTACTCTGACACAGAATGCCATACGTCTTGATGACAGTACAGGTACAGCCACGTTACCTAGGTCCACTCATTGCTCCACCGTTCACTCCTTTGGCGACTTTGGGCAAATGAGTTAAACTCTTGTGCTTCCGATGCCTCCTCTCTAAGATGGGTATCATCGTCATGAAAACCTCTTAGAATTGCTGTGACAAGCACGTGAGTTAACGCAGGTAAAGTGCGTAAGGCGGTTTAGGAAGCCACTTTCATCCGGACGTAGCCCATTAGTCACGGCTGACTGCTAAGTGATTAGCTACGCAGTCAGATCCAGATCCTGGTAGTTGCCCCATTTTTCCCCCCTTCCAGACCATATGGGTTCCCTTTGCTTTGCAAAGTTTGCCAAAAGCCAAGGAACAATCCATCTGCCACTTAAACAAGAACAGATTTATTGCTTTTAACTTAAAAAAAAAAAAGATGTCTGTCAAGATGTGCTCTCTCTTGCGGTGGGGGCCGCGTCCGTGCTGCCGTGTCTGGGTGGCTGGTGCGGTTGTACATCCAGTCACTGCAGCAGAGCCAGAGGACTTCAACATTTTCTCCATTTCACTGGATTTTGTATTTGCTGAAGTCCTGATGGCTCCCTGCCAGTCATCCCTGGGGAAGGCTAAATGTGTGCTCTAGTAGTTTCCCCAGTGCTAGCCAGCAGGGAGAGGAATGCCAAGCAACCTTTTCCAGCTGCCAAGGACCTTCAGGCGTTGGTCATTGCTGGGCTCCGTGGTTGGCATACGGAGTAGAGAACTCACACTACCGGACCGTTGGGGACTTAGGTGAACCATCGCTCCTGGACATTTTCCTTTTGCTGAGATATTTCTTTTATTCTTTCCTGGACTGCGTCGTTAGGACCCAGGCCGGTTTGTATGGTTGCGAAGGCCTACTCAACTCACAATGTTCACTTTAGTTCTATTTAGTTTTACAAAGAGGTGATTCCTTCAAAGGCTTCAAAATTCAATGAGTGCAATGAAACCATCGAGTTTGCATTCTCAAAGCCTGTTACTGTTACCAGCTCTGGCTCCGTGTGAGTCCTTCCAAAGATACTGTGTGCATACACCGTCAACAGCATCAACACGTATACATTTTGGGGTGCCTGGCTGGCTCAAAGGTTGAGCATCCCACTTCTGCCTGGGTTATGATCTCGCAGTTCTTGAGTTCAAGCCCCGCATCAGACTGGAGCCCACTTCGGACCCTCTGTTTCCTTCTCTCTGTCCCTCCCTCCACTCATTCTCTCTCTCTCTCTCAAAAAAAAAGTAAACACTTTTTAAAAAAAAGGCACAGGTACATATCTACATATATGGGGCAGGTATCTATCCATACCTATCAATCGATCTATCTCAGAGGTGATCTCTGATCAACACATGAAGAGCTTCCGCATTCTCTTCTGTTTTATTGATAGTCTAATATTTCATTGTTTCAATGTATCAGCATTTATTTTAGACAGGCCTTATTTATGGGCTTTTTTTAAGTGTATGTATTCATTTCGAGAGAGAGAGGGAGAGAGAGCATGAGTGGGGAGGGGCAGAGAGAGAGGGAGAGAGAGGATCCCAAGCACTGTCAGCACAGAGCCCGATGCTGGGGTCGAACCCATGAGCTGTGAGATCATAACCTGAGCTGAAATCAAGAGTCAACACTCAACGAGCATGCTTTTATATTATCTCCAGTCTTTTGCTCTTACGATGCTCCTTGCACATGTATGAATGACTGTATCAGTAAGATAAAGACCTAATAGGGGACTTGCTGAGCGAATGGGCCAATGCATGTGCTATTTTTATAGATGTTGCCAAAGTGCCCTTCACAAAGGCTGCCTCAATTTATACTTCAACCAACGTTGTATGAGAAGGTCTGTTTTTCCAGATCCTTCTGTGAATGTCCACAAACTTTGATCTTTGCCAATCCAATAGGTTAAAAAAAGTCACAAAAAATACTCTCATCGTATTTTTTTACTTAAAAATTTTAATTAATTTTTTTTGAGAGAAAACAGCTTGGGAGGGGCAGAGAGCAAGGATCCCCAAGCAGGCTCTGCGCTGTCAACACAGAGCCCAATGTGGAGCTCAAACCCACGTTCCGTGAGATCATGACCTGAGCCAAAGAGTCGACTAAGCCCCCAGGTGCCCCATTTTGGTTTTTTTTTTTAAGGTGTGGTTGGGGGCCCCTGGGTGGATCAGTCAGTTAAACATCCAGCTCTAGATTTTGCCTCAGGTCATGACCTCACAGTTTGTGGGACTGAGCCCCGCATTGGGCTCTCCACTGACAGCAAGGAACCTGTTTGGGGTTCTTTCTCCCTCTCTCTCTGCCCCTCCACTGGCCCCCCCACTCTCAAAATTTAAAAAATACAAAGAAATAACTTTTAAAAAGTGTGGCTGAACATCTTTTCGTGTTTAAGAGTCTTTGGTATTCCCTTTTCGGTGAACTACCTGTGTAGACCCTTTGCCCAAGTTTCTACTGGAGTCTTGGTCTTTCACACAGATTTGAAGGTCTTTATGTGTCAGCTAAATTAGCACTTCCCTGTGATTTAATTTGAAAATATTTTCCCCATGTTGGGGCGCCTGGATGGCTCAGTTGGTTAAGCATCTGACCTTGGCTCTGATCATGATCTCACAGTTCGTGGGTTAGAGCCCTCTGATCAGTCTCTGTGCTGACAGCTCAGAGTCTGGAGCCTGCTTCCAATTCTGTGTCTCCTTCTCTCTCTGCCCTTCCCTTGCTTACTCTCTGTCTCTTTCTCTCTCTCTCTCTCAAAAATAAATAAACATTAAAAAGAATTTTAAAAAAGAAAAAAGAGAGACGCCTGGGTGCCTCAGTCAGTTGAGCGTCTGGCTTTGGCTCAGGTCATGATCTCACGGTTCATAGGTTCGAGCCCCGCGTCAGGCTCCGTGCTGACAGCTAGCTCAGAGCCTGGAGCCTGCTCCACTGACTGAGCCAGCCGGGTGGCCCACTTCCTCCAATAGTTTTAAATGCCACCTCTTTACCTACTAAGTGTTCATAGGTGTGTTGTGGGCCTATTGCTAGGCCCCATAGCATTTCCCGTGAATCTGTCAATTTACCCACAAGTACTTATCACAGTTTTTATTGTTGTCACCTTATACTACGCTGTAACGTCTGCGAAAGCTAATCTACCCTTATTGCTCTTCGTTTTCAGAATTTTCTTCTCCTGTACTTGCTTGTTTACTATTTCATATGAACATGAGACATCAATTTTAACAGATTACTGGTAACATATGCCTATAATGCTGCAAAAATCATTTTGTTACTTTTATGAGGGCCACGTGACATGTAGGGCTTAGCTTGAGGAGCTCTGACATCTCGATGATGGGTCTCTCCCCATCTAAGATCATCTTGTGCCAAAGAGCAACGCAGATGTGGCTCCACGGGAGCTGTCAACAAAAACACCAAGGATTTGTACGCGTGGTGTGTGCCAACGGTTTAAAGCGGGTCTTGCACTAATGCACCAAAATTGTTTACCTTAGGACTTGGGCACAAAATTTCAAACTCATGTTTTGTAGTTATGTCTCTAAAATTAATAGTAATCATTTAAAAAACTTATTTTTAATTTTTTTAACATTTATTTTTGAGACAGAGAGAGAGCACGAGCTGAGAGGTGGGGAGAGAGAGAGAGGGAGACACAGAATCTAAAGCAGCTCCAGGCTCTGAGCTGTCAGCACAGAGCCTGATGTGGGACTCAAACTCATGAACTGCGAGATCATGACTTGAGCCAAAGTCAGATGCTTAACCCACTGAGCCACCCAGGCATCTCAATAGTAATCAATTTAAATTTAAAAACCTATATTGGGAACCTCAAAAGCTCACCTTCTAATAATTATATTCCAAAACAAGAAAGTAGAGATATGTAGAAAACATTGTGTATAAGAACACTTATTACAGTATTTTTATAATAACAAAAATTGGAAATTATGTAAATGCATGTCAGTAGAGGTTTGATTAAATTATGGTAATTCTTATCTTGAAAAACCATTCAGTGGTTCAAAATGTTTTCTTCTCATAAATATTTATTAACATAAAAATCCCAGTTGTAATTTTAAGGGAAAAAGCAAGAAACCAAAGTATATTTAGCATGGTTCTAATTTGTTTTAAAAAGTTGACTGTGGGGGAAAAAACGTTGACTGTGTATATATTATGTGTACTTTGAAAAAAGACAAGAATTTAGTAAGCCAGACTGTTAGCATGAGCCATCTACAAGGTTGGATTGTGGGTAATTTTAATTTTTTTCTTTGTGTTTTGTTGTATTTTCTACAAGATGCAGTATAATTTTATAAATTTTCTGCAAGACATAGTATAATTTTATACATGATGTAATTTTTAAAAATCGTTTTAGAATGTTTACTGATTTGTGAGAGAAAGAGCATGCAAGCAGGGGAGAGGCAGACAGAGAGGGAGATACAAATCCTAAGCAGGCTCCAGGCTCTGAGTTGTCAGCACAGAGCCTGATGCGAGGCTCGAACTCATGAACCGTGAGATCATGACCTGAGCCAACGTCAGATGCTTAACTGACTGAGCCACCCAGGCACCTGGTGGCTCCCTTTAATACAAAGAGAACAAAATGCTGTTTTTTTCTATTAATTGTTCATGTTGGGGAAATTCTAGAATTCTTGTTGGCTGATTTAAGGAGGGTAGGCTGGGAATACCCCAAAGAGAGCAGAGAAGTATTTCCTCCGAAGGAGATAGTCTCAGACTGTCCATATCCTTCATCCTGGTCCAAAATATAAAAAAGGAATTTCTACTTGGTGTTTTATTCATCCACGCTTATTTTTTGGCAGTTGAATCTCAGTTGGCATTCTTAGTTTAAAAAAAAAATCCAGTGTTAATTTTTTGAAACATTTTTGACCCTCCTTGCTTTCTCTTTGTATATTTATTCTTATTTATACATTTAACAAAAGATGACAAAAGATCATGAGAATAACTTGTTAGTTAATGTACAGGGAACAGTACAGATGAGCTTCAGTTGATGTGAATTCAGTTCTCAGTTCTAGAAATATTTTAGTGCCACGTGGTCAGTTGCAATAAACCATGAAGACACAGGGATAATAATAATAATAATAAGCTGCAACTCAATTCTGGACTGCAAGTTAGGAAATACATTCCATAGGAAATATTCACCCTTAAGAAAAGCATTTTAGTAAATGTCATTCCTGAAAAAAAATTTTTTAAGATCGTACTTCGATAATAAAGGGAAAAAGGTGTTCGCTGAATAAACGTTTACAAAGTAGACACCAGTCTCTCACACACATACAACACTCCTAAGAAATGTGATTTTAACTTAAACCGGATTTTCTTTCTTGCTTCATTTATGTTGTGAAAACCACTCAGAAGAACTAAATACTCGTATTATAATTTTTTTTTTCCTGCAAGAGATCTCCAGGGTAAAGATTACCTTCGAGCCTTCTCATGGCTTTGCTTTTTTGTGGTGTACCTGGCTATGGAACGTTACTAATTGCCTATGTTTCCCCCTTCTCTTCTCTATGTATGCCACTTAGACTCGTGCCTGCAGTAACAGTTTGTAATCCCTTAGAAACCTGTCTTGAATTAATGTGCATACACGCAGCTCAGCAACGATCCGCTTGAGGCTAAGCCCAAGATGGGAAGCAAAATGACTAGCATTTGAGGGCTGCCTTCCCCTTCCACAGGTCCTGGCAGAAGGGCTTTGGTGGGAAAACAGGAAGCCGGCAAAGGAGGAAAGAGGAAGCTAAGCTAATGGCTTGGCCCGGTGGACCTCAAGTTAGTTGTCTTGGAAGGACACTGTCCTGTGGCTCTCAACTTTACTGAGCATCTAAATGCCCCAGGGGGTCCCCAAATGCGGAGCCCCACACCCAAGAGCTTCTGATTCCTTAGGTCTCAGGTAGCCCTGGACAGTGCGCATTTCCAACCGGCTCCCGGGCGACGCTGAGACCGGCCCATACAGGGACCACACTTTAAAAACCTTCAGTCTCGTGGGGCTCCTGGGGGGCTCAGTTGATGAAGCATCCGACCCTTGATTTTGGCTCAGGTCATGATCTCAGGGTTCGTGAGTTCAAGCCCCTTGTGCAGTTTTGTGCTGACAGCGCTCCATCAGCTTGGAGTTCTCTCCCCCGCCACCCTTCTCCCCTCCCCCACTCACTCTCTTGTGCTTTCTTTCAAAATAAATAAATAAACATTTTTAAAAAACCTTTAGGGGTGCCTGGGTGGCTCAGTCGGTTCAGTGCTGACTTCAGCTCAGGTCATGATCGCACAGTTTGTGGATTTGAGCCCCACGTCGGGCCCTGTGCTGACGGCTCAGAGCCTGAAGCCTGCTTCATTCAGATCCTGTGCCTCCCTCTCTCTCTGCCCCTCCCCTGCTGGCGCTCTCTCTCTCTCTCTCTCTCTCTCTCTCTCTGTCTCTTAAAAACAAACATAAAATAAAATAATAAAATAAAATAAAATAAAATAAAATAAAATAAACCTTCACTCTCTTGGGAAACCTTTATCTCTTGAACCCCCAGCTGGGTGGGCTTACGTTCCTGCTTTCAGAGCTAACCTTCCACTGTGATGACATCACTTCTGGATGACCCTGTCTGACGTCTCCTCATGGGGGCAAGTCCCCAGTCTGCTTCCTGGACCTCCTGTCTAGAGCCTGAGTCTTGGATCCCAGTCTCCATAGCTCATTCCTGACCAGTTTTGCAGGCTCTTTGCTCATGCCCTTGACCCTTTGTTTCTCTGGTATCTTTGATGGGGTTCTGGATCTTTGAACCATCTTCTCTTTGCCTTACTTCCAGCTTGTGACCTGCACCCATGTGACTTGCGCTGCCCGTCGCCCCCTCTTCTGTTGGCATCAACCATTCATGGCCTGCTGTGGTCTGTTATCACCCAAGACCTTCTCGAAACCTCTCACCTATTGGAGTGCCTGGGTGGCTCAGTCGGTTAAACGTCCAACTTTGGCTCAGGTGGCTTGTGAGTTCAAGCCCTGCATCGGACTCTGTGCTGACAGCTCAGAGCCTGGAGCCTGCTTTGAATTCTGTGTCTCCTTCTCTCTGTGCCCCTCCCCTGCTCACACTCTGTCCCCCTCTCTTTTAAAAATAAATAAACCTTAAAAAAATATAGAAAAAGAAACTTCTTACCTATAGAACTCTGACTCAGTTCAGCACCACTGCTGGGATCAATACAATGAATTAGAATTTCCCTTGGGGATTGAAGGCAAATAGATGTGTGAATTGGTTGAGTTTGGAAGTGGGGACATGTGATTGTTAGCTGTTGAATCACCATAACTGCAGGACAATGAGCAATGGATGATTTGAGTAATTATTGACTTCAGTTCCACAAAGGCAAATTGACTTACACTGAACAGAGCCAATGCATATTTAAGAATTGTATTAGTTTTCTCTTGCTGCCTAATAAATGGCCACGAACTTAGTGTCTTAAGGTAATATCCACTTGGGAAGTCTGGGTGGCTCAGTCGGTTAAGCATCTGATTCAGCTCACGTCATGATCTCACGGTTTGTGAGTTCGAGCCCTGCATCGGGCTTTGTGCTGACAGACCCTGGAACCTGCTTTGGATTCTGTGTCTCCCTCTTTCTTTGCTCCTCCCCTGCTCATGCTCTGTCTCTCTCTCAAAAGTAAATAAAACTTATAGAATTAAAAAAAAAAAAGAACACATGATACAGTGATTAACATAATACAACCCGGAGGTTTACAAAGCTAATACAATGATGGCACCCTAGTTTTTAAGCACAATGTTTCAACCACCCATGTCAGGTTCCGAGTCATTTCCCCAGCAGTGAGTTCACACTCATAAGATGATGACTTCTTGAAGTATCCATTGGATACTTTGGATGTACAAAGAAGCACCCCATGGGAATGGTGATCTGATAGATGAGCACCTCAATCATGAAAGATGAGGAAATCAAAGAATTTAGAAAAAAGATCACAATAAATGCTTTAAACAAAGTTCACTTGTATTTCTTTAACCTCAAGTGTCTCTAGAACAGTCAAATCCCATCAATAAGAAAAAGCCAACTGGGGGCACCTGGGTGGCTCAGTTGGTCATGTGTCTGACTGTGGCCTGGGTCATGATCTCATGTCTATGAGTTCGAGCCCCATGTCAGGCCGTCTTCTGTTGGGAGCTATTTGAACTCACCGGTAGAGTGAAAATTCCTGGTGAGGGTACGGCAAGTTTGCACAGTCTCTTGCCCCCCAGACAGCTCCCAAAATCTACCCTCTTGAAACTTTGATTTCTGCTTGGGCACCAAACCTCAAAATGCTTTGCTAATTAGAGTCAGGAGCTGGCTGTCCCCCCGCCCTGTCCCTGAGACATGACCGCACCTGGTCAGGGAAAAGATAAGTAAGCTAGATACACCCTAATGCAACACATAACTTTCCCCTAAGCAATATGGATAACTGAATACCTTCTGGGCCTGAATGCCTTTGTGACAGTCACTACTGCGATAA
>NC_043705.1:9996761-10003061 GCF_006229205.1 Suricata suricatta
GACCCTTACTCATAAAAAACTGAACTTTACTGAAGAATGCTGTTTGCCTCTTGGTTAAAGGATGCTTCCTTGAGGCTAGACCTGAGGTTTTGTAAAAATACCTATGACACCATGAGTGCTTGTGGCTAAAATTGTAAAACTTATCTATGGGAAATCATTTACTGCCCTTGTACCTTTTGCCATAAATAAACCTTGAGAACCAGACAAGATGGAGACGCCTGCCAGATGGGCAGCGGTGCTTGTCTGGGGATCAGCACGAAAATGCAAGGCTCCCCCACTTTCTCTTTGGCCTGCACCGCCATCCTTCGGGGGACCCCTGGACCTGCGGGAGCTGGCCTCCGGCCGTCTTCAGCACAGAGCCCACCACAGGCCCTCTCCTCCTCTCTCTCTGCCCCAACTCGTGTGTTCTCTCTCCCAAAAAGTTAACATAAAAAAAAGAAAAAGGAAAGACCAACTGAATCTCATTTGCATTTAGGTACTTTTTTTTTTTAATGTTTATTTATTTATTTTTTTTAATGTTTATTTTTGAGAGAGGGACAGAGGGCAAGCAATGAAGAGGCAGAGAGAGGGAGACACAGAATCCGAAGTAGGCTCCAGCTCTGAGCTGTCAGCCCAGAGCCTGATGCGGGGCTCAAACTCACGAACTGCAAGATTATAACCTGAGCTGAGGTCAGACACCTAACTGACTGTGCCACCCAGAGCCTCTGCATAGCTAACTTCTTAATATAAAATAAGACATCACCAAGACCCGATCTAGGCACAGTGTCTAGAACATGGAAAGCGTTCATTTAAAACCTGTAAGGTTGGAGACCACTTCCACTCAAAGCTGTCTTGAGCGGGACCCTGGGACAAAGTCCCGAGAAGGCTGATGCAGGCAAATGAGAGAAGATGTAATGATTTGGAGCAGAGTAAACGTAAGGAGCACTTCGTAAGTGAAACCTAGAACATAATTACACGTGTGATTCTGAGCCAGAGGGAATCTTTGAGATTTCTAAATAAAGGAAGTAGACGGGTTAATGGTGTTGGGACAGCAGGCCAGAGATAACGTTAGCAATAGAGCAGAGAAAGGACTGGTGGACAGCGTGAGAACAGGACAGGGGGAGAAGCTGCAGCGATAATGTGGACACTTCATTCTCCACCTATTAAGACAATGGTCTGGGTCCAATGCCAGCACAGAATGTTCTCCGAGGCATCTCTCCAGTATCAGCCGTGGGTTGGTGTTAACATAACCCTCCTTTCTGGCCCAGTCTGTCCTGTGAACAGAGGCGAGTGTTACAGTGGGTGCTTGTTGCAGTTAGGAGAGAGCATGGGGTTCTGTGAAGGTTCAGTGTGTGGCTGGAGACACACACGTATTTAGCCCGCAGGGACATTGCAGGAACTCTGGGCCTGACCTCAATAGATAATCAAATGGATACTATTTATTGCATCCCCCTCCCGTGTGCAAAACGCTGAGTCGTGTGTTTTATGGATGTCTTCTCATTCAGTTTTCAAAGCCCTCCTAGGGCAATAGGAATTTTCGGCCCCATTGTACGATTGGGGAAACTGAGGCTCCGAGACAGGTTGCTGTTTGATCGGGGGCGGTTGTCTCTGTAGGGCTCTAGTTTGTCTGTTAAATTCAAATCACCTGTTTATGTGTCTGTCACGCTCCCCAGACTTTCAGGTCACGAGGAGTGGGCCTCTGTCTTATTTTGCAACCAGTACGGGCAATACACGGTGCCGAACTGGACTGCCTGCCTGTGAAGCGTGTGCTCTTGACACTCAGCAGGTCCCCAAACTTAGTAGCCATGGGACTGTTGTGAGGGACAGTTAGGGCCTGGAGCAAGGGCAGGGTGGTTTTAGAAGGCCTTCTAGAAATGACCTATGTTGTCTTCAGAAGAAGTCATTCTCAAAATTCCTCATTCGTGCAAATTCTTTTTTTTTAATTAATTAATTTATTTTGAGAAAGAGAGAGAGAGAGAGAGAGAGGGCATGTGTGAGTTGGGGAGGGGAAGAGAGAGAGAGAGAGAGAGAGAGAGAGAGAGAGAGAATCCCAAGCAAGCTCTATGCCCTCAGCCCAGAGCTCGACTCAGGACTCAATCTCACCAACTGAAATCATGACCTGAACCTCAAGAGTGTGACATTCAACCAACTGAGCCCCCCAGGAGCCCCCATTCATGCAAATTCTTGTTGATGACGAGAAGGTGAACTCCATGAACAACACTATTGGTATAAAGACCCTGTTATAGAAATTCCTTCTTCTTCTAACTTCCTCACCTCTCCACCTCCCAGAGCACACAGAATAACAAAAGAAATTAGGCAATTCATAATCACACGGGTCCTGTATCCTGACATTACTCCTCCTGTCCGGAGACAGAAAGGGATGGGGCACAGGCCCACGGACCTCACTGATCAGCTGCCGGCAACGGAGGCGTGACAACGTGAGGAGCAAAGGCTGTGGGCATGCATGCTCCACATTAGTCTTTCAACTTAAAGAAAGTACAGAGGACATTTCAGAGGCCTGAAGGCAGCGTGGCGAAGTAGGCTTTCACTGGGAAAGGACTGTGTGTGAGGCCTGAAGCCAAGTGCTGAGTAAGAGCATGTCAGAGAGGCAAGGAGGACAGGTGGGAAGACATGGAGGAGGACAGTAAGAACCAAGGACGTGGGGCAGGTGGAGGCCTTGCAAGCCCCAGTAACATCCGGGGACTTCTCCCTAAGGGCAGCCGGAAGCACTGAGCGTAGAGCAGTGACAGGATGGCCAGGCCTTCCTCTCTGGGCAGCTGAGTGGACCATGACCTGAAGGAGGCAAGAGCGGTTGTGGGGAGACCAGTTAGGGGATGAGTGCCCCAGTCTGGGAGGGTTGATGAGACCACCGAGGGCCGCACCACTACCACATTAGTCACCGGGTTAATTCTCTGTCAGGTGGAAGCTACTTGGCATCGGTCACCAATCCGGACACTGCTTGAGAGCAGGGTGAGGTGGGCGGTGGTCTGGCCTTGCCTCCCCTTGACGCTTGTCCAGTCAGACCCTCTCCTCCACTACATTCCACTCACGTCGGCTTTCTGTTACTTCCATGAGTGCCTTCAGTTCTTTTCCTTTTGTTTCCTTCCACTTGCAACAGGACCTTAATAAATGATGTTTACTTCCACCCAGGTCACTCTTCCTGCTCTGCTCTCTCCCACTAGTCAACTGTTCTTCTGGTCCAATGTCATTTCCTCAGAGCAGCCCACCCTGTCCCCTGAGAAAGGGTCAGGCCCCTGTCATGCTTGTTCAAAGACATCCTGTGTTTCTCCTTCCTGGTGTGTATCTCCGTTTCTATATATAGTAAAACCTCGGATGGCGAGTAACTTGTTCCGTGAGTGTTCCGCAAGACGAGCAAACATTTCTAATAGATTTTAACTTGATAAACGAGCGATGTCTTGTAATACGAGAAGCATGTGATGCCGAACATCACAGGACCACAGCTGAGCCTGTGGTTCTTCTCTCTCTCTGTGGGATTGCGGGCGATCGTCTCCCATGCACGGATGCTCAGTCTCGGGCTGCAGTGTTTGAAGAAATCAGCCATTTTTCAGAAGGCTGGAAGGTGCCCACAACTGGCACTAGTGTATTTTTGGTCACTTCAAGGCACCTACAGACAGTCCTTTGCTTTTCCACACAAGAGTGAGCTTGGGAATGCTTAGCTTCCTTCTAGGTCATTGGATAGGTTCCTTGTTAAAATTGCATGAAGAGAAAAAGATCCCACTGGGCCAATAGATAGCAGTGATTCTGTTAGAGATAGTGACTGTCGTCCTACACAATGACCCTCCTCTCTCTCGTCTCCCTCACACCAGCCATGAAAGTTTTCAAAGCTAGGTGCAGGTTAATTTGTTTATTTTTCTTTATATTTTGCGTTTTCTTTATTATTTTGTGTTCATTTTTATATGAATATTTTTGGGTTGTGAAACAAACCATCGGAGTCCGCATTATTTCTTACAGGGAAATTTGCATTGATATACAAGTGCTTTGGATTACAGGCCTGAATCCAGAACGCATGATGCTCGCAAACCAAGGTTTTACTATATTATGTTTATTCGTTACTATATTTCAAAAAAAATCAGTAGCAAATGAATGAAACCCTACTCAAATTGGCTTGAGCTCAAAACAAAAGAGGCAACAGAAGGGATATACTGGTTCCCATAATGGAGAGGCTAGGACAGCATGAGCAGAACCAAGATGGAGGGCACGTTCTCACTGGTGTGAGCTGGTGGGGGACAAGTCCCAGAGAGGTGGGAAAGGGGGAAGCCCAGGACTTGGGGATCTACAGGGACAGGGGTAACTTGGGGAGCAAACCCCCATTACTGAGAACACATACTGGGGGCAGTGCAACCCCATAGTTAAGAGCTTGAGTCCTGGAATTGTCCGGATACCGATTCCACCTGCTGCCGGCTGCCCATGTGATTTTGTTCAAGTTACTCCACCTCCCTATCCCTCCATTTCCGTATCGGTGTCACAGTCCTTGCAGTGTTAGGAAAATCAAATAAAGCAACAAACCCGAAGCTTTTCCGCACAGCCCCTTACCCTGAGAAACAATAAATAAAATTTCACAGCTATTGTCAGCAGCCGCAGGAAATCATAGCACTAATTAGCAACGGAGGAAACCGAGGCACAAATGCCTGATGCCATACACCCGGAACCTCTTCTTCCTCTCCGTGCTGCTAGAACTTACACGCCTCCTTCCGGTCTCAGCTCACACATCCCTTCCTCGAGGTGGGGCCTCCCCCTCTTCTGATAAGTAGGGGAAGGACGTTTGATCTGGGAACTAAGGGCAAAGGCTGAGTCTTCCTGTCGCCGAGATCAACTTGGAGCCTGATGTGGAAACAGACTCAGACTCAGAGGGAAGTTACATTATTGTAACTAAGGGACCCAGGCCAGTGGTGTCATGAAAAGAACACACCCTAAATACAGTTGTCTCTTCTAAGGTCTGACGGAGCAGAATCTGAAGAGGCTAGGGCTCTTCTGGGCGGGAATGACGTGGGATTTCCGCTTCAGCACGTACTGAATAGACACACTGGAATCGAGTTTGGGTAAGTGCTCGTCTTGGCTTCTTGTTGTTTGAGAGGAAAGTGGAATGAGGACAAATGTTTTTTTCCCACTCACTAATCCAGAAGACATATCTTTTTTTTTTTTAAGTGTATTTATTTATTTTGAGAGAGGAAGAGAGAGAGAGAGAGAGAGAGAGAGAGAGAAATGAGTGGGTGAGGGGCAGCGAGAGAGGGAAAGAGAGAGAATCCCAAAGATTCTTAGCTGGGTGTTTTCAGCATCATGTCCTGCTTGCTCTCAGTAAAAACAGAAGTTGAATTTTCCTTGGCACCCTTGAGGCTAGCTTTGTTCCCAGGGCTGGGAGACGGGGTAGGAGGGCCCTAGACCCAGGGTGGGGTGGCCATAGGGGACCTACATGGATTACTTACTGGATTAGAAGTGCTCTGACTCCTCCCTCTAATCAAGACTTTGGGTGGAGCCTCATATGTTTGCAACTGACAAGAACCGGGCCTCTCTGACATCAGTCTGAACCCTGAAACACCAGGGTTTCTCATTGAAGGTGTGGCTGGCTTATCAGGCACTAAAGCAGGCTGGTAAATCCCCCAGGATGCAATTCTTACAGCGTTGGTGGGGGTCAAGTGTCAATCATATAGCCACATCCTTGGGCCCGGGCTCAATTCACTCTTGGCCGACAGCTCTCATGGATTTGCTGTCCAACGAGTCCTACTGAGCAGAGGCCAAGGGAATTGGAGGGACACAGGGCTGGGACATGCACCAGGGAGGTCACATTCCCTTTCTAAAGTTGGAGGACAAGAGCCCATAAGACCAACTTCTCAAACTTAGTGGATATAAGAATCATCTCTAGGATTTGTTAAACACACAGATTCTTGTGTTTCACATTGAAACTAGGGAGTCTGAATTTCTGAGGATATGGTCCAGGCATCTTCCTTTTAAATAACTTTCCTAGGTGGTCCGTATTCTTTTTTATTATTATTACTGAGAGGTAGAGAGACAGAGCAGGGGCATGGAAGGGGCAGAGAGAGAGGGAGACACAGAATCGGAAGCAGGCTCCAGGCTCCGAGCTGGCAGCACAGAGCCTGACGGGGGGCTCGGAATCACAAACTGCAAGATCATGACCTGAGCTGAAGTTGGACGCTCAACTGACTGAGGCACCCAGGTGCCCCATAGGCGGTCCAGATTCTTAAGATCTGTGCGCCCTCTTCTAAGAAACAAGAATGTAGAGGCTTGTTCTGCTGAAGCAAGGAGAGATGGATTTCTCATCCTACAGGGTCTATATGAAGTCTG
>NC_043705.1:10003161-10009765 GCF_006229205.1 Suricata suricatta
CCCTCCCCCCCAACCCTCAGTTCATTCTCAGCTTTCAATAGTCTCTCAAGTTCTGCATCCCTCTCTCTCCCCAACTCTCTCTCCCTCCTCCGTTCCCCCTGGTTCTCCATTAGGTCTCTCTTGTTTTCCTGCTACATTTATTTATTTTTGAGAGGCAGAGAGAGAAACAGAGCACAAGTTGGGGAGGGGCAGAGAGAGAAGAAGACACAGAATCCGAAGCTGGCTCCAGGTTCTGAGTGGTCAGCACAGAGCCCAATGTGGGGCTTGAACTCACAAACTGTGAGATCGTGACCTGAGACAAAGTCAGACACTTTACTGACTGAGCCACCCAGGTGCCCCACCTGTGCTGTTTTAAAAAAATTTTTTTTTATTATTTATTTTTGAGAGTGAGAGAGAGACAGCACAAGCAGGGGAGGGTCAGAGAGAGAGGGAGACACAGAATACGAAGACAGTCTCCAGGCTCTGAGGTAGCTGTCAGCACAGAGTCTGATATGGGGCTCAAACCCACGAACTGTGAGATCATGACCTGAGCCAAAGTCGAACGCTCAACCGACTGAGCCACCCAGGTGTCCCCCCACCAACTGTGCTGATTTTGATTGACGCCTTTCTCATCATCATTGGCTCCCTCCTGCTGGCTGTGTAGATCAGCAAAGAAGGACTGACTCCGCCATTGCTATTCCGATCATTGGTATCTTGGTATTTCTACCAGGATTTTACCACCTGTGCCTACTATGCATCCAGAGGCCACCGGGGTTATTCCTAGGATGACATTCCAGATTTTGAGGACTAGCACCCATCCTCAACGCTGTGGATGGGAGTCCTGGATGGGACTGAGCCCAGTTTTTTTAAAAATATTTTATTTATTTTTGATACAGAGAGAGACAGAGCATGAGAGGGGGAGGGGCAGAGAGAGAAGGAGACACAGACCCGGAAGCAGGCTCCAGGCTCTGAGCTAGCTGTCAGCACAGAGCCTGATGCGGGGCTCAAACCCACGAACGTGAGATCTGACCTGAGCTGAAGTCGGAGGCTTAACTGACTGAGCCACCCAGGCGCCCCCTGAGCCCAGCTTTAAGATATTGAGCAGAAACTGTGGCAAAGGGCTAAGGAATTCTGCCTTTTGCAGACATTCAACAAAAGAATGGCCAGATTTTATAGGTCCCTCCTCAAGATGTCAACTGAGCTTCTAATTACAAATTCACTCATTATTAGGACATGCTCTGTTTCTCATCTCCAGGCCCTGGCAAAAGCTGAGAAACTTTTCCACATGAACATGCATCTTGGAAGAGTAGCGATGTTTACGGTATGGGAAAGCAGGAGGTTATTCAGTAGTGGAAACTGTCCCTGCTACCTTCCTTTGTAGAGTCGAGCGTTTCTTGTACACAGTCCTTATGGTCAGTTTGTTCTAGCAGCAAATGGAAGAACTGAGTATGTCAGACTTCGAATTCCTGTAATGTATTTTGAAAACGTCGGAGTATCTTAGCCCTCCCCTCATCTCTAACTTTGTGTTCTGGTGGAAGACCTGGGGAAATCAAGCATCAGCACGCATGCGTCTGTAAGACTTTTTTTTTTTTTAACTTGCTCTCTTATTAGCAGCAACCAGGACTTTTTAAATTTTTATATTATTTTTTTAAGAATGAAAAAATTTCAATGGTTTTAATTTAGTTTTGAGAGAGACACAGAGAGCGAGTGGGGGTGGGTCGGAGAGAGAGAAAGAGAGACAGAATCTGAAGCCGGCTCCAGGCTCTGAGCTGTCAGCACAGAGCCTGACGTGGGGCTCGAACTCACAAACCACAAGATCATGACCTGAGCCGCAGTCACATGCTTAACTGACTGAGCCACCCAGGTGTCCCAATTTTTTTTAAGAATTAAAAAAAAAGGTTTTTTATTTTGTTGGAAAGAGAATGGGGGAGGCGCTAAGAGAGATGGAGAGAATCCCAGACAGGCTCCACACTGTCAGCACAGAGCCCAAAACTCTGTGGGTTCACTCCCACAAACTGTGAGCAGAAATCAATGAAATCAATGACCTGAGCAGAAATCAAGAGTCAGACACTTAACTGACTGAGCCACGCAGGTGCCCGCAGGACTTTTTTAAACCTCAGAGCTAAGTTTCCGAAAGGTAAAGACTTTCTCTGTTCACCAGTCTTTGGACAGTTTTGTTGTGGTCCCCCAGTAAGGCAGCCAGCATATAATTTGGCTCATTTTGTTCTTTGTAGACCAAGGTGTTCTGTAAATCATGCTTTTAGGGATTGGACTTTTGGCTGTTTCCTAAGGAAAAAAATACAGACAAGTGGTTATTATTTAGAGACGATAAAAACCTGTTGTTAGCACCTTGTATTACGATGTCGCTGTTGAAGATCACAAGACTCCGGCCCGGATCCCTAGAGGACTAGTCTGCCTTAGTTTAATTCGGTTTCCTGGCTTGCAAAAAGTGACATATTCAAATATGCAAAAGAAATTAAAATGTCAGACTCTAAAAAGGGAGGGATAAGATGGATAGATGTTCAGGCTGGATAATTGCTGGACTCGTCAGACAGACTGCGCTGAGGGCAATGAATTACTGGTGAGTTGCAGTTGTTTTCCTGGTTGATTCACGGCCACCCACACAGGCATGGGCAGCCGGGCAGGGGCAGGGACAGAGGTCAGGGCAGGAAGAAGGGCTGCCACTAAAGGTCATGAACACAGAGGGATGACGTCCAGCTGCCCTTGATATGCCAACAGGACTGTGCTTCTGAGAGGTGGCCTCAAATCTGAGGTGACTCTGGCCTTTTTCATCTGTCCACACCTGGGAGACTCCTGTAAGGTATTAAAGATCCTCAGAAGAGGGGTCCCTAGGTGGCTCAGTCGGTTAAGCGTTTGACTTTGGCTCAGGTCATGATCTCACGGTTTGTGAGTTCGAGCCCCGCATCAGGCCCTGTGCTGACAGCTCAGAGCCTGAAACCTGCTTCAGATTTTGCATCTCCCTTTCTCTCTCAAAAATAAATAAACGTTTAAAAAAATTAAAAAAAAGAAAAGATCCTCAGAATAGGTTTCCTGCTCGGAGTTACCAATTATATCCTTAGCTCTTTGAGAAATTTGGGTTGCTGTGCCAGAGCTGCTGGACGTTATTTGAGTGGGCTGGGTTGGGATGTACAGGGGAGATCATGGATGGGTAGAAGCCAGGTCTTAAGAATCTTCGGCATCTTTCTCATCTCTTGCTCCTAGAGAGCTTAGCTTTGGGGCCCTGACAACTTCAGGAAATGGGATAACAAAGGAAAGAAACAGATACTTTTAGAATGACCCAAGATGTCTAGCTTGTGATAAGGTGATGAATCACATGACGGCACCATATCAGTAAGGGAGACTGTGCCAAGAGAAAATGATCAGAATTTGGTGACCGAGTTGCTGCCTTCTCATATTGTATTATTCAGAGAAGTAAAGAGAGGCCAGACCAATAAACAAACAACAAACAAATAAGCAAAAAACACAGTGGGAAGATGTGGAAATCTTCCGGCTAAAAGAATTCTCTTCTGGGGCGCCTGGGGGGCTCAGTTGATTAAGTGTCCGAGTTCAGCTCAGGTCATGATCTCACGGTTTGTGGGTTTGAGCCCCTCATCAGGCTCTGTGCTGACAGCTCAGAGCCTGGAACCTGCTTTGGATTCTATGACCCTCTCTCTCTCTCTGCCCCTCCCCTGCTTATGCTCTGTCTCTCTCTCTATATATAAAAAAATTATTTCCTGCATACTTGTATGGTTTTAAGATTCCTTTGAGCTCACAACTTTCCTTTGTAAAATGGGGGTACCCCAAGGATGTGGTCTTGCTCTAAGGAGATTACTTCCTCCAGTCCTACTCCCTCCAAAACCTCAGAGAGAGCTGCTGACTGACAGAATGTGAATGCTGGGTGGCTAATGATGCATTTTGAGAGAGGGGTGTGGAGAATTAGTACATTCAGAGGTTGTCTAGGGTCCCAGCCTATGTCTGGGGGGCAAGTGGGGAAGAAGGGAGGGGGTGTCTGCCTGCTTTCTCCATAGGGCGTCCTCCCTTCTCCCACTGCCTTCTGCCTGAGCCTCCCTCTCTGATTCTTTAGGAGCCAGTTTAACCACACCTCCTTCCCAGACTCGCCCAAGGAGACTTGGCACTCCAGCCTTTGGGCCCTTGTGGCTATTTATATACATATTTCACTCTGATCTGTTTATAGCTACATTTCTCCCACAGACCATGAATTCTTTGAAAGCAGGGATCATGTCTTCATTTAGCATCTAACAGAAGTCACAGTAGAGTTCAGTAACTATTGACATGAGGGGCACCTGGGTACCTCAATCGCTTAAGTGTCCAACTCTTGATTTCCACTCAGGTCATGATCTCATGGTTCTCTCTCCTCTCTGCCCCTCCCTTGCTTGTGCTCGCATGCGCTCTCCCTCTCTCTCTCTCTCTCTCTCTCTTCTCAAAAATAAACATTACAAATAACTAAATAAAATTCCATAGTCACTCTTTTAATCCTAAGAAATCTAAACACATGGCGATTATAGTGATCATGCCTATTATCCACCATTTTAAAAAGATACGGAAAAGCTCTTCTTTACCTGTGGTATATTTTACCTGATTTATTTTTCTCTTCACACGTATAAGTCCATTCCACATTCTCACCCCTCAGGATTATATCCTAATTTCACATATTTCTTCTTCTTCTCGTTCTTCTTTTTTAGAGACAGAGAGCACAAGCTGGGGAGAGGGGCAGAGAGAGGAGAGAGAATCTTAGGCAGGCTCCACACTCAGCACAGAGCCTGAAACAGGGCTTGATCGCCCAACCCTGGGATCGTGACCTGAGCCAAAATCAAGAGTAGGACACTCAACCGACTGAGTCACGCCCCCCCCCCAAGAATGTTTTTGCCATTAATAAGCAGATGGGTTTGTAAGGTGTTTTGAACTTTTCAATTCTTTGAACTCCTTCTAATTTATAAACTCATTTAGTGACCTTTAGGTCATATTTTACTGAAAGCAATTATTTGGAAATCATCTGACTTGTGAAAGAATTCATTACATAGTCATTAATTTCTCGATACAGCTCCTCATTTGAAAGTGATAAAAAACTGACAAAGATCCCCTGAAGTTTTTACACCTTGGAATAATGCACCTTTTAAGGGATCTCAGTAAATGAGAGTTATGCCCTTTCTTTTGCAATTTGGAGAATATGTGGCTACTGGGATGCAGTTCAGAAATGAGACACCTTGACCACATTCCTTCACCAGCAAGTCAGCTTCAGGAAATAATATAGATGCAAATTGAAGATTCTAAAATATGTGGCCTTAAAACAATCAAGCGTGCACCTACCTCTCAAAAGTCCCCTGGGGGATACACATCTCAGTTTACAGGCCACTGATAAAAATTTTTACATCATCCTACTGAATTTGGCACGAGAGACAAGTCCGCTCAGGCTAGGCCTTGGCTGGGGCTACGAACCATCTATAACGTGGGAGTCTAGAACTGTCATCTATACACTAAGAACAAAACAGCGGGTCCTCTTGGTTTGTTGGTTGTAGATTGCTGCTCTGATCCCTTATATTCTCTTCATTTTCTTCTTAATGGTAGTTAACCTTCATGTCAGTTTTGGGTACAGACGACCTGTATACTGACTACCTAAGGGAAGTATGCCCCAGCTACAAATAACTAGGATGACTGTAAAAACATGAGAAATCCCTAAGTGTGGTGAGGGAAAAAAGCAAAATATGTGGTTGTATGAAAATTATTTCAGTTACACAAAACTACATAGACTTCTGGACAATGCTATAGGAAAACAAGCAAAAATCAAGTTGTGGTGTGTGTGTATGTGTGTGAAAGTCTGTCTTTTAACATAATGATTACATTTGTGAGGCTGGGGTCAGAGAATCTGTCTAATGCAATCTTCTCTTTACCCCAGTGGTACTCAAGGAACTGGGTGTGAGTTTAAGTTCCCCAAAATACAGTGCTCAAGAAAGACCTGTTTTTCAAACACGACTTCCTCACCAGGATTCCCCCAAACACACTTCCCCTCTTCCTCACCCTAGTTTAATACCTCCCAGGTCTCAACGTCACAAATTTGACAAGTTTACTTCCTGATGTATGATACAGTGACTCTTCATACCAACTTTTTAGCTTTCTTTCATTTCCTGGTTTTATTGCTCAGAGTTGAAGAGCTCCACCTTGTTGACTTAACACTGCTCTGAAATCTTAGCCCTCTTCGTACCTTTTTATGCTTCAGAGCCCATATTGTTAAAAAGAATGTTATGATCGGCAGTTCCCGAAACAAATCTTTTTCTCAGATTAGCGTTTCCTGTGTTTTTTTGTTTTGTTTCGTGTTTCCGATATCTACTACGAGCTCGGTGTAGCCAAACGACAAGTGTTTATGGGTGTGAGACAGTAGTAACAGTCGCCAGCCTTCTGGAAATTCGGTCCGTGGGACCCAAAGCTTCCCCCAACCCAGCCTCGCGCACCAGCCCCCGAAGACCTGGCCAGGGGAGGAGCCCGCGACCTCGTTCCCCCACCGAAGACTGAACCGGGGCCCCGCCCCCTCATGGTGCCACGCCCCCCGGCGTGCCTCACGCTTGTGCGTCCTCCGCCGGGCTCGCGGCCCCGCCCCTCAGCCCCGCCC